>NW_004443966.1:5428200-5436539 GCF_000243295.1 Trichechus manatus latirostris | reverse complement strand
CTTCATTGTTAACATATAGAAATGCAATTGATTTTTGTACGTTATAGCCTGCCACATTGCTAAATTCTCTTGTTATTTTAATAATCTGTCAGTAGATTGTTTTGGTTAACCTAGGCAAGCAATAATATAATCTGTAAATAATGATTGTTTTATTTCTTCCTTCCCAATCCTTATGCCTTTAATTTCCTTTCCTTGACTTTCTATCCTGGAGAGGACACCCAATACAATGTTCAGTTGAAGCAGTGATAGTGAACACCTTTGTCTTTTTCATACTTTTAAAAGAATGTTTTCAACATTTTCCAATTAAGAATTATGCTTCCTTTAGGTTCTTTGTGGATATGCTTTATCAAGTTAAAGAAATTACCTTTTTTCCCTACTTCATTAGGAGTTATTATCAAGAATGGATATTGAATCTTAACAAATGCTTCTTCTGCATATACTGAGATCATTTGATTTTTCTCCTTTAATTTTTTAATGTGCCAAGTGACATTTGCATATTTTCTAAAACTAAACCACCTTTGCATTCCTAGGATAACTCCAGCTTGGTAATGGTGTATTATCTTTTTTATACTCTGCTGGACTAAGTTTACTAATATTTTGTTTATGATATTTGTGTACCTGTTTATGAACAAGATTGACTTATAATTTTCCATCCTCAATCTGTCCTGTCTGGTTTTGGTATGAATTCATTTCAGTCTTATAGAACTAGTTGGGAAGTGCTTTCTCTTTCTTCATTTTCTAGAAGTTTGTTCACGATTGGATTGGTCTATTAGAACTCAAGCAGTGTTTTCTTTGTGGGAAGATACTTAACTACTGTTTTGATTTCTTTAATAGTCATAGGACAATTCAAGATTTCTATTTCTTATCTAGTCAGTTTTGCTAACTTATATTTTTCCAGGAAATTATCCATTTTATATAATTGTTTAAATTTATTGGCATAAAATTGTTTATAGAATTCCTTGAATTATATTTAATTTTTTATCTGAATGCATAGTTATGTTTCCATTTTCTTCTTTATATTAAGAATTTTTTTCTAGCCCAAATGTTATGGATTGAATTATGTCCTCCAAAAATATGTGCTGTACATCCTAACCTTTATGCCTGTGGTTATAATCCCATTTGGGAATGGGTTGCCTTTGTTATATTAATGAGCAGGATTAGTGTAGGATGTATCTTGAGTTAATCTCTTTAGAGATATAAAAGAGATTAAACAAAATCTTGTGAGCAGCCATCTAAGATACTCCACTGGCCTTATTCTGTTTAGAGCAAGGGAGAAAGAAGAAAACCCAAGACACAAGGAAAAGATTAGTCCAAAGGACTAATGGACCACAACTACCACAGCCTCCACCAGACTGAGTCCAGCACAACTAGATGGTGCCCAGCTACCACAACTGACTGCTCTGACAGGGATCACAAAGGAGGACCCTGGACAGAGCTGGAGAAAAATGTAGAACAAAATTCTAACTCACAAAAAAAGACCAGACTTACTGGCCCGACAGAGACTGGAGAAACCGCAAGAATATGACCCCAGACACCCTTTCAGCTCAGTAATGAAGTCACTCCTGAGGTTTACTCTTCAACCAGATTAGACAGGCCCATAACACAAAGCAAGACTAAAGAGGAACACCAGCCCAAGGGGCAAGGACTAGAAGGCAGGAGGGGACAAGAAAGCAGGTAATAGGGAACCCAAGGTCGAGAAGGGGAGAGCGTTGACATGTCGTAGGGTTGGTAACCAATGTCATAAAACAATATGCATACTAATTAATGAGAAGTTAGTTTATTCTGTAAACCTTCATCTAAAGTACAATTTAAGAAAAGGGAGAAAGATTAAACAAGTTAAACAAGCAAGCAGAGCAGAAATGGGGGAAGACACATGTCAGGCCACATGAAGATTCCCCAGGAGCAGAAGCTCAAAGAGATAAGGACCTTTCTCCAGAGCCAAGAAAAAGCCTTCCCCTAGAGCCAGCACCCTGAATTCCTACTTGTAGCCTCCTAAACTCTGAGAAAATAAATTTCTATTTGTTAAAGCCTCCCACTTGTGGTATTTCTGTTATCTAGCAGTGCTAGATAACTAAGACACCAATCTTACCAAAAATTGCTCCATTTGATTATCATATTTTGTGCAAATAATGTGTGCCTTCTATGTTTATTTGCTGTCTTAGTCATCTAGTGCTGCTGTAACAGAAATACCACAAGTGGATGGCTTCAACAAAGAGAAGTTTATTCTCTCACAGCCTAGTAGTTTACAAGTCCAAATTCAGGGTGCCAGCTGCAGGGGAAGGCTTTCTCTCTCTGTCAGCTCTGGAGGAAGGTCCTTGTCATCAGTCTTCTCTTGGTCTGGGAGCACCTCAGTGCAGGAACCTCAGGTCCAAAGGATGTGTTCTGCTCCCATCTCTGCTTTCTTGGTGATATAATGTCCCCATCTGTCTCTGCTCGCGTCTTTTATATCTCAAAAGAAATTGGCTTAAGACACTATCTAATCTTGTAGACCTCGTCAGTATAACTGACGCTAATCCATCTTATTACGTCATAGCGGTAGAGTTTACAACACATAGGGAAATCACATCAGATGATAAAATGGTAGACAATCATACAATACCGGAAATCGTGACCTAGCCAAGTTGACAGATATTTTGGGGGGACACAATTCAATCCATGACATTTGCCAATCATGCTCCCCCCCAACAAGAGGTATTTTTGTAAGCATGCCACGCTAATTTTTTTATAGCAACATGTAAAAACAATTTGCATAAAGTGCTTATGAAAATATTTCATGAGGGGAGGGCACAGTTGGCAATCAAATGTGGAAGGCACGTGATATTTGCATAAAAATGTGGTAGTCTTTTGAAAGAATTAATTTTGGGCTCTTTTATTCTGTCTATTGTATGTTTGTTTCTCATTTCCTTGATTCCTGTTTTGACCTTTATCGTCTCCCTTCCTCTACATAGGAGCCATGGTGGCACAGTGGTTAAAGTGCTCGGTCGCTAGCTGAACGGTTAGTGGTTCGAATCCACTAGCGGCTCTGCAGGAGAAAGATGTGGCACCCTTGGAAACTCTATGGGGTAGTTGTACTCTGTCCTATAGAGTTGCTATGAATCGGAATCGACTTGATGGCAGTAGGTTTGGTTTGGTTTGGTTCTGCTACATACTTGAGATTATTCTGTTCTACCTTTTTTAACTTATTAATTGGATACCACTCATTAATATTCATCTTTTCTTCTTTTCTAATGTAAAACTATAAATGTAAATTTAAGTAAATTTAGAAGTATATATTTCCTTTTGAAAATCACTTTCATTGCATCCCAATGAAAGTTTTGAAAAATACAATTTTCATTATTCAGATAATAGACATTTTAAAGTATGTGTATTATAATTTTATTTTTGACTCAGGAAGTACTACCAGCCTGGCCACTTCTGCCCCCTTGAAAGTTTGGGCAAGTCTGCCACTGACATATGTGGGGCTCAGGGCAAGAGTAAAAGTAGGATGCCCAGATATCCTATGTATAAATGTTTTAGAAATCATAAATCAAGCTTACATACTGGTATACAAAAGACCCTCCATCCCTGTACTTTGACAAATACACCTTCATATAGCAATATAGAAAATTATGTGCAAAACTATCATCGTTATGTGACCAAAAGTTGGCAAAATATTAAATACAACGAATTCAATTATTATTGCATATGTTTGGGTGTTCATTTGATAGGCTAAAGAGGTGTGACTAAGAAATAAAGACATATCATTTATAAATTATTTATGTATTTATTTTATAAAACTTGTTTTTCTTTATTTCAGAAAAATCACTAAACATTGTTACGATCCAGACTGTCATGAAATTTGTGTCCTATTAAATATTAATGATTAAAAAATAAGTTGGACTTGCATTCAAAGTGCACATGTAAGTATTTCTCCATCAAAGTTATACACTTAAAGATTATTTCAATAGACTAAAATTTTCTAATGTAATTTTTGAAAACTTAATTATTATATATTTTTATTATGCCTCTCTAGTTTGCAATGTAAAGAATCAGTAGGTATCACCCTTCACACGTGGTCTATTAAGCCTGCAGAGCTATGAATACAAGACTAATATGATTGTTTAATTGCAAATTTTCTCTGCAATCATATGTCTCTGTCACAAATACTGTACTAATTTGTGGGTGCTTCTAGAACCACAATTTGGAACACAAAGAGAAGCAGGAAAGTGGACACTTGAGACTACTGAGTAAGATTTTGTTGTGTGAGAACCTATTGCATTCATTCTGAGAGGAATAATGTAATGTTAATTAATTTATCTTTTTTTTTATCTAAAGGTTTCCAGACCTTCAATCCTCCCTACCCGCTAAAGCAATATCCATCTGCAGTGTTGACAGACTCACAACCCAAACCTTTAGCACATTTAGACTTGGTAACTTTGTTTAGATTATATACGGCAGGAGCGGTGTTTGTATCCCTGGGGCCCGAAGGAGTCAGACAGAGTGTTGGTGTCCAGTACGGTTAATGCTGCTCGTGTGTCTTTAATATGATTGGGCATGTGTATTTTGTGTGTGTTTGTGAGAAGAGGGGCTTCGCCAGTGCATGGGCCAAGGCAAGGTTCTCTCTTGCCCAGGTGTAAGTAAGGATAGTACCAGGTCAACTTTCCCATCATTGCTAGCCCAAGGCTTTGTTTTGTTGTTAGTTGCCATGGAGTCGATGTGCAGAGTAGAACTGATATATGCAGAGTAGAACTGCTCCACAGGGTTTTCAAGGCTGTGACCTTTTGGAAGCAGATCACCAGGCCTATCTTCCGAGTCACCGGTGGGTGGGTTTGAACCACCAACCTTTATGGTTAGTAATCCAGTGCTTCACTGTTTGCTCCACCCAGGGACTCCATCCATTTATGACAGGCAGAGTTGCTATCCGCATTTATCTTCGGTAACCAGCCCCTTCCTTGCTGCCAGCTCACTCAGGCTCCATTGCAGCCCAACTCACATTTTCCTTGCTTTTTTCTATTTGAAAGCCAGGGATCTTTAGAGATTTCCTCTAAAGGTCTCCTTTCGCTCTTGTGAAACTAGCAGTATAGCCAAGAGTATGTCCTTTCTAGAGTTTAATTCTAGAACCCCTGCAATGTTCTGCAGTGAAAGAGTTCCTTTAAGAACTTACCAGTTGCCCACTCCCACTCATGGAGACCCCGTGCATGCCAGAGTAGACCTGTGCTCCATAGAGTTTGCAATGGCTGATTTTTTTGGAAGTAGATCACCAGGACTTTCTTCTGAGGTGCCTCTGGGTGGAGCCAAACCTCCAGTTTTTCAGTTAGCAGCAAGCATGTTAACCATTTGCACCACCCAGGAACTCCTTTGAGCGCCTAGTCAGTCAGAATTCAAGAAATGGAAGTCTCCCCAACCCCATGTGTTGGAATTCTCTGTCTTTGTATCTCCCCATATAGACTGCAAGCTCTTTAAGGTCAGCCAATGCCTGGCAAATCACATACACTTAATATTTATTGAAATAAAATAACCAAAGAAGTCACTAGAAAGGACAGATTTGGTTTCATAAGAGTGAAAAGTTTGAAAACTTCTACAACTTAACAACAAAAAGGCAAATAACCCAATTAAAAACTGGGCAAAAGACACGAACAGACACTTCACCAGAGAAGATATTCAAATGGCCGGCAGACACGTGAAAAGATGCTCAGCATCATTAGCTATCAGAGAAATGCAAATCAAAACCACAAAAAGATACGATTTCACTCCCGTTAGGATGGCTAAGATTTAAAAAAAAAAAAAAATGGAGAATAACTATTGGAAGAGATGTGGAGAAACTGGAACCCTCATTCATTGCTGATGGGAATAAAAATGGTACAGCCATTGTAGAAGACAGTCTGGTGGTTCCTCAGAAAACTAGAGGTGGAGCTGCCATAACCCCGATTCCGACTCATAGCAACCCTATAGGACAGAGTAGAACGGCCCCATATGGTTTCCAAGGAGCAGCTGGTGGGGTCAAACTGCCAATCTTTTGGTTAGCAGCCATAGCTCTTAGCCACTACGCCCCAGAGCTGCCATACAACCCAGCAACTTCACTCCTAGGTGTATACCCTAGGAATCTAATAGAAGTGACATGAACAGACATATGCACACCTATGTTCATCGCAGCACTATTCACAATAGCAAAAAGATGGAAACAACTTAAGTGCCCATCAATGGATGAATGGATAAGTACAATGTGCTACAAATATACGATGGAATACTACTCAGCGATAAAGAAAAATGAGTTCCCAAGACATCTTGGAACATGGATGAACCTAGAGGACATTATGTTGAGGGAAATAAGTCAATCACAAAAAGCAAATATAGTATATTCTCACTTTTATGAAATGACATGAACAGGTAAATATACAGAAAATAATGTTCATTAGTGGTTACCAGGGATGGGGGGAGGGGAACTACTCTCTAGATAGTAAACATTTGTTATTTTTGGTGATGGGAAAGGTAACACTGAATGAGGGTAAAGTGTGTACAGATTGACGAAGGTAAACGATGTCACTAAAATATACACAAGAAAAAAGACCTTTTGGTAATTGCTATAAAACCTGTTGCCGTCAAATTTTGAAACAACAGCGATAACAACCAAAAAATATATGCATGGGTATATATGTATGTGTGTAGACATATATGTGTATAGGTACATATACGCGAGTATACCCATGTATATATATAGGTGTATGCATATGTATATGCATGTATGTGATTTATGCACATATATTCATACATATAAGAAAGCACATGGGACACAGTTACGGATACTTCTTAGACATAACCAAACACCTCATGAAATTGGTTTGCTGGGTTTGAAGGATAGGACCATAGTTTCGTGGCACATCTTGGTCAACTGGCATAATATAGTTTATAAAGTTTGTGTTCTACATTCTAGTTTGGAGAGTAGTATCTGGGGTCTTAAAAGTCTGTGAGCAGCCATTTAAGATACGACTATTGGTCTCTGTTCATCTGGAGCAAAAGAGAAAGAAGGAAACTGAAAACTCATAGAAGAAGCTACTCTGCAGGACTGATAATCTACACAAACCACAGCCTCATCTACCCTGAGATCAGAAGAACTAGATGGTGCCTGGCTACCACTACCTACAGTTCTGATCAGAGCCATAAAAGATGGACTCTCATAGAATGGGAGAAATAGGTGGAGCAGAATCTCAAGTTCCGAAAATAAAAATCAGACTTACTGGACCTGTTGAGACTGGAGGATTCCCTGAGACTATCGCCCTGAGATGCTCTAAACCTTGAACCAAAACTAGCCCTTGAGATCACCGTTTAGCTAAATAACAGACTAGCTCACAAAATAAAGAATTTACCCAAGAGGACTGTGTTTCTTTTAAAAAAAAATCATCTATATGAGACCAAATCAGTCAACAGTTACTTTAAAACAAAGACGAGAATGTATGGGGGCAGGGAAGTCAGAGTAATGGAAATGGAAGCACCAGAATGGAAATAATAAGAATCTTCACTCATTGTGAAGAATGTAACCAATGTCACTAAACGATCTGTGTAGAAATTGTTAAACGGGAACTTAAACTGTTACGTCAGCTTTCACTGAAAACACAATAAAAAATTTTTTAAAGGGAAAAGTTCAGCATGTCAAGAAAATTTCCAATAACCTTAGAAAATATCTGCAGAAAATATTGCAGAGAGCTATCATCTTTATTATGTAAAAAATTCACACAAATAGATGAGAAAAACAACTAAAACCCATATAGGTAAATGGACAAAGGATCTAAAAGACAATTCTCAAAGGAGGAAATACAATGAGAAACAAAATCTGAAACCTGATACAGTACTGAAGAACCAATTTGTCAGTCAACAGCCTCCAAGTAGTCACTTTATTTGGTCTGATGATTCCACTTCTAAAATAATCTATTCCAAAGAAATAATCATACCTTTGAGAAGAGAAAGTTTTATTTATCTAACTTAAATATGATAAGGCTTTTCTTTTTATGTCTAACAGGGGTTCTCTGATATCCTTGCTGGAGGCTGCAAAGAGTCAGGGTCCACAATCCAGGAATTCATCAACAAGAGAATTACTGGAAATGTTGACACATTGTGAAGAAAGTAACCAATGTCGCTGAACAGTTTGCATAAAAATTGTTGAATGTGAACCTATTTTGCTGTGTAAACTTTTACTGAAAACACAATAAAACATTATCATTTTTTTAAAAAAGAAAAAAATTGGGGAGTCCGGCAAGATGGCGCTCTAGGCAGAATCACCACGCCGTCCCTCCACAGCAAAGATCTGAAAAACTAAGCCAAACAGAGAATCAACAATACTGAAACCCTAGAACATCAAATGAAGA
>NW_004443966.1:5404436-5420377 GCF_000243295.1 Trichechus manatus latirostris | reverse complement strand
GTTAACCAATGTCATAAAACAGCATGTGTGCTACTGTTACATGAGAAACTATTTGTTCTGTAAGCCTTCACCTGAAGTACAATAAAATATTAAAAAAAAAAAAAAAGAAAAAATTTACTAGAGAATTATAGAACGTATGCTGCCTACTGAGTGTGGGCAGCCCTGGCACACACAGGTGTCCACAATCCACACCTGGGCCTGACTGGAACACAGAAAGATTCTCAGATGATCCACAGGCTGAAATGCAAATGTCTCCATTCTAATCATCACCTACTCTGAACGTAAATGGAAAGCTCCACCCACAAGCGTTTAATAGTAGCATTAAAAACAAACAAACAAACATTGCCGTCGAGTCAATTCCGACTCACAGCGACCCTATGGGAAGAACAGAGTAAACTGCCCCAAAGAGTTTCCAAGGAGCAGCTGGTGGATTCGAACTGCCAACCTTTTTTTCGGTTAGCAGCCAAACGTTTAACCACTGTGCCACCAGGACTCCTAAAGTTCCTCCTGTGGAGTGCTGGCTCCAAGCGATCCAGACCACTTGGAAATGAGGGCTTCAATTCCAGTCGAACGGCCACAAGAGCTGAGTAGCAGAAGGATGAAAACATCTTGGTTTACCCAGCCAGGTGTCCCGGCCACTTTGTGGAGCAGAAGCTCTCTGCCCAGGTAGCCCCTTCTTGGTGATAATTAATACAAATGATTTTCTCTGGAACCTTAGTGGCACAGAAGCTGGACATTGACAGGGGGTCCCTAGCTGTCCATCCAGAGGCACTGATGTACCATACTGCCACCTGCCATTACGAGGCCTTTTTAGCACTACCTGGCCATTTTTCCTTTCTCTGCAACATGTGCTCAGCTGGATCAGCCTGTAGTACACGGGCGTGATTTCAGCTAAACTAAACTAAGCTAAAGGGCACTTGGAGCAGAAAAGAAAGGGAATGAAATTACTATCATTACCTCACGAAACTTCAACAACTGCCGAAGAGCCCTCTCCCTGAGCAGTCTAGATCCCCAATTTTAGTGGGTGTAATGGCAGCCAGCTTCGAGGTACAGACAAGCAGACACTCATCAGCTGATGAGATGGTCTTTCCTCCTCCACGGCACAAGTGGAGCTGATCCTCTGGCATCAGTCCCAGCCCAAGGCGTGGGCCGCTGACCTCGCTGTCACTTTGATCCTAGAGCAGCAGTTTATGGAGTCCATACAGAATCTTACTGAAAATCGGCAGTGACAATGGAGTCCCTTTCTAGAGAAATGCACGTACGTACATGTACGTGCTACTTTGTACACAATGTCAGTGGGGCCCCTGACAACTGTTGGCCAATTCTATTAAAACCGTTGGCCAATTCTCTACATGGGTGCCTCCACTCCCCACTCCTGTATCTGCAACAGGCCTCATTATGGGCACACGGAGCTCTATTCTGCTGAACCAGGAAGCAGATCACATCCCTTCTTAGCTCCACAAGGCCACTGGAGCTAAGTTTCAGGAGGTCCAATGGCTAAAACTTCCTCGCCACTCTGTCAGTAAATGTCCACGGTAATGCATCTCTGTTTGAGACAGACCCTTTCAGTCTGACTTACCTCCTAGTGGGTGTATGTATGGTTCTCTAATGATGTGGAAAACCAGTTTGGTGCTAAGAAAAAACAAACCACTTCGGGTAAGAAATTAAGAGCGAAATTACAGAAGGCTTTCCAAAAAAATGGTATTCCAGCCACATTTTTCAACCGAGAGTTGTAAAGTCACTTCCCAAGCCGGGAGTATGATTATCCTCGTTTCACAGGTGGAAAAGTGGGAATCACAGAGAGGTTAATGGCTAAGTCGGAAGCACACAGCACGCCCTCAACAGAAGGAGCTGGAAATAAGGCCTCGTCAAGGGCTCATGCTGTTCTGTGATAACCCAAACTTTCCTGAACAAGTTTGCCTTGGTCTTAATTGGCATTCAATTTTAAAATATGTCTTTCGTTAAAAAATATGATTTGAAGAACTGGGTAATTGACTTACATTTGATTAAGGCAGATTCTATTGGATTAACATGATTAATAGATAAAATTATAATCAAACAGAGAGCAGTACCAAAGGTGACTAAGTCATGGGTCACATTAAGATACTAAATTTTAGAAAAGATGGATATGCTGGGGTATTTTTACATTAGTAATATTCATTTCACAGAGGATCACACACTGTTCCGTTTGCTCTGGCAGCGTGATTAGAATGACATTTGTGCTCGGGATTAAAGAGAAGTACTCGGGAGGTGTTTTGATTTCATAGTAAGGAAAACCCCAGCTGTCCTCTTTCTGATTCTCCCCAAATCATTTGGTTCAAGCTGGGTTGTAATTTCTCAAGCCGATAGTGAAGTAGGCCACTCCATCGGCTATCTCCTGCTCAGAACCACACAGAGTCAATGCCACATCAAACACAAAACCTCTTTCACGAGCTCTGATGTTCACCAGCCCGTGCTGGGATAACACAGTCCACCGTTGTTTCTGCAAATGCAAATTTTTATCCCCAGTAGAAACTTTAATCAACATGAAGCCACTCCAGCATCAGTCACTTTCAGGCAGCCAGGCCAGGAATTTAAATGAAAAATGAAGACTTGAGTTTTTTAGTTGTCACTCCATCTTAAATCCTTTTTTTTTTTTTCTTTTGCCCAGAAATGGGAGCTGCCGTGGTATAAATGGTGGTGGATGTGAAAGCAACACTCTTCTCACCAAGCCCTTCTCTATTTCGGGGGGACTGAATGAATGGCGGCAGCCTCCTTCCCAAAACCTCAGTGTCTGCAGAAACCCAGGATGGGTGGAGTGCGGGGGTGGGGAGGTGGCGTGGATACAGAAGGCCTTGCTCCCCAAAAGCCAACTCACCTAACACACAATATAATGGCTTCCTAGCAAGCACAGTTCTGGTGACAGTCCCCTAGCCACTGCCCCTAGCCCGGCTAGATCACCACCCGTAAGCTTTTCCCATACGGAAAATCTGGGGCTACCACTATAGTCCCTGGTCTTACCATGTGGTGACTTTTAGAAGTAAACCCTGGTCAGGAAAACATCTAGGAACCTGGAACTGAAATATGATATTGCAATAATAAATTTGCTTTCATCAGGATGGCAAAATGTATAAGGACTGATAAAATCTCATGTTGGCAAAGGTTTGGGAAACAGGTACTCTCACATACCATTTGCGAGAACATGGATTGGAAGACAATTTGGTAGTATCTATCAAAATGTTAATAAAATGTACACCCCCGCACCCTTGGCCAAGCCATTTCACGTGAACTTTGAACCCAACGATACGGATTCGAGGTTGTTCATTCTAGCGATACGTGTACAACAAAATATTGGAAGCAACCTAATTGTTCATCAACAGGAAAATGGTGAAATAAATTATGATATATCCACACTATGGAATCATTTTTTAACAGGTCGATCTAAATACAATGTCAAGGGAGTATTTTCACGTTATATTTTTAAGTGAAAGAAAAAAGCAAATGGTAGAAATGTGTATTTGTATAATGTAATCCTATTTATAGGAGCCCTGGTGGTGCAGTGATTAAGCACTTGGCTGATAACCTAAAGGTCAGCAGTTCGAACCCACCACAGGAGAAAGATGTGGCAGTCTGCTTCTGTAAAGAATTCAGCCTAGGAAACTCTATGGGGCAGTTCCACTCTGTCCTGTAGGGTTGCTATGAGTCAGAACCAACTCAGCAGCATACAAAAACAACAACAAATCCTACTTATGTATTTTTAAAAACAATATAGGTGTACTCTATGTTTAAAAATGGTTGGAAGGTTGGAGTGGATACATTCCCAACTCTTAACAGTATTGATCTCTGAAGAGGACAAATAAGCTGTGAGGTGGAAAGGGTCAGGGCAATGAAGGAGGTGTTTCACTTTCTATTCAACAGACTTCAGTAATTTATTCTAATAAGTATATAGTATTTTTATCATGAAAAAATAAATGAAGGTTGTCATTGGCATCCTCTTTATAAGACACAGTGATGGAGTAGCAGTTCCACCCGATCCACTTCAGAAGCAGCAGCAAAAACCACTTAAATTTTCCAAGCCTCAATTTTCTCATCCGTAAAATGGAGACAGCGAAGTCTGTCTCAAGATATTGTTGTAAAGGATCACATAATATAATGTTTGTAAAAGCTCTGCTTACTAAGAAACATAAGTAATTATGAAATGTTAAACAAGCATTGTTCCAAGGTCAAGAAGAAAGAGTTGATATAATGTAATAAGGTGACCATGTGTAAGACTAAATTACCCCGACTTTGGGAAATGACCATCTAAACTGCAATGACTTTAGGATGATTAAAGAGATCCAAGCCCCGTGGCTAGGAGCAGGGTTTCGCCTGAAGGGAATGGGTGTTCCAAGTTATAATAATCCTGGGAAGAGGTTAACCCTGGGGCAGGGAATGAGCAATGGGGGGAAGCGGGGAATCCTTCTCTTTCTTGGGTTAGGAAGTAGTTTGGAACAGACCCAAGGGCTCCAGAAACCTGGAAGAATTCCCGTTATGAGGTGAGCTTTCACTCCAGGTAAGGAGTGAGGCTGGAATGGCCCACATGAAACTCTAAGGCAGGTTTGAGCTTCTATAGTCACTGTAAGTGATTTTCTGTGTTAAAATTTTCTTCTATTATCCAGGAACCTTCAAGTCAAGTCTCCTTGAAGTTGGAGCCCAATGTGAACTGTTCAGCAGAGAATTAGCAAAGGGTCTGGCCTGCTAATCTGAGGTTCCTCTTCTAAAATGAGGATGTTTGGGGGAACTAAAGGCACCTGAGTCTCCCCCATATTCCAGGTTTGGGGCCCCTAACTCTCCCTGGAGAATAGACTGGCCATGTAAAGTGTAGGCTGAGCATCTCATCTCCTTCCTTCTCAGGGGACCACTATTAAGTTCCTGATTCAGTTCTCTGTCAGGCTGCCCGAATTATCTCAATACCTACATTCTACCTGTCAAGGTCTGTGCTGTCTGCATGGACAGAGGTATCCTTTGATGACTTTTTAAAGCATTGATTCTGCCTGCTCTGTGGTGGTGTTAATCGTCTCTGAGGACTGGAACACCAGGAATGGTGGCAGACCCAATGGGGTTCTACTCAGAGCTGCTGGACAATGCGCAGATTGCTTCCCTGAGGGCTATTTTTTTAGAGACAGATGTTTTAACTTAAATAGAAAATGTCTTGCCAACCTTGCCAGACATATTTATGAGCAGAACCTGGTGATGCTGAATGGTAAGATGTGGGGAAAACATAGGGAGAATGCTCTCCATATTTTTACTCTAGGGACCGGAATCATAGATTATTTCCTAGTTAGCTTCTTCGTGATTATTTTTGTGAACTGCCTTAAATCCTCTCTGGAACCACGGTGGAGACATTCATACACATAAATCCATTGCCATACATACACGTACAAACAGGGAAATAAACAAACACATAGCATTGACTGAGTGCTTACTATGTGCCGGGTAATGTGCTGAATGCTTTTCACATAACTGTTTCTTTTCATCCTCATAACATTCTATTGATCATAAATTCTACCCCCGTTTCTTGTGGTATTTACCATAAGAGATAAAGGCCATACAGGCCTTTTACTTATCTTGTCTCTGCTGCAGGCAAGACGGAAGGAAGCAGCAGAAGAGAATGAATAATGCTGCAGCCAGGAGAACCCCTAAAAAGGGGGTTGTTGGTTATTGTTAGTTGTCATCCGGCCAGCTTTGACTCACGGCAGCCTTGTGTACAACAGAGTGAAACACTGCCCAGTCCTGGGCCATCTTCATGCTCATTGGTATGTTTGAGCCCAGTCCTGGGCTATCTTCATGATCGTTGGTATGTTTGAGTCCATTGTCGTGGTTACTGTGTCAGTCCATCTCATTGAGGGTTTCCCTCATTTTCATTCAAGAATATTGAATATACCGTGGGCAACCAAGAGAAGGAAAAAAGTCAGTCTTGGAAGAAATACAACCAGAATATTGCTTAGAAGCGAGGATGACGAGACAGACTCGCTTACTTATTAAAAAGGGGTAGGGAAGATTTTTACAAGTGCTCAGGACACTCAAGCTTGAGAGTCTTGGTTTGACTTTCTCGACTGCCAGAGACACTAAGAAAGAACTTGGTTTCTGCTTTCTTCCCGGTGGTTTTCTCAGGATGTGCTCTCAATAGAAGATGCATTGAAGATACCAACAAGTATCCAGGGTATCCAGGTACCCATCCCTTTTCACTTGAAGCCCAAGTCCTTGTATTTCAGTGTGTCTGTACTATAAATGGAGCCCTGGTGGCACAGTGGTTAAGAGCTCGGCTATTAACCCAAAGTTCAGTGGTTCAAATCCACCAGCCACTCCTTGGAAACCCTATAGAGCAGTTTCTACTCTGTCCTATAGGGTCACTATGAGTCAGAATCAACTCAATGGCAAGGGATTACGTTTTGGTTTTTTGGTACAATAAACAGACTCCCAGTCTGTTTGTTTAGTATTACGGGCACTGTGTTTCCCCTAATCTTCCTACATTCCTGGAAGAATGAAACAGGCTGTGCTTTTAGGATGTACATTTCTCTTGCATGATTAGGTCTCACTGATGGGGAAATCGCATCTTCACCTTTGGGGGCTGTGTGGCACCCTCAAGTCTAAAATACCTTCCAGGTGCCTGCTCTTCCTCTCGGCACACATGGGAAGCTCAGGGCTCTGACCAGGTCAAGGGTCCAGAGACCTTGCGCTGGTAGTGGGCGAGGAGAGACAGTGTTTAGACCATTGGGGTCGTGCACTAAAGAGACAGTGCTAACAAGTACTGGCCCAAAGGAGTTATGTGAAAATGTGACCCAAGAACAACACAAAGGGCAGCGAGAGTGGTTCAGATTCCCTTTGGAGGGGCTCTCCATGGAGCCAGAATATTAGCATTGAGGGCTTTCTATAGAGCCTGTTGGGTGGGGTGAAAGCTTTCAGAGACACTAACCATTTCAGGCAGGGACAACTAGGTCACACTGTGCACAAAGCAGGAGCTTCATAAGTTCTGAACAGATGGTTTAACTTTTGTTCCAGTGAAACAGTCTATCTTAATGATTGGTGAAGCAATGGACAGTCGGAACTCTGCTATTTAGATAAATTGCAGCTGAGTATTGCAGATAAAAACAGCCAGGGACACTACATCTCAGTTATCATGTAGGCACTATGCAAGTTTACCTTGTGTGTGCATGTGCAGGAACACACACACGCATGCACGTGCACACATGATACCCACACACACACACACACACACACACACACACACAGTCTTCTACTAAGAAACAAGTATGGCGGCCAAACAAGGAAAGAATCTCTATTGCCCCCAAACAACCAGCTCCCTGTGTCCATTCAGTGAATTTGCTGAACAAAAATAGTAATATGATTTATCCTACTGAACCAGACAGAAATTCTTTTGAACTTAACAAGTTACGTGGGCATTTATATTGTGTCTGGCTTAGTCCTGATATTGGTTGGCATAGGATATTTGTCACAGAGGAGATAGTATGTACACCAGGAATGCCTGAAATGGTGTTTAATCTTGAAAAACTCACAGTCTTATTTGGGAAAGGCAACATTTTTACGTGTCAAACAAGCAACTTCTCAAGACAGGAGTAAATTTTCCTAAATCACCGATTACATTGCCAGAACATTACATTTCCAGTGTTCCCTCAAGTGGTCAATTTCATAGCTTAAGAGATGGCGAGGGGACGTTTGTGGTTCGTGGTAGAATTCTCGCCTTTCATGCTAGAAACCCAAGTTCTATTCCCGGCCAGTGTACCTCATGCACAGCCACCACCCATCGGCTTTTGTTTGTAATGATGCTGAACAGGTTTCAGGGAAGGTGCCAAACTAAGCCTAGGAAGAAAGGCCAGATGATCTGCTGCCAAAACTCAGCCAGTGAGAACCCTGGGATTACAACAGTCCAGTTGCAACCTATATTGCAGGGATGGCATAGGACTGAGCAACATTTTGTTCCATTGTACATGAGGTTGCCCTGAGTTGGGGGCCAACGTGCTGGTAGCTAACTACAACAAGAAATGTTGAAGCATTCAATTGCTTCTCACTTGGTGGGATTTGGCATCCAATATCAAGCTCCTCTCTATCAGGCCCTCCTCAACTCAGTCGATAAGGTCCAGAGTGCTAGGGTCTATCATGTGCTGAGGTGGAGGGAGGGATGGGGCAGGTGGGGAGAAAGATTACGTACAAACGCAAGGATCTTTACAACATAAGGAAGAGCCTGATGTGAGAAGAAGAGAGAAATTCATGCTGCGAAAAAGCTTATACTCATTTTATGTGACCGCCCGGGAGGAATGGCTGCCCTTGTGTCAGCTCTGGAGCATAGATGGAAAGACATTGCTATTTATGAGGTTTGGGAAACTTTAGGGGGACCCAGGGGGCAGATGTTGTTTTAAAGGAATAAAATCAAGTGTAGACAACTTTGAAACACTCCTGCTACATCTGTGTCTCTAATTGAGAAATGCATGGGTTTTCAGGCTCTAGAGTATAATCATTTGTCAGCACAGGACAGAGTGGACCAATTTAATACTTGCTGCAGGGGTTAGAATTTCCACAGCCTTTGATCAGGTTTTTTTTTTTTTTTTTTTTTTTAGGTCAGTAACATTTAGAGGTAGATAAAAATATCAAGTAATTGGTGAGAAACTAGATGGTTTGTGGCTAATTTGCAAAAGCACAGATTATATTGTTATTTGGATTTTTAGCCTCTTAAAAAGTCTGGAGATTTTCCAGAAGAATAAATTAATGCTGATACCGTGGTAGAAAGCCCCGTCTTTAGTGGGCGAATATGTGCCATCTTTCTCCCTGACATGCCCTCTTGCTTGCTGGCTCACCAGCAACTCTGAATCTACAGTGCCTTGTGTGTTCTGCCCGGTGATCAGATTGTGTGTTATACCTTTGCTCCTTGACTATCTCTTTTTACCAAAAGTGGAAGATGAAACCCTCTATTTTTCCTTTGGGTAGTGGTAGTTCAGTGGTAGGATTCTCGCATTCCATGTGGGAGACTGGAGTTTGATTCCCAGCCAATGCACCTCATGTGCAGCCTACACCCGTCTGTCAATGGAGGCTTGAGTGCCGGTAGGATGCTGAACAGGTTTCCGTGGAGCCTTTAGACTAACACGAACTAAGAAGAAAGGCCTGGAGATCTACTACCAAACAATCAGACAATGAAAACCCTATGGATCACAATGGTCGGATCCTGTTGTGCGTGGAGTCTCCATGAGTCAGGGACGACTCCACTGCAGCTAACAACACCCATCCTTTCTTTAACTTAGAGTGGTGAAGGATAAACAGAATGGAAGTCTGATATATAATTGCTAAAATACATATCTGGTATTTGAAGAGAGATGCAAAATCTTAGAGGTGGAAGAAAAAGCCAAAGGTGTTAGATATTATTACTTGAAGACATTGTCCTCTTCTCCACCCCACCAGCCTAGATACTGTTTCCAGAAGAGCCTTCACAGACCCAGTTAATCTTCTGTAAATGTGTTTCCAGGCCAACGACCTCCTTTTAAATCAGGCACCAAAATGGAATGCATGACTCCACAAGTACTGGACAGACAAACACTGGTGTCCTACCTTGAGTTTTTGGTCCATCAGATGCATTAGGACTTGTTTCCACAACCTACATTTCACACTTATCATCTGTTACCCCACTAGCCTCCTGCTGTGTTTAGGAAATAGAGGTCGGGTGGAGGTGGAGTATTGTTGTTAAGTTATCTCAGGTAGGCTCCAACTCATAGTAACCCCATTTACAACAGAACTAAATGTTGCCTAGTCCTGCACCATGTTCACCATTGTCAAGTCCATTGTTGTAGCCACTGAGTATTTTGAGAGTCTTTCTACCTAAGGGGATCATCTTCCAGCAGTATATCAGACAATATTAAATTGTGATCCATAGGGTTTTTATTGGCTGATTTTTGGAAGTAAATCTCCAGGCCTTTCTTCCTAGTCTGCCTTAGTCTGGAAGCTCCATTGAAATCTGTCCACCATGGGTGACCCTACTGGTATTTGAAATACAGGTGGCATAGCTTTCAGCATCGTAGCAATAGGCAAGCCACCACAGTATGATAAATCGACAAGCAGGTGGTGGGGTGGAGTGTACTCAGCAGTTATTTCTCTTTGGAGTGTTTCCTTCCATTTTAAAAAGATTGATTTTTACATAATATATCTATAATCTTGTGGCTTATTGCTGCATAATCTTCATAACCATCTTTTAATCTTTTCCCACTGTATTATTTTCATATATTCTCATAATTTAAAAGTTTGGAAAATTTTAGAAAAGTATAGAGATGAAAACTTAAAATCACCTAGGAATAGTACTATGAAATTTTAGTGTTCTTTTTCAGTATTTTTCAATACATTCGAGTATGCGTACAATGAGATTATATAAATTTTGTAGCCAGCTTTTGTCTCCTAGCACTGTATCATAAGTATTACCCCAATTTTGTTAAAAATTATTTGACAACAGATTTTAACAACTCAGGCAACATTTTGTTCTGTTGTTATACATAAGGTCACCATAAGTCATAGCTAATTCAACAGCAACTAACAATAAACAATGATATTTTACTGGACTATGCTTTATTTAACCAAACTCATGTTGTTTAACATGAGAGTTGTTTCTAATTTTTCACTATTTGTTATGGATTGAATTTTGTCCCCCAAAGATATGTGTTGTAAATCCTAACCTCTACACCTACAGTTATAATCCCATTTGGGAATGGGTTGTTTTTGTTATTTCAGTAAGGCAGGATTAGTGTAGCGTGTGTCTTGAGTCAATCTCTTTTAAGGTATAAAAGAGATTACACAAGCAGAGATGGGGGGAGATTGATGCCAAGCCACATGGAGATCTCCAAGGAACCAGGAAACAATCTGACCAGACAAGGACCTTCCCCCAGAGCCAATAGAGACAGAAAGCCTTCCCCTAGAGCCAGCACCTGAATTCAGACTTCTAGCCTCCTAAACTGTGAGAAAATAAATTTCTGTTTGTTAAAGTCACACACTTGTGGTATCTCTGTTATAGCAGCACTAGATGACTAAGACAGAATTTGGTGCCAAGAAGTAGGGTTGCTGCTCTAACAAATACCTACAATGTGGAAGTGGTTTTGGAATTGGGTAATGAATGGAGGCTGGAGGATTTTCAAGGTTGCCTAATAGTAAAAGCCTAGATTGCCTTGAAAAGACTGTTGGTAGAATTATGGACACCAAAGGCAGTTCTGGTGAGGGCTCAGAAGGAAGTGAGGAGAGCTATAGAGAAAGTCTCTATCATCTTAGAGACTACATATAGCTCCAGCAACAGAATGTTGCTAGAGATGTAGGCCTTAAATGTGTTTCTGGTGAAGCTTTAAAGAAAATGATGAACATGTGATTGGACAATGGAGGAAGGGCAATACTTTTTATGCAGTGGCAAAGAACTTGTCCGAATTATGTTCAAATATTTGATGGAAGGTAGAACTTGTAAGTGATGAACTTAGATATGTGTCTGAGGAGATTTCTAAGCAACATCTTAAAGGGGCCACATGGTTTCTCCTTGCCGCTTATAGTAAAATGTGAGAGGAAAGAGATAGACTTAAAAATGAACTTTGCAAACTGAAAACAAAACTTAAAGATTTAGAAAATTCTGTTGTACAAACTAAGGACACATGTCCTAGAATTTTCACCAAGGACGTGGCTACGCAATGTTTTGTTAAAGAGATTAAGCCTGTAACCAATGTGTCTAACCAACTACTGCAGCAGAAAATCCAGCAGCTTAGACTGAAGGGGACAGAGAAAGAATGAAAGAAAAGAAGGCTCTCTGCCTCTTGGAATCCTACAGGCAGGAAATAGGCCAAAAGATCTACATCCGTTGTCCTCCTAGAAAAGAAAAGGACCATCCCTGGAACAGCTCAGAGATCAGCAGAACTGTTGGAAGGAGCACAGGAAGCAGGGCCTTCTCAGTTTCAAAGGGTGGGGCCACAGTCTCCTGGATCTCAAAGGAGGTTCCAAAGAGTCAGATCTTCTCCAACTCTGTTCAGTTTCTGGAGTGTGTGGCTGCTGTTAAGGTGTGCCAGGGGGCGTGGGGCTGCTGCCCAAAGCTGAGGGGGTGAGGCTGCCATGCCCCAGGGGCAGAAGAATAGGGCCAGCCAGGGCTAAGGGGGTAGGGTTGCGACTTAGATGGAGTAGGAGAATAGGATTGCCCAAAATCAAGGAAGCAGAGTTGCCATCCCAGAGGGCATGGAAGGCAGAGCTGAAGCCCAGGGCTGAGGAGCCCCCACCCAACACCCAGAGTCTGGAGGGCAGGGCCCTGGCCCAGATGGTCCCAAATTGCAGAGGATTATTTTCAAGACTTTATAGAGTTAATATAAATTTTTCTGCCGGGTTTGGGACTTGCTTGGTGCCTGCTATCCCTTTTTTCCCCCCAATTTCTCTCATTTGTAATGGAAATGTCTACCTTGTGCCTATTCCAAAATCGTACTTTGGAAATAGATAATTTGTAATCCAGATTTCACAGGTTTACAGATGAAGAGGAATTTTGCCCCAGGAGGGAATACTCCTAAATTCTCACCCATATTTGATTTAAATGATTCAGAAGATGAGATTTTGGACTTAGAGTTGGTTTAAGACTCTTGAGATGATGTGATGGGGTGAATGTGTTTTGCATGTGTCAAAGGGTAGAATGTTATAGATTGAATTGTCCCCCCCTCAAAAAAAAAAATACATTGTAAATTCTAACCTCTATGCTTGTGATTATAATCCCATTTGGGAATGGGTTGTCTTTGTCATGTTAGTGAGGCAGGATTAGTGTAGCATGGGTCTTGAGTCAATCTCTTTTAAGCTATGAAAGAAAGTAAACAAGCAGAGTTGGAGGAAGATTGATGGCAAGCCACATGGAGATCTCTAAGGAACCAGGAAACAAGCCAAAGAGACAAAGACCTTCCGCCAGAGATGACACAGAGAGAAAGCCTTCCCCTAGAGCCAGCATCCTGAATTTGGACACCTAGCCTCCTAAACTGTGAGAAAATAAATTTCTGTTTGTTATGCCACCCACTTGTAGTATTTCTGTTACAGCAGCACTAGATAACTAAGACGCTATTATACATAATATTTAAGAATATATTAATATTTTATGGTTTATAGATGTTTGTTTACATTTTATATTCATTTTAGGCCAGGTTCCTGGAAGATAGTAATCAGTTGCCATTGAGTCAGTTCCAACTCATGGCGAACCCATGTGTGTCAGAGTAGGACTGTGCTCCATTGGGTTTTCCATGGCTGCATTTTTCAGAAGTAGATCACTAGGCCTTTCTTCGGAAGTGCCTCTGGGTGGACCCAAACCTCTAAACTTTGGTTAGCAGCCAAGTGCATTAAGCATTTGCACCACCCAGGTACTCCCAGAAAATAATAGCTAGATCAACTAAAAGATATATTTTAGTGCTCTTATTACATATCACCAAATTATTTTCCAGAATCTCAACAATGATTATTCATGGTTTTAAAAAATACTTGAAAAATAGAAATAAGCACAGCATAAAGAAATAATTTTATTCAACCACCTAAAAATAGCCATTGTTAAATTTAAAAAACAAATAGCATCATATTGTTTTAAAGCTTATTTTTTCATTACAGAATTTGCAAATATTTTTCATAACATCATATATTCTACTACAATATTTTAAAGGCTGCATTGTGTTCTGTTATGTGGAGGCATCATAGTTGAATGAACCAATTTCCTATTTTTTAACGAGATGGTAGTAAAATATCAGTTTCCTAATTTTGATGGTTGTATTGTGCTTACGTAGAAGAATGTACTCAGCTTGTAGGAAATACACCCTAAAGTAGCCAGAGACAATAAGACATCCATCCCATCAGCAACTCACTCTCAAATGGTACAGGAAGGGAAAAGTTCTTTGTACTCCATTTTTAATTTTTGAAAGTTTGATACTGTTTCAAACTACAAAAAAAATTTTTTTTTTTTTGGCGTAGTCCGAAGATATGAGCCTTTTAATGATACTTTATACAAATTGCTAAACTGCTTTCCAAAAGGGTTGCACCTCATAACTATGCAGTTCACTTCTTACAATGGCTTTCCACTTTTTCCTATTAGAGTTTGGTCATGGAAGCCAGGCACTAACTCCATTCAAAGACCTTGTTGTCAGTCCTACCTGTCACACTTTATAACAGAAGTGCTGCCTTTCATGAACTCACTTATTATCTCAATGTGGGGGTAACTGCTCATTGTATCATTAGCTGATAATGACCAGAGGAGTTGATTGAGCTGTAAATGACTCCGGTTAGAGATTGCACCTCTAGCTGATTAGATAAATATGCCACATATTTCATTTCGATCATTATCAATTTCAGTATCATTTGACTGAAATGTCTTCCTTCAACCTACAGTTCTCATTAAAGCATGGTAATTTCTCTGAAATATGACTGTATGCATGACTTCTATCAGCCAGAACCAGTAGTTACAGAAAAGGAAGGTTATTTTACATTTTTTGCAACTGCTTAGGTATGTGATTTTGCTCTCGAAACCTGAAGATCCTTTGTGAGAAAGCGAATCGTATCTTTATTACACTGGGAGCAGTAATCTCCTCCGTGGAAGGGCAGAGAGACCAGTAAGTCTTTAACTGAATACAGGTATCCCCTGCTTTCCGGAAGTTCGCTTCGGGCCACTTCGCTTTTATGAAAGACCTACATTAGTACCTGTTTTCAGTAACTGAAGGAAATCCGAGGAGGATTTCCACTTCACGAAAAAAAGGCAAAAAACGGAAAAGCGTTCAGCGTTTGTATTGCAGCGAGCCCCGTCCAGGAGGCAGCACGCACCCCAAGCAGCGAGAGGGGCATCACTGAGCTCCTTGCCCGGAAACTACACTGAGCATCTCAGCACCAAGCCGCCATAGGTTTGAACTGTGTCTGTGCGCATCTGTGCTTTATCTCGATTTATATTGTGCATCCGTTAGCAAGATGTGTCCTAAGGTATCGGAAAACCCTAAGAGAGCTCGTAAGGGCGTTAGGTTAGCATAAACTGGACGCAATTAAAGGTTTCGATTGTGGTGAACGAAATAAAGACACTGTGTGTGTGTTGAACCTGCCTTCATTTATCATCCGTACTATTTACACGCAGAAAGACTCTCGAAAGGTGCTGAAGTTATCACTGATTCTGCTAGTAGCACAGTGGTCTCTTGTAGTCTCATCCAGTAGTGGATAAAATGGAAGGTCTATTGGGTCTCGGAACGCTCAAAAATATTTCCCATATAAATTAATGGTAATCGCTTCTTTGCTTTACGCCATTTCGGCTTGCGAAAGTTTTCACAGGAACGCTCTACTTTGGATACGGAGGGAAACCTGTATCTTGTACAGTTTAATTTTGGTGAAGAGACTTCGGTTCCCACCCACTCCCCCCACCCACCACCCATGAGTCCTAAAGAATGATCCTTAGGTGTCAGGCATTAGGAGCCCTGCTGGTGCAGTGGTTAAGCGCTTGGCTGCTAACTGACTAGTCTACGGTTCAAACCCACTAGCCGCTCCTTGGGAGAAAATGAAGATCTACCGCCTTGGAAACCCTATGGGGCAATTCTACTCGGTCCTCTAGCAATCTACGCCATGGCACTGGGTTTGATTTTTTGGTTAGCCGGTGCTTTGCAACTCTTAAAGTGCATGCGAATTACAGGAGGATCTCGTTAAAATTCGAATCCAATTCAATAGGTCCGGGGTGGGGCCTGAGAGTCTGCATTCCTAACAAGCTCCTAGCTGGTGCTGATAGGAGCGCTGCCGGCCCACAAACCGCACTCACAGTGAAAGCAAAGGGCCAGCAAGCAGCCCACTTTTGCTGTCTCGTCAAGAACAGACTGAAGAGATTGTAGTGAGGACAGGCTTGGCAGCCTGGTGAACCTGCTCGCTCTGTCGGCTTGGCTCTTGAACCAGCCACCACCTTTAGGCAAAATGAGGGAATGATAGAA
>NW_004443966.1:5396357-5403990 GCF_000243295.1 Trichechus manatus latirostris | reverse complement strand
TGTTTGAGCCCATTGGTGCAGCCACTGTGTCAATCCATCTCGTCAAGCGTCTTCTTCTTTTTCCCCAACCCAAGTAAGGAATACAAATATCCCTTCTGGAAGAGATGAGAGCTCCTCAGTAGGTCAATTTTCCATAAAGGACAATTACCATTATTTTGCTCCACAGCAATTTGGTTCTTCATTTCTCTTTTCTCTAAGAGCCCAGATAAACGTGTCAGAAATCCTTTGGAATCTTACCCCTGATAAGCAATCACTATTAGCAGCACTCAGTAATTTTCCAATAACTTTATTAGACTGCTATCCTACAGTTTTTTTACAAAAAAAAAGCTCTTTTTAGAACATGCTTGTTATAGTTGGAGTCTCTGCGTGGTGCAGTTAATGCATTCAGTGGCTAACCCTAAAGTTGGAGGTTTGAGTCCACCCGAAAGTGCCTCCAAAGAAAGACCTGGTGACCTACTTCAGAAAACTCAGCCACTGAAAACGCTACGGAGCACAGTTCTACTCTGACACGCATGGCGTCACCATGAATCGGAATCAACTCAGCAGCAACTGGTATGGGTTGAATTGTGTCCCACAGAAAGATACGTTGAAGTTGTAACCCTTGGTACCCATGAATATGACCTTCATTGGAAGTAGGGTCTTTGCAGATGTTACTACTTAGGTGAACATGAGGTCATAGTGGAGTTGGGTGGGCCCTAATTCAGTATGACTGCTATCCTTTTAAAAAGTGAAGAGACACAGACAGACAGACACAGAAGGAAGTCAGACATGTGGAGACGGAGGAGGAGATTAGAGCCAGGGGTGGATTACCCAATAGGCAAGGTAGGCACATACTTAGGGCACCAACAAAACGGGGGCACCAGCTGTTCAAAGCAAAGATCCATAGATGCCAAGCAGACAGGAAAGAAAGAAAAGCAAGTGCTGTGGTGGAAGGGAACTGGCAAGGCACTAAACGAAATTGGTACCAGCTCCAGAGCCTGAGAATGTGCCGCCTGGAAGCAAAGTTCACGCAGGGTCACGGGCGCGCCCACGTGCAAGGTTTAACCTAAGAGAACCCTACCACTTCAGCACCTTCATTGACGTTTGTCTTCTACGGTCCCCTCCCATGTAATGGAAACTCTTTATCTCGGTGGGTCTCTTGGAAGTATACTATTTCTTTCTAATGCACAAGAGGTCGGGGTGGGCTGTCGAGTCTAGCTCTTGCTACCTTCACCCAATATGCAACTGGATCCAACATGAGCGGTTACTGGATAAGGATGGATTATATAATAGATAACAGGTCTCCGATCCATTTTGAGAGAGCCATCTTGTACAGCCATGTCTGCCAATCCAGCAACTCCAGCCAGGAGGGCCAGCAATGCTCTTTGCCAAGATACAAACATAAGGGATGCTCTTGTACACATCTTGGTAAACAACCAAAGGGAACTCCAGTCCCAGATGACCCGCAAAAGTGAGGGAACTTGAATAAGTTGACCTTTGCAATGAATTCAGTCAAGTTGCTTTTTAACTGTATAGTATTTACGTACAGCGTTATGGCCTAAGTTTTGTAAACAATAATATTCATAACTTTAATTTTAAAATGTGTTTGGCATGCATGTGAATGCAATATACAGTACATTTAATATAATATTAACATAGCAAACATCCAAAAATACTGGAAATATTAATATTTATCTAACGCAAAAAGTTTTAATTGATGTATCAAGTGAGTTTAGTTTTTTATTGTCTGTCGTGCGGTATACAGTGCTTGATATCGCCCTGGATACACTAATAAACGTGGTGTCAGGCATGTTAAGAGGATGCAAAATTCGGTATTCATCGTGCAAAGTATGTTTCTGTTTTGCAACTGTGAGTGTGTTTCTAAATTTGTCTTCCAAGAAAGCAACAAAGGGCATGTATCAGAACATTGCATTTATATTTTATCAGAATATTTACATATGTCCATGTAAGGAAATTGAATAATTCCTCTAGGAAATAAATGAATATTTAGATAGTGATGTTATTGTTTAATAGAGGTGCTATTGTTAAGTCTCTTATGTACGTATCTCCCAGTATGGGAGTTGAACAATTCCACAAAGAAATAAAATGTACGTTTTATAAATTTTGTATACGGTAACAATTAGATTTTCCTTTTCATTTCAGACCAATTGTGTATAACCTCACATTCAGTTCTCTCTCGACGACCACATAAGAATGTGCCAGCAACACTATAATCACATGACTCATGATGTGTCTGGTCCTGTCCTGTACAAGGCAAATCAAAATGTGTGTTTAAATTGAGCATACCCTCGCACTTGTATGATGCTCTTTGCGATCGCTCTCACCCGTCGGGTATCAGCAGTAGTCTGATGAACTGTGAAGATATAGCATCAAAGGATGGAAAGGAGCACACAAACTTGTAAGTATTATTTCAAGATGAAAAACACCTGGAGCTCTGTGAAGGGCCCACCAACAAACATCATACAACAAACAAATGAAATTATTTCCGACTGCCTTGTAAGTACTATTTCTTTTCACTCTCAGACCTGAAAAACAAAATTAAGTGTTCAAACTCAATTTTTTTATTTACTAATTTTCAAATATAAATTTTGTGTTAACATCCAAATTCAAATATAAATTTTACTTGTTTCATAAATTGTATTAATTTTTAATTATTCAAATTTATTTGCTATGGTAGAACCACGTTTAAAAAGTGACATAATTTTATAGCCAGGTAAATGAAACGGTGACAACTAAGTGGAGCACAGAAGTAAAAGCTCACAGAAGAAAAGGATGTGTGAATCCCCAAAGACAATTCTGGAGCACTGGTGGCACAGCGGTTAAGAGCTCGGCCTGCTAACCAAAGGTTAGCGGTTCAAATCCATCAGCTGCTCCTTGGAAACCCTATAGGGCAGTTCTACTCTGTCCTGTAGGGTCACTATGAGTCAGAATTGACTCAAAGGCAATGGATTTGGTTCGAGTTTTAAAGACACTTCCAAAATTACCTTCCTTTTTAAAACATAATGAATCAGAAGAGACTTCTTTTATTGAACACTCAATTTTAATGGGTGCAAATTGTAGTATTAGTACCGCTAGCGCTAAAATTATTAGTAGCAATACACATACAACAGAATTTCTTCCAAATACCGCATCCACCCCTTGCTATAGTAAAAAAAATTAACAATGGTGTAGAAAGAAAAACTATTTTAGAATCTGAAATTGCCCCATCTGAAGACCCCATGAATAACAGAAATACAGACCCTGCTTTGTGGAATAATTTTTCTTCAAATGATGGTAAGTTACTGGATGGAAAGAGGGCCAGGTGATTGTCAACATCACAGTGGACCATCTGAAAATTTGTGTCAAAAATTTCTGGATAGTAAACAAACAAGATTTAGTAGCCAGATTATACTTCTAGGGTGCAAAGCTAATGACGAAAATTGTAAGAGGGAATGGCGACTGTACTCTCCATCAGTAGGCTCTGTATTTTTTTTTGTTGACGAACTATTGAGTCCTAAATCATTTAATTCTTGACTTGCTATGGACGGATTTAACAATCGGTGCAACTCGAATATGACTGATTAACATGAGAACAGCTCAATTCACAGAGATTTATGTTGTCATATTTAAACTGAAGATGTGGTTTTGGCTTAACTCATGAACTGGAAACACAATTAGTGAAGAACATCAGTATTGGGAAGCTGCTTTCCAATGCTTTGTGGCTGCCGTTATAACAATTGCTGAACCTGGACGATCTTTTTGAGGAAGAAATGAAGTGTTTGTGTCCCCACAAAATGGAAGTGTTCTGGGTTTATTTGAACTTGCTGCTCAATTTGATCCATTTTCAGCAGGCCACATCTCAAAATATGTTAACACAGGAAAGGACAACCCATCATATACGTCTGAAGTAACATGGGAATAATTAATAAACTTAGTAAGTGATAAAGGTCAATCCACTATTTTTAGTGAAGTATAGCTCCATATTTCAGTTTGCCTGTAGATTCCACTCCTGATCTTTCTCATAGAGATGAGCTCGGTATTGTTTTAATATATGAATCTCCAACAGATGGAAAACTTGAGTGATTTATCACATTTACTAGCTTAAAAAGTTACACCAGTGAAGGAATTGCAAATCAAGTACTTCATTATTTATGTGAAGTTTGCAAAATTTATTTTTCTAAGTGCAGAGGTCAGTCCTATGATAATGCTGTCAATATGTCAGGCATTATGAAGGCATGCAACGGAAAATGTTAGAAGGTAATAAATATGCCATTTTCATCTCATGCGCTGTGCACACAGCACAGTAGATTGTTCTCCAGAAGCAGCTGATTTTTTGCTACTGTTGAGTTACTCCACACATTTTTTGCACCGCCACTCACCCATGGGCCGTTCTTAAAGCATCAACAATGATCGAGAATTAAAATGTCTAATACTTGTTGGGAAGTGCATGCTATAGGAACGAGGACAATCTTGGAATCGTACACTCAGATTCTAGATGCCTTAGAAAATATTGCTCAAGACCAGACACAGAAAGGATACCAGAAGAGCAGCTGAAAACATGGCCAGCAAAATGCAAAGACTAGAGTATGTATTTATGTGGGCTATGTGGAATAATATATTGCAGCATTTTCATGGGGCAGGTCAAGTTCTCAGAGATTCAGAAGTAAATTTAAAGACAAGCACAGATCTCTGCCAGTCATTAGCAGGGTATTTACATAAGTTAAAAGAAGATTTTGAAAACACAACAAAACAAATAATGCAAAATGCTGATTTTCAAGCAGTTCGCCATTGCAGAAGCATTAGAAAGAAACAAGTGAATGACGGAACTGCTCCGGAAGTATTGAGTGCCAGAGATCATTTTCAAGTAACCACATACTACACCACTGACACACTTGAATTTTGCATGAGGGTGAAAGTGTATGAAAATCTTTCAAATAAATTTTCCTTCTTAAACAATGTGGGTATACCTGATGAAGAATTCATGAAAACATCCAAGAAGTTAGTGCAAGCTTATCCCAATGACTTAAATGCAAACCGTTACAGAGAAGTACAACAATTTCATTCTCACATGAGAACTAAGTTTACAGATTCAGGAAAGACAAACTTTACTCATGTAGGCATGTATGATTCCATCATAGAAGATAAAATACAATGCATAGTTCCCAATGTTGAAATTGCTTTCTCCATATTCCTAACTTTAATGATCACAAACTGCACAGCAGAATGCTCATTTTCATCCCTAAAGAGACTCAAAAACCCTCAGTGTACAACAATGATTCAAGAAAGACTTGATTCATTATCCTTATTATGTATGGAAGTACATATTGTTCAGCGGCTTAATTGTGATGAAATCATTGAAGGATTTGTAAAAGCAAAGAACAGAAAGAAATGTTTATAATTATAACATGTTTGAAATGAAAGATCCACCTAAAAATTAAATATAGTAACTTGTAATATTTGTTTTCTGATCATTAAATTCTCTTTTATGATATCTTTTCATTTGTTCATTTATAATTATAGCATTTACTAGAAAATACACATCAAAACTGAAGTATGAGCCATTTAAAGCAGAACTGGTGAAAGTCAATTTTTTATTGTGGGAGATCAACAGAATTTTACATTGATTGTTGAAACAACTGAGTTCACTGACTCATTTTCTTTGTTGTAAAACACGTGGGATGCACCTACTCCTCACTACCTCATTATCTGACATTTCACATTTATGACAATAGAAAAAAATCTACTCTATGACTATTTTGCACATTAACGACGTATATCTGGCAGTAACGAATGCCGAGGTGCGAGGCGAGAGTAACACTGGCTGTGACGGTTAAGGTTGTGTGTTAACTTACCTGGGTCATGATTCTCAGTGGTTTGGCAGTTATGAAATGATGTAATTTGGCAGCTATGTAATGACGTAATTTGGCAGTTATGTAATGATGTAACCATCTTCCATTTTGTGATCTTATGTGGTCACCCTCCATTTTTGCATAACACGGATTTTCACATAATGACCTGGTCTTTGGAACCTAACCGTGTTGATAAGTGAGGAGTGGGTGTATTTTTTTGTAGCAAATGTGGTATATAGCAAAAATCTTAGCACCCTGCATCCACTAAAAATTTCATAATCCAGTTCATCTCATTCTGCTAAAATGGAATACACCACTTTTACGTTCAATCACTAATACTATAGTCACATTTAAAAAGCAGTTACTTTAGGGATAGCTAAGACACACACACACACATACATACATACATATATATATAAAACTTGCATATCCAGTTCAAATGGGTGAGTAAGCAGAGGAGAGGGCACCACGGATTATCAGCATTTAGGGCCCTAACATTCCTTAATCCAGCCCTGGTTGGAGTTCTTCTGCCAAAAGCCAAAGAATGCCTGAGACTACCTGAAGCTGGAAGAGATAAGGAAGGATCTTACCCTAGAGATTTCAGAGGAAGCACTGCCCTACCAACACCCTAAATTCAGACTTCCAGTTTCCAGAACAAGGAGCTCTGGCAGGACAGCGGTTAAGCACTCGGCTGCTAACCAAAAGGTCAGTGGTTCAAACCAAACAGCCGCTCCATGGGAAAAAGACCTGGCAATTTGCTTTCACAATGATTACAGCCTAAGAAATCCTATGGGGCAATTCTACTCTGTCCTATAGGGTCTCCATGAATCGGAATCACCTGTCGGTCAGTGGAGGCTTGCGTGCTGCTTGACGCTGAAAGGTTTCAGCGGATCTTGCAGACTAAGACAGACTAGGAAGAAAGGTCTGGCAATCTACTTCTGAAAATCTGCCAATGAAAACCCCGTGGATCACAACGGTCTAGTCTCCACCCAATCATGGAGATGGTGCAGGACCCAGCAGCATTTGTTCCATTGTGTGTAGGGTTGCCACGAGTCGGGGGCTGACTCTACGACAGCTAACAACAATGGCAACTTTAAGGAGGTGGAAAAATGCAACCCTACTATGTATCAAAAATGAGAAGAACCAGAATATCAGTGAATATCAGTAATAACCAGCACAAAACTCTTCCTACTTGCTCCCAGAATCACAAGACTTATCGCAATGGCTGTATTTATTACACTGCGTTGCAATTGCCTGATTACTAGCGTTTTCCACTACACCCCAGTCTTCTTAAGGACAGGCACTCACCCTTACCTTTAAATCCCAAACCCACCACACTGAGTGAGTTGAAAGAAGAAGACATTTTCTTCAAAATGTTTTTATAAAAATGCATGTCTGTATCTTTAAATTTATGATTTCAAAACAATTACAATTCAAGATGCTATTTATGTCTTATGTTCCTTGGGAAAGGTATACATACAGCCTTGAGCTACAATTCCGACTTTGCTTTTGAGTGCAAGTATTTTAACAAGTATAACACACAGAGGCTTGAACTATCAATTATTCCTAGCAGTGTATGTAAAATATCTTATTTATCCCAGAGATTCTAAATTAGACTGAAGAAAAACATCCTGTCTTTAAAAATAGGTCTCTGAGATTTTGCATTGGTCTTCAACTTGTCTTACAGATAAATCAAAAGTTGAGCTGCTTTAAAATTTAAGAAAAGATAAGTAATATTTAGTTTTCTTAGTTATAAGTAGACTTTTTATGGTGCAACATGACAAGTAAATGCAAGAGATGAATTA
>NW_004443966.1:5393227-5394149 GCF_000243295.1 Trichechus manatus latirostris | reverse complement strand
CCTGGAGATCTGCTTCTATAAAGATTACGGCCAAGAAAAAGCTATGAAGCTCAGTTCTACTCTGTAACACATGAGGTCGCCATGAATCGGAATCGACTTGATGGCAACGGGTTTGGTTTTTGGTTTTACGTTAGTAGTAAGTATTTAAATGGGGAGCAAAAACCAAGCCTAGAATATAGTGGGGGAAGATACACATTCAATAAATAATCATGTTAAGGAATTCATAGTGACAGCCTGAGGTAAGTGCTTTGAAGGATGGCAAACATTCTTTGAAAGTATATAAAACCCAAGGAACTGGCCTTAGACTGGGAGAAAGTGAAGGAGCCAGGTAACCTTGCCTGAGATGCCCCTTCATCTGAGATCTGACAGATGAAGAAGTAGGGACGAGGGCTATAGTGCAAGAAGATTAATAGAGAGTTGAAATACACAGAACAAGTTGGGGTTGAGGGATAGGGGCTGAAGTGGCTTAAAATGAGGCTGGAAAGTTTGGCAGGGCCCAAGTTATGCAAGACCTTGTAAAATGTGTTCAGGATTTTGGTCCTTATCACAGGGCAATAGAGCCACTGACGTATTTTAAGTAAGGGGTGAAAATGACAAGATTCACTTTCTGAAAAAGCTTCACTGTGAAGAGTGGATTGGAGAAAATCCAGAGAGAATGGTGGGAAGTTGGCCAAGAGGTGGTGGTGGCTCAGGTTTAGGGTAGCAGCAGCAGCGATGAAAAAAATGGACAGATTTGAGAGATACTTAGATAAAATTGAGAGGACTTTGTGAATGATTGGCTATAAAGGGTGAGGAAGAGAAAGGGGTCAAGGATGAGATTTCTGGTTTAAACAGTATTTTGGATGGTGGCATCATTCAACTAGTTAGAAAATATGAAAACACCAAGTTTGAGCCTGGACCTTGGACATGTTGAATTTGGGGC
>NW_004443966.1:5390481-5391983 GCF_000243295.1 Trichechus manatus latirostris | reverse complement strand
ATATCAAGACGCTTAAGTCTAAAACACGTACATTGGTTTTAGCAGCAGGACAAGTGATGGGAGAGATCTGAGCATGTTTAAATATCAGAGAGAAGCCTGTGCTTGGGAAGGAGGGGCCACGTACACAGGAGAGAGAAGTGCCCATTGCCATCAAGTCAATTTCAACTCATAGTGACCCTGTAGGACAAAGGAGAACTGCCCCATAGGGTTTCCAAGGAGCAGCTGATGGATTCAAACTGCTGACCTTTTGGGAAGCAGCCAAACACTTAACCACTGCACCACCAGGGCTCCTCCGTAGAGAGAGGTTCCCAAAATCCCATTGTATGTGGTGTGGCCCACCGGCAGGCAGGAGATCATTTTGAGCAAGGATTTTATTCTGTAACATACCCAACTGCCTTCTCCACCCACTCAGAAAGTACTGACTATCAGGCAACATAAGGAATGTCGCTTTCTCCCTCTCCCGCCAAAATCAAATTAGCCAACCTGGTGAGGATTTCAGAGAATTTTGTTATGGTTCTGAGCCAAAGGAGTCATTTAGAAAAATAAGGCAAGAATGCCATCTTGGGGTTTCTTCTGACAGCACAGTTTACCTGAGCAGCAGATGGGAAAAGGAATGTTCCTAGAGGCCATTCGGTGTCACTACAGCAATGTACTTAGAGACCCTTAAGCGCTTTCTCCAGCTGGCTAAATTTAACTGTTGGAATCCTACAATTAAACCGTTTAAAATTCGGTCTAACCCTCGGCATTTGAGTTTTGGCTGTTCCAGCATGTTGATCTTCTAGGTAAATCACTCCCAGCTTTTGCCTGCCTGCTAATGATCGTTATTTGTTCATAATCAGCTGCTAATGATCGTTATCTGTTCAAATCAGCTTGACAAGATGACTCAGAGTTTAGCAGTGCCATTTAATAACTTCCCTTCTCACCCATATTTTCTGCTTAGCTCAGTATAGATTAGAAGAAGTGGTAATAGAAGTGGTTGATATTTTATTTAATTTTGTGGAGTATGGGCCTTATGGCTTATATAGAACCAGCTCCCAACGCTCCACAGGTGTGAGTACTCAAAATTAGTACGTAGATTGATTCCTTTTTGGAGGTGAGTTCCGTTACTTGAAAGGACACTTTTGTAATCTTTTTTCTTGTATAATTTTCCAGTCATAGTTTTATTTTTTTAAGGTAGTGTAGAAGGCAGTACACCATGGCTGGTATCTCTCATTAATCTTTCAGTGTCTTACCCTATTTACTGAAGAGAAGTAAATTCAGTCAAAGTTGCAAAGGAGCCAGCAGCAAAATCATTTGGAACTTCAACTTTGCATGTGTTCTTTCTTTGGTAAGTTCTTCCTGTTTAAGGAGAAATTTTGCTTTGAATAAGGCTGCCTATGTAGTTTTAAGAAGAAGCATTGATGTCTTTGAATTATGGTGTTGGCAAAGAATATTGAATATACCATGGACTGCCAAAAGAACAAACAAATCTGTCTTGGAAGAAGTACAGCCAGAATGCTCCT
>NW_004443966.1:5383182-5389884 GCF_000243295.1 Trichechus manatus latirostris | reverse complement strand
GACCTTTTGGTTAGCAGCTGAGCACTTACCCACTTGTACTACCAGGGCTCCTTTGGATGGAGCTAGAGCTCAGTAAATATTGGTTGAATCCAACAATGTGTATCCGAAAAGTAACATTTACGCTTTGCTCTTTCTTTTCCTTCAAGTTTTAGAACTGCCCCCCAGGATTTCCGCGGCTGTAATGTTTATAGGAGCAAATCTCCAGGTCTTTTCTCCCACAGAGTGGGTTCAAACAGCCAACCTTTCAGTTAGCAGCCGAGTGCTGACCCATTGCACCACTGGGCCCACTACATTCCTAACACCTTTTAAAATTGATCTTAGGCTGAGTTTCCCAAAAACAAATGGGTTTGGTTTGGTTTTTGGTTACCTAACCATTTGCCGTGGAGTCAATTTCACCTCATGGGAACCCCATGTGTGTCAGAGTAGAACTGTGCTCCATAGGGTTTTCAACGGCTGTTTTTACTTGTTTGCTTGTTTGTGGGCAATAGTGAATGACAGAAGAATGAGGAAAGAGGACAGCCAATCCAAGCTTGAGTCATCAAGCTGACCACTGCTGCAAATACCAGGTGGATCCCACAGGACATTCTGAGGAGCCTTATGAGATGCATCTCAGGACCTTCTGCTCAGAGGAGGAAAGGAGGACGCATATATCCATCCCCCATCTCCCACTGGTCAGGACTTTTCTCCTGCAGCTTTCACTCCCCCCACTTTCTAGGTTACACAGGCACAAGTGCCAGGCGGATGGTGACACAGCTTCAGAGACGCCAGGGGCAGGCAGCAGAGAGGCCCATGATGCAGGCCTGAGGGGGAGCCTGTCAGGCTGCACCTGCTGAAGCTGAGTGAAGTCTTCAGGGAACTGGGCGCCTCAGCTGTGGCTAGAGTAAGAGGTGAGTCTGAGAAGATCTGAAGTGGTACACAAGAGGGGTTCAATACGCAGTGCATGTCACACAGTAAGTGCTCAATAAATATTTGTTAAATGGGAAGACCCCAGGTGACTGAATCATAGAATCTGAGAGGAGGAGGAGGCCTTAAGAGTCGGCTCATCCAATCTCTCCCCCAGTGTCAACTTTCCTTCCAAAGCAGTCTGCCAGATGCGTCAACACTTTCCGAAACAGGGAGCTCGCCCACTGCTTGTGAGGAAGCCCTTTGCATGTTTACTTAGCTCTGCCTAACTGTTAGCGTCGCTGTGAGTCAGAATCGGGTTTGTTTTTGGTTTTCTTTTGCCTAACCATTGGAGCCATGGTGGTGCAGTGGTGAAGAAGCTGGTCACCAAGCAAAATTCAGCAGTTCAAACCCACCAGCTACTCCTTGGAAAACTTGTGGGGCAGTTCTACTCTGTCCTACAGGGTCTCTATGAGTCAGAATCTACTCGACAGCAATGGGTTTGGTTTGGTTTCTGGTTACCTAACCATTTGTCGTGGAGTCGATTCCAACTCATGGTGAGCCCATGTGTGTCAGAGTAGAACTATGCTCCATGGGGTTTTCAAGGGCGGTTTTGTTTGTTTGTGCTTTAGGTGAAAGTTTACAGAGTAAATTAGTTTCTCATTAAACAGTTAATACACAAATTGTTTTGTGCATTGGTTGCCATCCCCGTAATGTGTCAGTGCTCTTCCCTTCTCTGCCCTGGGTTCCCTGTTTCCATTCGTCCAGTTTTCCTGTCCCTTCCCTGTCTTCTCGTCTTTGCTTTGGGGCTGGTGTGCCCATTAGTCTGCTGTGCACGAATTGAACTATGAAACCCATCCCTCACGTGTGTTATTGTTGGCCCTACAGACTTATCTAATCTTTGGCTAAAGGGTGAACCTCAGGAGTGACTTCAGTACTGAGTTAAAAGGGTTCCAGGGGCCATACTCTTGGGGTTTCTCCAGTCTCTATCAGACCAGCAAGCCTGGTCTTTTGTGTGGGTGAATGTGAATTTGAATTTTGTTCTACATCTTTCTCCCACTCTGTCCAGGACCCTCTATTGTGATTCTTGCCAGAGCAGTCGATGGCGGTAACCGGACACCATCTAGTTGTTCTGGGCTCAGTCTGGTGGAGGTTATGGTAGTTGTGATCCATTAGTCCTTTGGATTAATATTTCCCTTGTGCCTTTGGTCTTCTTCATTCTCCTTTGTTCCAGCCAGGATGGGACCAGTAGATGTATTTTAAATGATCACAGGCTTTTAAGACCTCAGACACTACTCATTACAGTCGGATGTAGAACAATTTCTTTATAGATTATGTTATGCCAAATGAGCTAGTATTTTTTTTTTTTTAAAGCAGATCACTAGGACTTTCTTCTGGGGCACCTCTGGGTGAACTTGAACCTCCAACCTTTTGGTTAGCCAAAGCATGTTAGCCAATCATGTTCACCGTTTGCATCACCCAGGGGCCTCTACTAGGAGTCTCCAGTAGCTCTGCCTACTAGGACACTTGTCCTCACATGAACAGAAATCAGTCCTCTGTAACGTCCAGCACCAGTTCCAGTTCCGCCCTCCGGCAGCATAATACAGACTCTTCCCTTTCCTAAATAAGGGTTGCTAGTGAAAGAAGCATTTAAACAGGAAGCTAGGAGGCTTTGTTTTAGTGTCCTCCAATTTCTGTCTGGTTTATCCAGCATGTTCTGAGATTATGCTTAATCCTATGCCCACCCAACCCCATGCACAACCCACAATCTGAGCAGCGTCTATCTTGTTAGGGAAGGAGCTGATTTATATCCATCTGGGTGGAGTGTCCTTATACCCTCAGAAAAGCAGCTCTGGATATGTGGAAACTGACATCTTCAATCCGTCATTCCGGGGTGAGCTCTTCTGCTCTAGATGCCCTAGGTTGCCACCATCCAGAGTGGCACCATCCTTGAGAAGCTGAAGCACAGCCAGAGGCAGCTGGCCCTGCACAGTCTCTTGAGTGTTTGAAGACAGTGACCAGGTCTCTTTGGACACATTTCAGCTCCTTCTATCACTTCCCCCATGGCAGGATGACACCTTGGATGCTGGCCACTTTCCTCTTGATACTTCCCAGTTTATCAAGCTGTCTCTTAAAATCCTGAATCCATCCTGAAAACGGTACTGCAGATGGGGCCTGACCAGCTCTAGACACAATAAGGGACCTCATACCACCAAGAAAGAAGAGCTGGGAGTGGAGCACGTCCTTTGGACCTGGGGTCCCTGTGCTGAGAAGCTCCTAGACCTAGGGGAAGATTGATGACAAGGACCTTCCCCCAGAGCCTACAGAGAGAGAAAGTCTTCTCCTAGAGTTGGTGCCCTGAATTTGGACTTCTAGCCTCCTAGACTGTGAGAGAATAAATCTCTGTTAAAGCCATCTTTTTGTGGTATTTCTGTTATAGCAGCACTGGATAACTAAGACAACATTATGCACATTTACTCATGTTTTTACCCCACCATTCTGCTGAAAAAGCTCTTGGCAGGGTCTTCAGTGATCTCAATGCTAAAATCCAATGTTCCCATTTTGTTTGACCTCTGAGCAACATTTGACACCATTGATCACTTTCTTCTCCTTGGAACACTTGCCTCACCTTGTTTCTGGGACACTCCTCTCTCTTGGTTTTCCTTCTGCTGCTCTGATCAGTCCTTCTGAGGTTCCTCTGCTGGTTCCTCCTCACCCTCCTGGCCCGTAAATATCAGAGTGCTCCAAGGCTCATCATTGGGTCAGTTTTTGCCCCCAAGAAACCTGTCATTATTATCCCCCCTCTCCATGATTGCTTGACCCAATATCGCCAATGACCTCTGCATGGTGTGAGGTTCAGGACTCCAGAAACACTCAATGTCTGTGTTAATCAACTGGCAGCACACTTAGACTATGCCTCCACCCAACCACATTAAATTAACTCATTAATAAAAAAAAAAATCTGCAAAACCAGTTATCTTGGTACATTAAGACCAAAACCACATTTGAAATTCTCTTTATTATTCTTCAACTTGTTGAGTTAATGTTAGATAGATGACCTTAGACCAAGATTTCTGTGGAGGGTGGTCCTGTGCACTGTGGGATGTTTAGCAGCATCCCTGACCTCTTTCCACTTGATGTCAGTAGTTGGTTACCCCAGTTGTCAAGGTTGTATCCTTTCACTATACTTATTAAACCTGCATCCTGAACAAATAATCTGAGAAGCTGGACTATATGAAGAACATGGCATCGGGATTGGATGAAGACTCATCAACAACTTGCATTATGCAGATGACACAACCTTGTTTGCTGAAGTGAAGAGGACTTGAAGTACTTACTGATGAAGATCAAAGACCACAGCCTTCAGTATGGATTACACCTCAACATAAAGAAAACAAAAATCCTCACAACTGGACCAATAAGCAACATCATGATAAACGGAGAAAAGATCGAAGTTGTCAAGGATTTCATTTTACTTGGATCCACAATCAATGCCCATGGAAGCAGCAGTCAAGAAATCAAACAACACATTGCATTGAGCAAATCTGCTGCAAAAGATCTCTTTAAAGTGTTAAAAAGCAAAGATGTCAGTTTAAGGACTAAGGTGAGCCTGACCCAAGCCATAGTGCTTCAATTGCCTCATATGCATGTGAAAGTTGGATAATGAATAAGGAAGACTGAAGAAGAATGGATGCCTTTGAATTATGGTGTTGGTGAAGAATATTGAACATGGACTTCCAGAGGATTGAACAAATCTGTCTTGAAAGAAGCACAGCCAGAATGTTCATTAGGGCGAGACTTCCTCTCACACACTTTGGACGTGTTATCAGGAAGGATCAGTCCCTGGAGAAGGACATCATACTCGGTAAAACAGAGAGTCAGCGAAAAAGAGGAAGACCCTCAATGCAATGGACTGACACAGTGGCTGTAACAATGGGCTCAAGCATAACAACGATTGTGCACATGGCTCAGGACCGGGCAGTGTTTCATTGTGTTGTACATAGGATTGCTATGAGCCAGAACTGACTTGATGGCACCTAACAACAACAACAACTCCCAATTGTGATAGTGAAAATGTCTCCAGACATTGCTACATGTCCTCTGGGATGCGAAGTCTCCCTCAGTTAAGACCATTACCTTAGACATATGCTCTCTCTCTCTTTCTCTCTCTCTCTGTGTGTGTGTGTATAAGTGGGTAGAGAGGTTTATTCATTATTAATTCAGGAAGAAAAGGGCTAGCACTAAACAAATCCTTCTTAGGCTATGGTGAATTGAGGCTTGTAGTTTCCGTTTATTTTGGGGGGTGAGGGACACTGCTGCAGAGACCAACCAACTGGCAGAGATTCAAAAAGGCAGCTTGAGAAGGAGGACTAATAAAAAACAAAGCTAAGAAGACCCCACCCAGATCAGCAAATCCCTTACCAATACCCGTATTACTATACTATGACATGTTGAGAAATCACCTTCCCATTTCCCTCAAATACTATGAGCAAATTGAGGGCAAGGGTCAGCCCCTAAAATGGTTCCCAGTGCCTCACTGGTGTTTAATTTGGTGTTCTGTAATTTTTCATTGAAACCAAATGTGAGCACACTCTTTCCCCCATGCCCAAGGCAAAAGAATCAGGTCACTCATCCGCTCTTCCAGCCATAGCTCTCTGATGGCATGTGGCCCCACTCTCTAAGCCTGCCTTTGGCTTCCATTTTGTCCAGATTCTTTCCAAAGATGTTTCATTTCCTATGCTCTTCCACTTAAGAATTAGCCCTTCACTTGTTTTCTTAGACTGAGTTCTCTAGAGAAGCAAAACCAGTGAAGTGTCTATACATATATAGAGAGAGATTTATATCAAGGAAATGGCTCACGTGTTGTAGAGGCTGGAAAGTACCAAGTCTGTGGGTCAGGCTGGTGGTTTCTCCTGACTCACATAGCTGCAGGGGCTGAAGAACCCAAGATCAGCAGATCAGACACCAGGCCTCTGGCTCACAGGCTGCAGAAGCCGACAAATCCCGAGATTGACAGGTGAGCTGGCAGGCCGATGGCTCACAGACTGTGGAGTCTGATGAATCCCAAGATCAGCAGGTAAGCTGCTAGCTCAAGTCCCAAGAACCAGAGGTCAGATGAACAGGAACCAGTTGCAAGATCCAGAGCGAGCAAAATCCAGCCTTACCAGAGAGTTTACCTATACTAGATGCAGGCCACACCCCCAAGGAAACTCCTTTCAACTGATTGGCTACTCCAGATCCCATCAAGGAAGTGATCATATTATATCAGATCTCATCATGGAGGTGATTACACAGTTATATGACTGCCAAACTACATCACAACTGCCAAAACACTGAGAATCACGGCCCAGCCAAGTTGGACACACAACCTTAACTGTCATGCTTGGCGAGGAAGGAAGTATGCCCTAAACTTAGCTGAAACACGGGGACGTCCATAACACCCTACAGAACATGGCCGCTAAGACAGTGACATTCACCCACCACTACCACCCATAGCCCCGTGGTAGTTGACAGAAAAACCTAATTGCTTACCACACCATTTCTAAAGGATAGTTGTGTGTGTGTTGGGGATGGGGGCCCGGTCTGGAGTATAATGGGACAACTAATATGTTGTTTCAACAACTTAATTTAAAAAATTCTAGAACATTAGGACTAGAAAGAACTGTGAAGAACATGTTGTCAAGCCCTTCTTTCTGCAGATAGGAACAGCCTCCAGGGCCCTGGGAGAAGTGACTTGTTTGAAGTCTCACAGAATTTGAGCAACACAGCGCTGACAAGAACAAAGCCTCCTAGCTTCCTGTTTAAATGCTTCTTTCACTA
>NW_004443966.1:5362734-5382772 GCF_000243295.1 Trichechus manatus latirostris | reverse complement strand
CTATAGGGTCGCTACAGGTTGGAATCAACTCAAAGACAGTGGGTTTGGTTTGGTTTTGTGCTGCCCGGTTGGCAAACACAGACACTTTAAAATACACCCCTCTAACAGAAGAACCAACTCAACACCGTGGCTGAGCTGCGTTCCCACCCCACCCTCCCTCCAGCCCCAGCCCCCTCCCAACCTTGACTCGTAGCCTGACGGCTCTTTGCATCCTTGGACAGTTTCTACTCGCCTCTGCATCGATTAAACCTTGATCTCATTTATTATCTCAGGCAATGGTCTCAAGGTCACAGGGCTGGAAATTTAATTATGGTAGCAGTATATTAAGTGGCACATTTAAAGATGCTGAATTGTAGTAATTAATTTTTTGGATGGTGGTCTCGGAGGAATGGGTTTTCTCCACACTGGGTGTTCGGCATTCATCATGGCCATTGAGCTTGGCAGCTGTCTTTTAGCTTTAAACTGCCTCGTTATTCATCTTTTATGACTAGCCTTTAAAAACACTAGGCGCCGATATCCCCTTTTATTGTAATATATGTGTGCGGTGGGAACGGAGCCATACTTCACCTTTGCTCTAAATTGAGACAACAATTACCCTTCGCTGACATCTAGTGTCAAGGCGTGAGATACAGCCAGAGTGCTGGATCTATCCGCCTGGAAAATGTGTGCTTCCCTGGTGCTAACGCCTGTCTCACCCAGGAGGCTGCAGCCCCAGCTGCAAGAAGGGGAGCCGCAGAGGGATGAACTTGGCACTGACTATTGACTTTGCCGGGACTCTAGGTTATCGAACGGGCCGCCCGTCTGCCAAGGCCTTAAAGAGCTTGCAATGTTTAATGAAGGGACAGTCATTAAATGTGTTTGATTCAAATATTAGGCTCGATGAGCCTGGGTGGTACTTAATAGAGAGGTGGGAAAATATGAATTAAATTAGAGAGATTCATTAGAGAAAATTGGCCTGCAGCCCAAGAATGACTAGTTGTCAGACAGAGCTGCCAGCTACTTGGAACTCATCAGTCAGGAAAACTCAAGCTACTTTTAGGTTGGAAATTCCAGAATACCACTTTTTAAAAATGTTTAAAGACTGGTCAGCCTTTGCTTGTGAAAAAAAGGAATATCCATAAAAAGTGGCCTGTGGATGGAAATTCTTTTTCTTTGGATAATCTGCAGACTTTGTCCCCACAGTGTACGAGCACAGTATTGGTAAATGTTCAAAGCAGATCCCGCTTTTCTCGACTTCAGATGGGGTCTTCCCTACCCTCTTGCCCCGGCTTTCTTAACCTCAGTATTGTCGACATTTGGGGCCTGAGAATTCCTTGTTGTGAGGCTCACCTGTGCACTGTGGGATGTTTAGCAGCGTCCTTGGCCTCTGCACATAGATGCCAATGGTCTCCCTTCCCCCGATTGTGACAACTGAAAATGACTCCAGCCATCACAGATGTCCCCCGGGGGCTGGGGCTGGAGGGGAATATGGCCTCCAGCTGAGAACCACTGGTTTATTCTAATCTCAGGAGGCAGGTTCTGGAGCTGCCCCTAAACTCATCTACATAAAGGGCCTACAGTGGAGTACCGTGTCAGCCCTGCACACTTGATTTGCCCCCATGGCTGGCTTTATGACCTCTTATACCTGATTTTGGGGCCCCGGTGGCACAGTGGTTAAGAGCTATGGCATGCTATGGCTGCTAACCAAAAGGTTGGCAGTTCAAATCCACCAGCCGCTCCTTGGAAACTCTGTGGAACAGTTCTACTCTGTCCTATAGGGTCACTATGAGTCAGAATTGACTCGCGGGCAAAGGGTTTGGTTTTGGGGGTTTTATACCTGATTTCGACCACTGCTTTGTTTTCTGGCTTGTATGTTGGACCTTGGCCTAGGGAGCCAACTCTTGGCTTCGACCACAGTCCTGAGTCTTTACCATGAGCATCATGTGGTAACACTCATTCTGTGACACCATTCTAACACCAGCTTGAGTATCTCCGCCTTGGTCAGTCACACAAACAACCTATATTTCCTGCGGGGTATTCTGCAGGAAATGAGACAATCAAAAGCACTGCCATCACAGAATTTACATTCTAGTGCAGAGAGATAACCAATCTGTCCATTAATAAATAAGCTATTTTCAGATGATGATAAGTGCAATGAAGAAAATAAATCAGGTAATTGGATAGAGTATACAGAGGGGAGGGTGGGCTACTTTAGTTATGGTGGTTGTTATGGATTGAATTGTGTCCCCCCAAAATGTGTGTTGTAAATCCTAACCTCTATGGCTGTGGTTATAATCCAGTTTGGGAATGGGTTGTCTTTGTTACGTTAATGAGGCAGGATCAGTATAGAGTATGTCCTGAGCGAATCTCTTTTGAGATATAAAAGAGATTAAACATGCAAATAAGAAGCGGAGATGGGGGGAGAGAGACGCCAAGCCACCTGAAGATCATCCAGGAGCAGAAACTCAGAAGAGACAAGGACATTCCTCCAGAGCTGACAGACAGAAAAAGCCTTCCCCTAGAGCCGCCATCCTGAATTTAGACTTCTAGCCTCCTAAGCTGTGAGAAAATAAACTTCTGTTTGTTAAAGCCCCCTCGCTTGTGGTATTTCTGTTATAGCAGCACTGGATAACTAAGACAGAGGGCAATAAAGGGCTCTCTAAAGAAGTGAAATGAGTTAAAATGTGAATGACGGGAAAATAACCCTAACTGCAGTGTTCCTTGTTCGGGTGGTACAAACAGTTAAGGTTCTTGGCCATTAACTGAAAAGTTGGGGGTTCAAATCCACCCAGAGACGCCTCGGAAAAAAGGCCTAGCAATCTATTTCCGAAAGATCAGCCACTGGAAACCCTGAGAAGCACAGTTTTTCTCTGGCACACATGGAGTCATCATGAGTCAGAGTCAACATGATGGCAACTGATTTTGTTTTTCCATTACAACAGGCTACATTTTAAGAAAAAAAGTTGGTAAGATTACAGCATACATAAAGTGCATAGATCTTTAGTGTACACCTCAATGGATTTTAATGTATACACATATCTATAACCATCATCCAATTCAAGATATAAAACATTTCCATCAGTTCATGGGTTTCTTCCTGCCCCCTCCAAGTCAGTACACATCCCTAGACAACCGCCATTCTGACTAGGATCGTCATCCATTCATTTCATCAACTGCCTACATTCTATGTTATTTGGATTCGTTTTGTCAAGGAGAACCAGTCAGGCGTCCCCTATCAGTAACTTTTCATAAATTTCTGAGCCTGTAATTATTTATGAAACTGAAAGCCACCACTACAATCTCCTTAGGAAACTCAAGGAACCAGTTGTGATGGAACCTACAATGGCAGGCCCCTGTCAGGTTACTCCAGCCCTGGCTGATGCAGTGATCCCCCAACGGGAAGAGAGAAGCAATGGGAGGCAGAGTCCCTGTGGTTTTATCCCTACCCACTTCCCTCTCGTTTGCTGAACAAACATTCCTGCCAAAGAGAACAGCAGAAAAACACTGGGCTGTGTCAACCCCCAGTTAATCAATGAGCCATAACAAATCATAGGATGAAGTCTATGACACATCAATTACACTAAGAAGTGAGGGCATCTACGGGAATTGGCAATCAGGCACACAATCTGTGGGGTCGCTGTTTATGCATCGAGCTATGAGGTGATGACTTGGAGGTGGGCAGGTGGCTAGAGTGTGAGAAATGTTTCATGTTGACGGTGGTCTGCATGAAGGTGCTAAGGGCTAAATGGGCTGTGCCTGGCGTATGCTTCTTCAAACCAGTTCTGGATGATGGCTTTTTCACAGAACTTAGTTGTCGTAAAGAGAAATTATCCAGAAATTGGAAACTTGCTTCTTCCTCTGCCATTAACTAACTGGAAACTTGGGCAACAGACGTAACCTCTTGGTGTCTCAGTTTCATCTGCTACATGGGGATTATAACACATGCTTTACCACCTCACACAAGCAGGGTCTTCTGAAGATAGAGACACAAATTTAGAAATAGATATGGATAAGGTTATAGATTCTAGCGATACATGGATACATAAACCAGTTGCCATCAAGCTGGTTTCAGCTCACAGCGACCCTATGTGTGTCAGAGCAGAACTGTGCCCCATAGGATTTTCACTGGCTGATTTTTCAGAAATAAATCACCATGCCTTTCTTCCAAGGTACCTCTGGGTGGACTTGAACCTCCAACCTTTCAGTTAGCCCCTGAACACGTCAACTCTTTGCACCACCCAGGACTCCATGTAAATATGTAGGTAGATACATATAGACATGAAAAAGCGCCCGAGAAAGGTACAAATTAGTGGGGTTTTTACATATAGGTTGGTATCCATTTACCATCAATTTGGTAAGCATTAAATGAGTGTCCACTATGTGGCTTCATCTCCCTCAAGGAGCTCACAGCAGAGAAGATTGGAGAGAATTCAATAAATAGGATGTCTTAGATTGAATTGTGTTCCAAAAAAATATATGTCAACTTGGCTAGGCCATGATTTCCAGTATTGTGTGGTTGTCCTTCATTTTATGAACCAGTGTAATTGTCCTATGTGTTGTAAACCCTAATCGCTGCCTGTTGTTAATGAGGCAAGATTAGGTTATGTTAAAGAGGATTAGGGTGGGATGCATCACCCTTACTCAGCTTACAGCCCTGATCTGATGTAAGGGGAGTTTCCCTGGGATATGGCCTGCATCACCTTTTATCTTACAAGAGCAGAGCTTGTCCTTCGGACCGGGGGTCCCTGCACTGAGAAGCTTGTAGACCAGGGGAAGACTGATGACAAGGACCTTCCCCCAGAGCCAATAGAGAAAGAAAGCCTTTCTCTGGAGCTGGCACGCTGAATTTGAACTTCTACCTTTCTAAACTGTGAGAGAATAAATTTCTGTTTGTTAAAGCCATCCACTTGTGGTATTTTTGTTATAGCAGCACTAGAAAGCTAAAGACACAGGAAAATATAATTCCATTGATAAACGCTCTGATACAGGCAAGCACAGGGTTGTATAGATATACCAAGGAGAGTCATCAAACCCAGGTTTGAGGGATCCAGGGCAACTTCTGGGTGAAGAGCCATTTGAACAGAGTTTTTAAAGTTGAGGAGGATTTAACCAAATCCAGTAGCAAGGCGGAACCACAGAGCTGGTCAGGTGAGAACCCGCCATTGCTGCTGCTGCCTCCCCGACCCCCAGAGGGCGCTGCCTCTCCTCTGCCCTCAGTGCCACTTCTGCACCAGGAATTTACCCTTGAAATCCCTCACTGTCTCTGCTGCATCAACAGCTGGACACCTGTGCCACCACCCCCATCAACAAAAATAGAAACAGTACACAAAACCTATTTTCTCAGGTTGCTCAGATGAATCAAAGTCTACCGGTGCATCTGACTGGTGAAGCCTAGTTCTCAAGCCTGTATCCTTGTTGCAAAGTAGGCTGGGAATCAGCATACTGATGCTTCTCTTGGTGAGGCTATCAAACGATGATAGGCTGCCTTCAACAGGATAATTGTCAGCTACATGAAACAATAAAGCCAGTTGCCGTCAAGTCGGTTCTGACTCGTGGCGATGTCATGTGGGTCAGAGTAGAACCGTGCTCCACTGGGTTTTCAATGGCTGATTTCCTGAAGTAGATCGTCAGATCGTTCTTCGAAGGTGCCTCTGTGTGGACTCGAACCACCAATCTTTCAATTAGCGGCTGAGTGTGTTAACTCTTTGCACCATCCAGGGTCTTCACATGGAACAATAACGTATATAAAACAGTCAAGGGTCCAGGCTCTATCCTAGTACACAGCTGATGTGAAGGCAGCATACTTCCAGGTGAGAAGAATGATAATGACTTTTTCTACAAAAAAAAATCTTTACCAGTTTCATATAAAGATTTCTTTAATGTTGAGTCCTGGGTATAGAACTTTATTTATGGACCATCTCTGGGGGATTATTTATTTGGGCACATTGCCTTGTTTGATTGTAAATTAATCTCCTGGTTGTTTTCTGTTAAAATGCCAGGAGGCCTTCAGGCACGGATATCCATAAATTAAAATGTATTATGATTATTATTGTTCACAGTGGTTCAAAAATATACTCTCTTTCATCAGAATGCATAATCAAGACATTGTGTCTGGAAAAACAAAGACAACTTTATATTTGATCCATTGAAGTTCCAACAGGATTATGGGAGAGCATCCCTGGCAGCTAGTGATCAATTCAAGTACAGCTGAATTCATGTTTACCGTGACCTAATATTAATATCCATTAACGCATTTCATATTGATAAATTCAGAAAGGGAATTCATGGTACTCTCTGGGAGACTGCTGGGAAGTAGCTTTGACCCCTTCATTTGTCATCATTATGGGGAAGAGCTATGGTCCACTATGGCGGTAAGTACAGCAAAGAAGACACGTGGGTTGGTACAGTAAGCCTGCTGGTCCTCCTTCATCTTCCCTGTCTCCAGGGTTGGCAATGGCATATATCCAGACGCTCAAGCCACAAACCTACAAGGCATCCCTGGTATCTTCCTCTTGCTCCCTGCTCCCCCACCACCCAACCCATCCTAAGTCCATTGATTTTAATTCTTAAATATCACTCACATCTATGCCCTTCTCTCCATTTCCTTAACAGCCAATCCTTGCCTCAACTAACATCATCTCTCACCTGCTACAACAGCCTCTAAACTGGCCTCCAGGAGGACAATCCTGCCTCACTTCCATTGCTCTTCATCCACGGCTTGAGGGGGAGTTTTCAAATGCAAAGCAGATTGTGTATTCTTGGGCTCTCAGGTCAGTCGATTCCGACTCATCACAACCCTGTAAGACAGAGTAGAACGGCTCCATAGTGTTTCCAAGGAGCAGCTGGTGGATTAAACTGCCCACCTTTTGGTTAGCAGCCAAGCTCTCAACCACTGCGCCACCAGGGCTTCAAGCTACAAGCTGATAATATGAAGGGGGCTGAAATAAGTCCTTGCCTTCAAGGATCTGCCGGGGGCTTGTTTTAACCTCCTTTGTACCCTCAGCTCCTAACACGAGGCATGGCACGTAAAGTGCTAAATAAATATTTGTTGAATGAAAGAATAAATGAACAACAGAGTGAATGGAAGTGCCTGCATTCTGGTCACAGGGGGATGAGAAAGCCCAGGAGACATTGAGATTGCACTATAGGTTGACCTTGGCTTTGAACAGGGTTTAGAAGAAGCAAGGCCAAGAGTGCTGACTGATCTCATGCCTTCTCCCCAGTCAGGAGGATGGGCTGGTCTGTTCAGGTATAGGTAATTCCCAAGACTGGAAAGGTATCTGTGCCTGAGGAGCAACGACAACTGACTCGCAGACCTTGCTGAAATCTCAAGCCAAACTTAGATTGCCATCATTGAAATTCTCATAACCACCTACCCTGAATTGCACTCAACTTTCCTAAATGAGATTTTATGGGAACTGATTGTGATTAGATAAATGGGTGACTTCACTAATGTATAATACAATTTTCAATTACAGCGTATGTACAATAATTTACATTTCTTGTTTGATGGTGTGATATTTATGTGACATATTCTGGATGAGACTCAGCTGCTGTTTACATAATGATCTTGCTTTTCTCTTAAAGAAGATTTGCTTTTCAATTTTCTTTTTGTGCTTGCAGGTATTGTCATTCCAAGATAAACATTGTATATTATAGAAGGTGCAGGTGAGAACATCAATAAAGTCATAATCTAGATGGGTTTTAATAATTCTTATTTATGCCACTGGATTAGGTAATAGAGTGGCTCACCTTTCATAAAACGTCGGAATAAAAATGTCCTAAGATTACAGTAAATTTTTTGTGATCTGCTGGTTCTGTGATCATTCCGGTGGCAAAGTGCCATTTAAGAGCAAAAATGAATGTTTTATTGAAGATATTTGACCATTAATAACACAATATTCACCGCCAGAACTCTGCTCTGAAATTGCAACAATATCGTTGGAAAGTGCCTTTTTTCTGACCTTTAAGACAAGATCTCCATGAAACAAATGCTTTTAAGCATTTGACCCCCAAATATCATTCCTCCCCTCCTGCCCAGAGGTGGCTGATGGACAAGGAGAAAAGAGCTCCTAATCAAAAGCTGCCAGATGGAAAACTCTTCTTAAAATAGCAAGGGGGAGGAAAAGAGCGTGAAGGAGACATGTGAAGTGAATGCAGTTTACGACTCAACACCCAGCCAAGTAGCAGGATACAGTGTGAGTGGTCTTGAACCCAGGGAGCCGTGTCTGTGGACAAAGAGAAGGCTGAGCAGGTACCACAGCCCTCTGCCTGCATCAGCCAGAGCAGCTCTCCTTCACCCATGTTATATATTGGCACTTCAGTTAGAAGTCACTTAAAAAGGAGATGTAGTGGGCTGGATCATTTCCTCCCCAAAATTCATGTCCACCTGAACTACAGAATGTGACCTTATTTGAGTCTTTGCACATGTAATTAGTTACGTTAACATAAGGTCATATAAAAGTAGGGTGAGTCCTAATCTAATATGCCTGGTGTCCTTATAGAAGAGAAGAGACACAGAGACAGAGAGACACAGAGGGAAGATGGCCGTATGAAGGCAGAGGCACAGACTGGAGTTTTGCTGCCACGAGCCAAGGTACTGGAGCCACCAGGAGCAGAAAGAGGCAAAGAAGGATTGCTTATTCTTTAGAGGATTCAGGGGGAGGATGGCTCTGCTGACACCTTGATCTTGGACTTCAAGTCTCCAGACTGAGAGAATAAACCTGTGTTGTTTTAAAGCACTCAGTTTGTAATACTTCTGTTACAGCGGACCCAGGAAACTAATACCAGAGGTTTGGCTACTTAAAGAACTTTGAAAAACAATAGTGAAAAGAAAACTGTTCTAGAAGCAGCTCTCAGAGCCGCATTTCCTCATTTATAAAATGAAGAATTAGTATTTGATGGTCATTACCATGAGTAGAGAATGCTGCTTAAAATCAAGAATGGTGAGAGTTCATCTCACATACTTTGGGCATGTTATCAGGAGGGCCCAGTCCCTGGAGAAGGACATTATGCTCAATAAAGTAGAGGGTCAGCGAAAAAGAGGAAGACCCTCAACGAGATGGACTGACACAGTGGCTGCAACAATGGGCTCGAACATAGCAATGATTGTGAGGATGGTGCAGGACCAGGCAGTATTTTGTTCTGTTGTACATACAGTCGCTGTAAGTCGGCACTAACTCAATGGCGCCTCACAACAACGATGAGTAGGAGTCCACTAGACATCAACTACAACAACAGCACCCCCGCATTCCGCAATTTGTATTCCTTCATTCCAGCCGGAACACTAGTGAAGATGTGGCTATTATCTGGTATAACAATTTAATTATGCATGTTATTAAACAGCGTGCTTGCCTCCCTTTTAACATAACAAGGGAAGAAGACACCTAGCCGTGGAAACAGCAGTGTATCGATAGAGTTGGTCTCAAATACAAAATGCCCACTTTAACGTGAGTTGTTGGAATGTCTTCAAATAACCTTCACAGATTCTAGAGTATAGGGTGACTGTCTCAACACTTGTCCGCATTCAAATGAGTCCAACACTAGATAAAATAAAAACAACCCTCTCTATAATTTTACAGTAGTGAAGAAATCCTTACTCCGTAACTTTGGGTTAACAGTAGGCATCTTGTAGCTGTAGGCAATTTGTTGAGTTACTCCTCCTTTCTGCAAGTAAGTAAAAACTCACCAGTTAAATAAATTATGGTAAAATCACAAAATCAAATACTATGCAACTATTAAAATGATGATTCTTTGGCGTGGAAAAATATCTATGAAAAATCAGATCACAAAGCAGCGTACGTAATATTATTCCACTTTTGGGGAAAAAAAATCACTTGTACATATACATACACAGAGAAAAGCTTTTGAAAGATAGATCCCAAAATGTCTGCCAAGGCTGACTGTGGTCATGTGTGCTTGGGAAGTTTACAAGATCCCAGGTAGAGACTTAGCTGGACGATGTTGTTCTCTCCAGGAGATCAAAACCCAGAGGAGGAAGAGTCGAAAATGGAAGATGGGACTGCATTGAAAGGCAATATTATATAATCGTCAATCATCTTCATTTAACAAATATTTACTCACCATATGTTTAGGGAAATGCATAAGCCTTAGAAATTCATAATCTAGAGCTACATTGAATGTGATGACATATACCAGTTTCAATGAGAGGATGGATGAAACGCCTGTTAATTCCTCATCGGGATTGTGAAGGCAGGGGGAGGAGGGACAGGCACAGAGGAGTGAGGGGTCGCGGAAGGCTTTTCAGAAGAGGTAACATTTGAGCTAGGCCTTGATGGAATTCACCCACTGGACAGAGAGGAAAGTGTAGTTCATGGAGAGGGACCAGCATAAGCAAAGTTTGGAGGCATGGAACTTGCCAGATGAAGAACAAGTAATTTTGTGTATCTGGAATGTAGGGCTGACTGGAGATAAGGTTCAGGAACTGAGTCAGTGGAGGAGAAGGGTTGTAAAAAGTCTCTATGCTTGGCCAAGGGGTTTGAACTTGATCTTGTGGGCGATGAGGTTGGCAAGAGCTCACTTGTAGTTTTAAAAGATAATTCACCAGCCATCTAAGGTACATCTACTGGTCCCATCCCGGCTGGAGCAAAGAAGAATGGAGAAAACCAAAGACACAAGGGAAAGATTAGTCCAAAGGACTAATGGACCACAACTACCACAGCCTCCACCAGACTGAGCCCAGAAGAACGATATGGTGCCCAGCTACAATCACCGACTCCTCTGACAGGGATCACAATAGAGGGTCCTGGACAGAGCTGGAGAAAAATGTAGAACAAAATTCAAATTCACAAAAAAAAAAAAAAAAAAAAAGATTAGACTTGCTGGCCTGACAGAGACTGGAGAAACCGCGACAGCATGGTCCCCAGATACTCTTTAACTCAGTACTAAAGCCACTTCCGAGGTTCACCCTTCAGCCAAAGATTAGCCAGGTCTATAGGGCAAACAATAACACATGTGAGGAATGTGCATTGTAGTTCAATCCTGTATACGACACGCATTGGGCACACCAGCCCTAAAGCGAAGATAATAAGGCAGGAAGAGACAGAAAAACTGGACAAATGGAAACAGGGAAACTGGGGAGGAAAAGGGGAGAGTGTTGACGTCATGGTGTTGGCAAACCAATGTCACAAAACAAGTCGTGTATTAATTGTTTAATGAGAAACTAATTTGCTCTGTAAACTTTCACCTAAAGCACAATAAAAAAAAGGATAAGTCACGTAATTCACACAAGTAGAACCAGGAGATGGACTTCACTGGGGGCTTTAAGGGAACTGGAGAGCACTGCAGCGTAACCGATGTACGTTGTTACAACTAAATTGTGCCAAATACTGTTCTAAGTGCTTTATACCTATCAGCTCACTTAGTCCTCACAACAACCCTCTGAGGCAGGTTCTCATATTCTACGGGTACTCATTTTACAGATGAGGAAACTGAGGTACCGAGGTTAAGGAGCCTGTCTGAGGTCACACAAGAAATAAGTAGCAAGGCCAGGACAAAACCTCAGGCAGTCTGGCTGCAGTGTTTGTGCTTGAAACCATTCTGCTCAGTTTCTTCCTGGGCACTGGGCCCAGCAGGCAGCTGTTGTAAAGTCCCCAGGAAATGTTGGTGCTGACGTGACTTCCCGCTGGGCCCCCCGTCTCTCAGTAACTGGGCTGCCTTTTTCACTCCATCATCTATCTGCCTTGAAGCACCCCTGAGGTCAGGGAGGAGAACAAGGAGCACCCACTTTCCCATCTTTCATTTATTCTCTTTGCTGGGCATTCACCTTCCACTTACAGTGTGTGAAATGGTGTCAACAAGGCAGAGCCTGTGGTCTTTAGTGTGGAGATTTAAATACATTTATTTTAATATTTATATACAGCTTTTGGTCAATGAATGTTTCAGTTTTTTTTTTTAGTTTTGTGAGCTACCCTTGGAAAGAAACCCTTCCAACTATTATAGAACACTTCTGACGTGAGTCTGTAAAATTGATTCAGATGGTTTGCCAAGGTGCCAGTCTTCATTAATGACTTACTATAACCTCCAGTTTTATTAGGCCTATATTTCTAGTATATTGGCACATATATTAATGACTGGCCTGTGAATAAACTGACAGCTTCAAAATGATACGAGATACTTGTTTTCTTATGGGGAAGTCACTTTTGCCTTGAACTTACAGTATAGTGATTATTAGTTCAGTAAATTATGTCTCCCATGCTCTGATGTTCAGCCCAGCAACAGAGAGGCTGCCTGGGTTTCATTTCTTGATGAAGCTCCACGTTGGACAAGCCTCTTTAGTTAATCTCATGCCCTAGCAAGTAGGACTGTTGGCTTTATAGTCATAAACTTTCCAAACAGAAAACATTCACTAAAGCTGTGCTGGTTTCCTGTATCAGTAATATCCAACCCTCACTTCACAACAGAGTCCCTGGGTGGTGCAAATGCTTAGGCATTTGACTACCAGCCTAAAGGCTGGCGTTTGGAAGACAGGCCTTGGAAGAGGCACCTCGGAAAACAAGGCTGGCCATCTGCTTTCGAAAGGTCACAGCCTTGAAAACCATACGGAGTCAGAATAGACTCGACAGCAACTAACAACAACGGCTTATCAACACTCCATGGTGTTTGCCAACGTCTTAAAGGAAGTATTAAAAAGCATATGCCAAAGCAAAATTAATTTGAGCTCCCTTTAATTTTTAAGAAAAGACATATGGAACATTTTAGAGTTGAAAGAAAATATTAATAAAATAAACAATGTGCGTCAAAAAGTGACTGGATAGTCAAGTGTCCAATGTGAAACTATTTGCATCATTCCACCAAAGGGGGGCACCAGATGAGCCGTGCTTTTCAAACCGTGCATTTCACAGGCAAAGTCTGGTGAGACGTGGTAGTGGAAGCAAAGGGGACTGAGTTACTGCTGAGTTACCACATTGTCTAGAGTTTTCTTCCCAAATTCACTGCCTTTTTGAGATTAAGGTAGAGGTAAACTTTGAGATCAATATGACAACGCAAAGTGATAACAAGGATAATATACGGAGCTGAAATTTTTCATCTGCAATGAACCTCAAAGTCTGAACCAGGCCTACAGTAAGTCAGTCAGGTTCCTGGGGGTTCCATTGTATTTGAGGTGATTCCCCAAGGCCTGGCATAGGTTAAAACTCTGATTTTCCCTTAGGGCTGACAAAGGATAGTTGGTACTTGTTTCCTAGTTGAAGTGACCCTGCCACGTGGCAAGAGCATAAACTCAATGTACAATTCACTCAGTCAAGCTGCTTTAAAATCATGAGTTTCTTAGAACATGTTTTTTTTATTTGGGAGCATTTGCAGTATTTCAAATTTTGTGTAGAAGGAGCTATTCAACTTGCATTTTTGTAGGATAGGACTTCAAATTTGTATATTTCAAATTCACCTAAGATGTGAACATGGTGTGTTTTTAAATAGCCAGCCTACTGGGGTTCAAATCCAGGTCTACTACTTACTGTCTGCATAATCTTGGGCAAATTAGTTAACCCTTCCAAGCCTCAGTTTATTCATCTGCAAAATGGAGACAGCAATAGTACCTATCCTAATGGATATGTCTCGATGATTAAATGAGTTCATGCCTACAAAACACTCAGAACAGTGCCTGGCACAGAGTAAGTAATTTACAAGTTCTTTGTCATTGCTTTTCTCTTAATCTTATTAAACTTAAAGAGACCTTGAGAAGCTGATGCTCCACCTTTCTAATTCTGTTTCAGGGTGCAGCCTAAACCATCTCAAGAGAGATCAACATTAGTGACCACGCTAGGGGGATGGACAGCACCTATTTTTACAGTTTAAAAAAAACTAGTACTATATTTTGAGAGGATTGTTTTAAAACAAATGAAAATAAGTTCAATATCTTGGTGTCAGGCAACATCACTTACATGCTCAATTATAAACGACTGAACTTCGATGTTTTAACTGTTTAACTGTTCCTGTGGAATTCACTCTCCTAGACCCATGCCTCTCAAATTTAACGTGCATGTGGATAAACAGGGGCTCTTGTTAAAGTGCAGATTCTCATTCAGCAGGTCTGGTGGTTCCTGAGGTTTTGCGTTTCTTACTAGCTCGCAAATGACACCAATGCCGTTGGCCTGCAGAGCACGCTGTGAGTAGCCATGCTCTAAGTCATTGACATTCATTTCTACTTTATTATTATCCTCCCCTGTCACTCAGCAGAAGATGGTAGGTTTATTACAAGTCAGAGAAAAGTCATGAGAGCCAAGATAATAGATTGAGTAGTCCTCACGTTTTCTGGACAGCTTAACCTTCATCTTTGGTGATGGCAAAGACTGCAAATGTAAGGGAAGAGTAAGTGCCTAGACAGACGCTGGGGAGAGGGTATAAGGACCAAGAATGTCTTAGCACAGTTGTTGCATTTTACCAGATCAAAATTTCCAGAGAATTGGAAATAGTGTAGCTCTCATTTATACAGAAATGGGCTCCATACCTCATGTGTGAAAAGCAGAAGGAAGCAGTGCAAAGCCCACTTATCTGTAAACCAGGGATGCCATCAGCCCTGGATACCTCCAAGGGCTTGAGAATCACACGAGACACGTGCAAAAGTGTTTTCGCATCTACTCAAAAGTAAGTTAACTGTTTTACTTATACAGCAATGCCAAAAAAATTATAACTTAAAAAAATTCTTCTGAAATTTGCATAAGCTTGTCTAAAATCAATTAGTTATGACCCAGGCAACCCCGGTCCGCTTTTATTGCCAGACTCAGAGATTAGAAGATTACATATCAAGAAAAGTGATATCATGGAAAAGACCTTAGAAATTGGGGATTTCATGAGGAACCTACTGTGATGGTCAGGCACCATCAACTCACACCAAGCAGTTCAAATAATTTCCAGAAGCTAGAAATATATCGTTGACAACATTTCAAATTTCCGTGCTTTTTTTTAAATCGTCAGTATAAAACAGCTGCAAATTTTTATATTCAATAAAAGTATATCTTGGTAAAAGAGACAATTTTAAATACATACGTGGAAAAAAAACAAGAAAGACACAGAGCAAAATGTTGAGAACAGTTAACTCTAATGGATGATTTTTATTTTCTTCTTTTTGCTTAACTGTACTTTGTGCAAATTCTAGAAATTGAATCACCTCCTGATTATTTAATACTGTGAGTGATAAAGTACTTTAAACTTGTACTGTTTAGCAACTGAAAACCCTATTTGATATGACTACTGTTCGTGTTGCATCTTTTTTACACTTATCGCTGATAGTAAGGAATCTATTGGCTGAACTTCCTAAAAATATAATTTTGTTCATCTTTTAGAAAACAAACACCAATACCCAAAATAGTGCTTTAATGTATTGAAAATTGCCCTGCCGAAAACTAATCCCATGGGTTCTTTGGATTCCAGATTATCCTGAAGAAAATCGGAGATACAGAAAAATCCATTTTTCTTAACTTCAGGGTTCTAGTGGCTTCTCTTCACAGTCAGGACGCACTCGGGCCTCCAAAACTGAATTTCTTAGTTTAGCTTGACTTCAGAAACGTTTCCAAGGAGCACTTGCAAGAAAAACGCTCCAAATTGGAATCCTTCCGCTCGGGTACAATCCTGCAAACAGCCAGGCAGAATTTATTTAACCTTCAGCCAACGGCTCAACCAACTTGAAATTATTGATAGCCCATCAGCAATGATCAAGATGGAGAGGCTAAATGAAGAGGTGCTTTTTTTACAAGAGAGCCATTGAGCTGGTAACAGGACTTGAAATGCCGTGTCAGCTCAGCTCGCGTGGTCAGGGAGCTCAGCTGCTGGAGGGAAATAAAACTGTTCAGTTATGGCTGCCCTCCAATCAGTCACGGGGGTAATGGTGTTTGGCTTCAGTCAGGTTGTATGTCAGCAAATATACATCTCTTAGACAGCCCCTAAGAGTGCCTTAAGACCGTGCTTATTGTTTTATATAGATAGGGGTCGGGTGCTGATAGATGGTGGTCATAGGCCACCGAAATAAATTTTACCATGTTCAGCAGGTAAAGTTAATCTCAATACTGGAGGATGAGAGAGCTATTTTGATAGAATATTCATTCTATTGACAGTGATGGGACATTTTTCCTCGGTTAAGGTCTTGTGCAGATCGTATGAAAGTAGATAACCTCTCCTCCCCACTCCGCGTCCCCGCTGTATGAAGCCCACCTGCAGAAAAGGCACATGGAGCGTAAGCGTGGGGAGCCACTGAAATAGAACTTTAAAGGACCGAGTTTGGTTGACAAAGGTCTCCAGAGAACTGAACATACCACTGTCATTACCATGCTGTGGTCAGAGTGACATAGACATTAGAAATAGAGTTGAAGAACCACTGGCTGTTACATTTCGTTATTCATGCCCTATCCTTAGTCCAAACAAAAAAGGATTGGAGGTAGCATTAAGAGGTCACTAAGTCGTGGATGGAAGATGTGCCTCAAGCGTGGCCTTCCTCTTCCAAGCCGTGTCAGAGGTCAGCAACCAGCCACAGCATCCTCTTCCCATTAAAGGTGTTTCACGCACTCAAATTAAAACAAGTCTGTCACCATCTCACCAAGCCCTTAAAACCTAGAAAACTTTCTTCCAGCATTCAGAGGAATATAGTGAGCCCGCTAAACGTTTCTGGATGGATGATCAGAGGACAGCTTCAGTATTACAGCCTGTGATCAACAGAGACTACGATATGGTTCCTCAAAGACAATCTCTCTGTCTTCACGAGATTTTTCTTGGGAATGATAAATGAGGCTCAGCAGAAACAGAACATTACTCTTCATTAGAGAAATTCAGAGAGCTTTCGAAAAGACTGGAGTGCCAGTCCAGGACCCTCTTATTCCCAAGCCAAGACTGAGTCAGTGTGCCCACAGGAGTCCCTCAGAGCCAGTCTTCATGAAAAACTTCCACAAAGTCTGCAGGGCAGGGAGGGACAGAAGAAGTATTAGAAGGTTAACCACGTGATGACTTCATGCTTATGGCCGTTATGCTTGAGAAGTCAACCCATTTGCCAATGACTTCAGCCCTTTTAGGATCTGCTCTAGAACATGGCACTTGCCTCCTCTCCTTGGCCTGTTGCTTGGTTTATCAGACTGGAGAGCACTGAACCAGATTCCTAAGACTTTGTGATTTCACGTTTGCTTAGGGCTAAAAAGCATAAATTAAAATTCTCATTTTCTTAATTTAGTGAAAGTGGGTCTTTGTTTTATTAACTTGTTTGCTTTCTTGTTTTCCACCTTTTGGGGGACAGAATCATGCTCACCTATGATGGTATGTTCGGAGTCTGGCTCAGTGTCCCGGGGATAGTGGACACCCAGCCCAGTAAAACTAGTGAATGCATCGTTCTGCCTCCCCACCTGACAAAGAAGTCCTAAATTAGAATGCTTTCTGCATCTTTAAGCTTAGCCCACCTGGGAAAAAAACAAAAAACACGTTGACTCTGGCTCATGGCGACCCTATGTGTTACAGAGTAAAACTGCTCCATAGGATTTTCTTGGTTGTAATCTTTATGGAAGCAACTCAGCAGGCCTGTCTGGATGGGTTCAAACCACCAACCTTTATGTTAGCAGCTCATCACAAACTGTTTGTGCCTTCCAGGCTCAGATGAGTTTACCTTAAAATAGGCCAATTTCTGCCATCTAGGCTAAAGAATGTATTTATACTGAGTCCATGTTCCCTTAAGAAAAAAAAAAAGTGTCTAGACTGGCCTAGAATTTGGAAAATCGGGTTTTTTTTTAAAAATCTAGATTCACAATTATTCTGCAGGCAATTGTTTTTAACAATAATAAAAAAAGTGCTACATGGTATTCCGATAAGAAGATAAAGAGGTTTTTCTGAATCAGTGAGTCTCAACTATAGACTTTTTTAAATTTCCTTTTAAAGTAATTTTTAAATAGTAGAAATTAATCCTTAATGAAGTCCTGCCAAACAGACTTCCTAAGGGGCCTTCCTTTGATGAATAATTTAAGGATTTCTGATTCACTTCTTTAATGGTTCCCATGCTACTCCTTGAGAAAGGAACTGCCATCTAATGCAGCCTTATGTCACCTGTAGTGATCAACAAGCTGTCCTGAATAAGGCTGATACTCAGAAACTATATCCTGAACAAATGAAGGTGTTTAAGGTGTTTGAAAACCATTCACTGTATAGAGCAGTTACACATTTCTTCTGTATTTCCACATTTGTGATGGTCAAGGTTGTGTGTCAACTGGGCTGGGCCATGATTCTCAGTGGTTTTGCATTAAGATGTAGTCTGACAGTCGTATAATGAGGTAGTCACTTCCTTGACAAGATCTGATATAATGTGATCACCTCCATGATGGGATCTGCTGTGAGTAGCCAATCAGTTGAAAGGCAGTTTCCTTGGGGTTGTGGCCTGCATCCAATATAGGTGGACTTTCTGGCAAGGCTCGCTGGCTTTTGCTCGCTCTGGATCCTGCAACTGGCTTCTGTTCATCTGACCTCCAGTTCTTGGGATTGAGTTAGAAGCTTGCTTGCTGATCTTGGGATTCATCAGCCTCCGTGGTCTGAATCTCGGGTTTGCCAGCCCCTGCAGCTATGTGAGTCGGGAGAAGCCTCCGGCTTGACCCACAGACTTGGAACTTTCCAGCCTCTACAACTGCATGAGCCATTTCCTTGATATAAATCTCTCTCTATATATGTATAGACACTTCACTGGTTTTGCTTCTCTAGAGAACCCAGCCTAAGCCACCATTTTACAATGTAATTGCCTCATTTTTAGCCAGTACAAAGTTAGTTTCAGTCCAGACCATGGAGGAGTGATTACAAATTCCATATAAGTGAAATTCCAATTGTTATCACTTTGTTCGACTATAAAATGTGGCACTATGAATTGAGAGCCTTAAAAATATGCATGCCTCTCACCCCACAATTTCACTTCTAGGAACAGTAAATAATAACAGATTGTGCAAAGATTCAGATATTTACTAATTACAGAGGAAAACAAGTAGCTTTACAGTAGAAAAACCTGGCAGGTACCACCTTACTTATCAAAGTGAACATCACCAGCACTGGACAACTCAAAATCGTGTGCCACCTTACAGGCTGAGATCAGAGAACACGGCGTCCCTTCTGTGATATTTCTGCTAAAGATGCATAAGCTCAATCTAACCGGGAGGAAACATTAGAAGGAAACAAACTGAGAGACAGTCTGCAAAAACAATTAGTCTGTAATCTTCCAATGTGGCAGGGGCACGAAGGTCAAGAAAGAACTGAAAAACTTAGAAAGAAAATGATTCAGAATGAAAATGACTAAAGAGACATGACAGTTAAGAGCAGCATTGGACTTTTTTGTAGAAAGAACATTGTTGGGACATTTGCCAAAATGTGAATAGGATCTTTGGATGAAGAGTTTGGGGGAGTGCTTTGTACTATGCTTGTAAAATTTCTCCAAGTTTGAGATTATTTCAAAATCAAAAACTCAGACTATAAAACAATATGTAAGATATAATCTCATTTTATAGAGGAAGTTGTACATCGTAACATACCGTAGCGTACCTGTTGTCATCAAGTGGATTCTGACTCACGGCGACCCTATAGGACAGAGCAGAACTGCCCCATAGGGTTTCCAAGGCTGTCATCTTTATGGAAGCAGACTGCCACATCTTCCTCCCAAGGAGTGGCTGGTAGGTTCGAACCACCAACCTTTTGGTTAGCAACCGAGCACTTAACCACTGCACCACCACGTTCCTTTCAGCATAACATGTATGATACGTATACTTTTTTTTTCCAGTTTTCATAAGGGTCTATTTTGTTATTGGTGGGTAGTGCGTGTAACAGTTAAAGACATTGAAATGATGCATAGGGGACTGCACCGCTGCAGCAGTGGTAACTGGGTAGGTAACTAAGTCAACTAGAAACCAGCCAAGAAGTAACTGTCTCAATATTTAAAACACAGCCCTTGTTTAGATCTTCCTTTGTTTTGATCACCTTTTTGGGGCAAAAAAAGCCTGCTGGTCACAACGGAAATATATTAAGACCAAATCTGATAGCTGTTCCCAGGGGTTTCTTCAGCTGGATTACGCCTCCAACTCCAAGGCAAGCCCAAGTTTGT
>NW_004443966.1:5359004-5360631 GCF_000243295.1 Trichechus manatus latirostris | reverse complement strand
AGAGGACCCTGCCCAGACCTGAGAACAAGCCTTATTTTAAAACTGCAGTGTTTTCCTCTCCTGTGCTTGATCTTTAGTCATCCTTAAAATGACACCCTAAAGGAAATATTCCGAGGTCAAGCAGATGCAGGATGTTCCCAGAGGGTTGTCACACACACCAGCTTTGTCAACAAATCTCCTTTAAAATGGAACCTCAGGGAAAGACATGCTTGAGAAAGCAGTTTTAATAGCACATTCCCAAAAAAGCATGTCCTATCATTGTCCTGTGATCTCCCGTGTACCCTCCCGGCACATACCTCTGCAATCTAAGTCACCAATCACTGAAGTCCACCCATATGTTACCCTCCAATCACTGACAAGCCCCTGCTTTTGAGAGAGCCCTCGTCTGACTTCTCTGATTGCCTGAAAACCAATCCAAATACTGTAGACCCCATTCTTCGTTAAAACCCTGTAAAGACTGTGTGATTATCTTGCCTTGGACTTTGTGGCTTCATTTTTAAGAGCTGCATAGTTCCTGGTTCAAACGGATTTTGAACCATTAATAAACATCTTTGTTTTACTTTGAAATAAGTACGAGTTTTCTCTATTGCACATTGAAGAGATAATCAACTCTTAATTTCTTTTCTGTGTAAATATTCATATTCATCCTTTGGATTTGCTTTAAATTATACATATATATGAAATATATAGACACCTACTTCTCACTTACCAACTGTCTCATTATCTGACATTTCACATTTATGACAACAGGAAAAAAATCTACTATTCGACTATTTTGCACATTGACGACGTATGGCTGGCAGTAACGAACACCAAGGTGCGAGGCGAGAGTTACGCTGCCTGTGGTGGTTAAGGTTATGTGTCAGCTTGGCTGGGCCATGATTCTGGATGGTTTGGCAGTTATGTAATATGTAATTTAGCAGTTATGTAAATGAGGTAATTTAGCAGTTATGTAATGATGTAGTCATCCTCCATTTTGTAATCGGATGTGGTCACTCTCCATTTTCACATAACGCCAACTTTGGCATAACGACCTGGTCTTTGGAACCTAAGCATGTTGATAAGTGAGGAGTGGTTGTATAGTGTTTTATACACATGTGTGGGGGTGGGGGTGGGGATGCATTTTTTTTAGTAGCTTCATCCACTTCCTGCCTTCAAATATTTTACTAAAACTACTCAATTGTAAACTCCCTGAGGAGACTAGCTGTGTCTTTACTCCTTTATGTCTTCTGAAACCCTTATCGTAACACATTATACATATTAAATAATCAGTTGTCGTTTGTTACTGAGTAAAAACCTTATGAGCCACTAAAAAGAGGCACTTTGGAGACTTGGAAAAAGCACAAACTGTGTTTGAATGCTGGTTTTAGTGTTTAATAACTGTGTGTCCTTGAAAGAGTCACTTCACAGTCATGTGTGAAATGGTGCTGCAGTTAGAAATAACCTGCTGTTGCGTATACTCTTTGACTTAGCTACTCCAGTTCTCTGAATTTATCCTACAGATAAACTTGCGTATCTTGGAAAATAATGTATCTACAGGGTTATTCACTGTAGTATTATTTATAATTGCAAAAGATAAAAAATAAGCTAAATGTCCATCAGTAAAGAACTGGTTGAATAAACTACC
>NW_004443966.1:5356048-5357311 GCF_000243295.1 Trichechus manatus latirostris | reverse complement strand
TGTATGATTCTCAGAAAAGGCTGTGTATGGCACTATGAGGAATAATTAAGCTGTAAATTTCATCTTTGTTTGCCAAATGAAAGATGCTTTTTTTTTTTAATATGATCCTCTGTTCCCCCAGCTTTATCTGTCTCAATAACTCTAATGAGATAATGGATGATGATTTGTTAGCATTGTATTGCCTGTGTTTGCAGGGGCATTAAGAGTGATCATAACACTCACAATAAACATGGTCAGTTTCTGATTTTCAGAGGCAAGAACGTAACTTTTAAGAATCAGACGGGCCAGGAGCAGGCATCCTTGTAAATGAGCTCTTCCTGTAGTGCAAACAGGATCAGAGAGACTTTTGTCTCCGCTGATTTGCATGCACTAATTGCTCGTTCTGAGTAAATGCGGAGTGATCATCCACACAATTACATTCATAAATTAATATTTTTACTTCACAGTGATATACACACGGGAAGAAACAGTACAAATAACTTTGAGGCTGTGCCCACACTTACATAATGAAGTGGTTAATTAAAGTAACGAGCTAGTTAATGAAAGGCCCAACATTTTTTTCATGAAATAACCATATAAGGGAGAAAAATTTCTTTGCCTGACTAATTCTCATAATTGCCTCAACATTTGATTTCACGTTCTACTATGTACAGAGATATGCCCTAAATGATAGCTGGACTATAAATCGGAATTATCCTTTGATTTCTCACGGGCAGTATCAATGCCAAGGCTAACGGCCAAGGTAGCCGGATTAAAACAGAAGTATCACACAGAAGGGAGATAACTCCATCCCAGAAGGACTGGACATGGGCTTAATTAGGCAAGCAGGTGGCACTGAATAAGCAGAAACAGAAGCTTAAACTGGGTCTGGAGTAAGTCATCAGCTGTCAATATCAGTCTCAGTCCTGGGTAACCCATTCCAAATTTAAAGGGATCCATCCTATCAGGGAGCTCTAATCCTTTGGTCCAACAGGCCTCTGACCTGAGTGCTGGAGGCCGAATTCCCTGTAACTGCTTACTTCAAACCTGCACTCCGGGGGCCTGCAACAACCCATAATAATAAACTGGGTTCTGCCCAAGTTGTTCGGGAAAAGATCCAGCTGCTTTCCCTGTTTCAGTGAATGGCACCATCATCCACTCAGCTGCTCAAAGCAGAGCTCTACCAGTCATCCAAGATTCTTCCCTTTCCTTCGTGTTCGTCTAAGCCACCATCATCTCTGACTTGGTTCATTACAGCAACCTCCTCCCTGCTTTCCCTGTTCC
>NW_004443966.1:5353404-5354567 GCF_000243295.1 Trichechus manatus latirostris | reverse complement strand
TATCTGACAACTAAAAGTGTTTATCATTACTGACCCTGAATAAAATAATTACTGAAGGATGTAGTACTTTGTCAAAGAGAAAACTGAACCCAGAGGAAAGAGTTAAGATGCAATAAACCTATGTAAGGATATATATATATAAGGAAGTTCGTAGTAGTTACATAGATATCCATCAATAAAATATAAAATGTAATGTAGTATATAAAGCACATAGAAGTGTTATGAGGAATAAGCTAGATCAATATGTATCATCAGTATGAATAGAACAAAAAGCATGTAGTTGAATGAAAAAGGCAAGTTCCTGTAATATACCATTTATGAAACAATAAACATAATAGATATTACACGTTCCCAAAGAAATATATCTGAATGTAGAGGTACAAACAGTTTTGAAAGGCTGACAAACTTACATTCTTAGTTTTGACTTGGGAAGGGATGGGGACTAAGACTGGAGTGAGGGGAGAGGGGCCAGTGTCCTAATATTTTTTACATAGTTAAAAGTTAATTAAACATGAAATACTACACAATGATAAAAAGGAACAAAATTTTTATACACACAACAATGTGGGTCAATCTCCAGAGAATTATGCTAAGTAAGAAAAGCCATTGCCAAAAGGTTTCTTGCTGTATAATTCCATTTCTAGAACATTCTTGAAATAACAAAGTTATGGAAATGGAGAACAGATTAGTGATTGCCAAGGGTTATGGAGGGGCTGGGGTTGGGAGGGAAGTGGCTGTGGCTGTAAAACGACAATATGAGGGATCCCTGTATTGATGGAAATGTTCTATATCTTGATGGTTTCGATGTCAATATCCTGGTTATGACATTATACTATAGTTTGGCAAGATATTACCATTAGGAAAAACTAGGTAGAGGGTATGCAGGATCTCTCTCCATTGTTTCTTACAACTGAACATGAATCCTCAATTAACTCAAAATAAGAAGTTTAATTAAAAAAAATAACCAAGTACACAGGATGTGGCTACAACAAAGTCTCCAACCTCTTAAGGAGTTCTACAGTCACTATGTATGCATCACCAGTCCCCATGTCCCCCAGCTCTTTTACTGCATAGAGTTCTGGAAAATGGGACAGAGTTAGCTGAAGTGCCTTAAATTAATGGAGCAAAACACAAACAGAATAAAGCCTTATTCCCTCACCCCC
>NW_004443966.1:5348628-5351178 GCF_000243295.1 Trichechus manatus latirostris | reverse complement strand
GTTATTTTTATACAGAGAAATCTGATGAAAACGATGACACTGGCTGTACTAAAGAGGGAAAGTAGTGAAAATATTTCAAAAGACCATGTTCAGGGTGATGTTGAAGTCTGAAAGCAAGCGAGGCTGCCAAGCCCAGATGGGATATTTATGCAAATGGGTATGACTGCTTCCAATCTGTTTTTAGCATCAACTGGTGGCATCCCCTGACCCTCCACTCTTGGCAGTGCCATGTAGCAACAGCTGCTTAAATCATAAGAGTTTAGAACCACTCAAAACACAGGACCCTGGGTGATTTTATCCCTATTTTCCTCGTCCTAGAGAGGTCTCTGCCTGTAGTCATACCCAGGTATCTATTATAAAAAACAAAAAACCAGTTGCCAATTGAGTTGATTCCAACTCATGGTGACCCTATGTGTGTCAGAGTAGAACTGTGCTCCATAGGGTTTTCCATGGCTGATTTATCAGAAGAAGATTGCCAGGCCTTTCTTCTGAGATGCCTCTGGGCGAACTAGGGCCTCCAACCTTTCTGTTAGCAGCTAATGGTGTTAACCATTTGCACCACCCAGGCCTGCGGTATAGTGCCGGAAGATAAGCCCCCAGGTTGGAAGGCTCTCAAAGGATGCCTGGGAAAGAGGTGCCTCCGCAAAGTAGAGTCAACCCTAATGATGTGGGTGGAATCAAGCTTTCGGGGCCTTCATTTGCTGATGTGGCACAACTGAAAATGAAAAGAAACAGCTGCAAACATCCATTAATAATTGGAACATGGAATGTAAGAAGTATGAATCTAGGAAAATTGAAAATCATTAAAAATGAAATGGAATGCAGAGATTGATATCCCAGGCATTAGTGAGCTGAAATGGACTGGTATTGGCCATTTTGAATTGGACAATCATATGTCTGCTATGCCGGGAATGACAACTTGAAGAGGAATGGCATTGCATTCATCGTCAAAAAGAACATTTCAAGATCTATCCTGAATACAACACCCTCAGTGATAGGAAAATATCCATACACCTACCAGGAAGGCCAGTTAATACAACTATTATTCAGATTTACGCATCAACTACTAAGGCCAAAGATGAAGAAATAGAAGATTTTTTTTCCAACTTTTGCAGTCTAAAATGGATGGAACATGCAATCAGGAGGCATTGATAATTACGGGTGATTGGAATGTGAAAGGTGTAAACAAAGAAGACGGATCAGTAGTTGGAAAATACGGCCTTGGTGATAGAAATGATGCCGGAGATCGCATGACAGAATTTTGCAAGACCAACGACTTCTACACTGCAAATACCTTTTTTCACCAACATCAATGGTGACTATACACATGGGCCTCACCAGATGGGATACACGGGAATCAAATGGACTGCATCTGTGGGAAGAGGTGATGGAAAAGCTCAATATCATCAGTCAGAACAAGGCCAGGGGCTGACTCCAGAACAGACCATCAATTGCTCATATGCAAGTTCAAGCTGAAACTGAATAAAATTTAAACAAGTCCACGAGAGCCAAAGTATGACTTCCAGTATATCCCACCTGAATTTGGAGACCATCTCGAATAGATTTGACGCATTGAAGACTAACGGCCTAAGACCAGACGAGTTGAGAATGACATCAAGGACATCATACACGAAGAAAGCAAGAGGTCATTAAAAAGACAGGAAAGAAAGAAAAGACCAAAATGCATGTCAGAAAAGACTCTGAAACTTGCTTTTGAACATCGAGTAGCTAAAGCAAAAGGAAGAAACAATGAAGTAAAAGAATTGAACAGAAGATTTCAAAGGGTGGTTCGAGAAGACAAAGTAAAGTATTATAATGACATGTGAAAAGAGCTGGAGATAGAAAACCAAAAGGGAAGAACATGCTCGGCATTTCTCAAGCTGAAAGAACAGAAGAAAAAGTACAAGCCTCGAATTGCAATAGTGAAGGATTCCGTGGGGAAAATATTGAACGACACAGGAAGCATCAAAAGAAGATGGAAGGAATACACAGAGTCATTACACCAAAAAGAATTGTTGACATTCAACCATTTCAAGAGGTCGCATATGATCAGGAACAGATGGTGCTAAGGAAGAAGTCCAAGCTACACTGAAGGCATCGGCGAAAAACAGGGCTCCAGGAATTGATGGAATATTAACTGAGATGTTTCAACAAACAGATGCAGCGCTGGAAGTACTCCCTTGTCTATGCCAAGAAATTTGGAAGGCAGCTACCTGGCCAACCAACTGGAAGAGATCCATATCTATGCCTATTCCCAAGAAAGATGATCCAACTGAATGCGGAAATTATCTTACAGTATCACCAATATCACACACAAGTAAAATTTTGCTGAAGATCATTCAAAAGCAACTGCAGCAGTATATTGACAGGGAACTGCCAGAAATTCAGGCCAATTCAGAAAAGGATATGGAACCAGGGATGTTATTGCTGATGTCAGATAGATCCCGGCTGAAAACAAAGAATACCAGAAAGATGTTTACCTGTGTTTTACTGACTATGCAAAGACATTTGACTGTGTGGATAATGACAAATTATGGATAACATTGTGAA
>NW_004443966.1:5336087-5347332 GCF_000243295.1 Trichechus manatus latirostris | reverse complement strand
AGGAGGAAGATTTAATCCATTCTCTTCTTGCAATTTTATATACAAGCACACAAAACTTCCCCCACACATCCAAACGACACAGTTTAGGAAAGCATGTCAAATAGGATGTTGACGTCATGGTGGACCAGGAGGGACAGTAACTATAGTACTAGGATTGACAACAGCATTAATACTGAGAGGACATTAGAAATTAAAGGTACAAGAACCTTGTTTTAGCGTGATGGCATCTGATATGTTCAGAAATATTCAGGCATTTCTGTTTTACTCTATTGGTTGTCTTTCCTATGTTTGACATTTAAATTCAAGGTAGGGGTGGAAATTTTTTTTTTTAAGATGGCTAAACACTGTCCCTTTGAGAATAGAGAAATCTGAATTTAAAATTAATAGTATGTCCAATATGTGAAAAGTTAACTACATCCCATGTTCAATATTTTTTTTAAATAACGATTGCATATAACAGTCCATTCTGAAGTACAGTAAATGATGTCTTCTAAATTCTAATGATGTCTAGCATTCCTTATGACCCTTTCTGTAGCAATAGCCAATAAAAAAGATCATATTTTCAGTATATACATGTCATTCTGAAGACCTTAACCTTCAGTAGTGAGTCAATTTATTTTATTTATAGGAATATGAAAACCATTCTAGGAATAACATTTTGTAATTCTTCTCTCGTCAACAACTGATACTCTAAATTTTCTTTTTAAGCACCTCCATTTTCCACTGTCATATCTGAATTACCTTTATTATTGTATTTTACCTATTTCCATGTCTAAGTCTTCTTTTCTCTTATAAATGGATTCACCACTTGAAGTTCAAATGAGCCGAGAAACTCTTAAGATTTAAAACACACTTTAGCTACTCTACCTCATGCCCTTAAAAAATCAGATGTAGCTGTCTCTCTGATAAGAATTATGTTGACATTTATTTCATTTATTTGGATTATTAAAATTATTTTAACAGTAATAAAAATGGACATAGACTAAAAACAGACTGTATTCTTATTTTATAATTTATAAATTTTTAAGCAGTTTGAATGCTGCTGGTACAACTGTATTCCTGGCATTACCACTGCTCATTTTACTTTAGAAAAAATGAGTTAGCCACTGAAAGAAAGATGTGCATGGAACAGAACCTATACATAAACACACATATACACATAGGCATCATCTGACTATGCATATACATACGCACATCATCTCCAGGACAGAGCCTAAGTAACACCCACAGCACCTAGCATGTGACTAGTAAATATTAGGAAATAAACGTTTGAGTGGATTTTATGAAACCGGTAAATCTTTGCCATGTATATTTATTTATCTCAAAATGAAATGTTGTCACTGAAGATGTACAACTACCAAGCTATTTGCGCATCCTGTGTGCTCTGTATTAGTTGACAAATCAGCTAGCTTCATTTTTTTATATGTCAGCAAATAACACCGTAAAGTGACTCTGTAAAACCTATACTATTAAAGAAGCTTCAGATACCAGAGATCAGAAAATCATAGGAGATTTCTTCAGTTTCAAGAACAGCATAATTAATTTCGGATGAACCCTTGTCTGGTCAATTAAGTCCATGAAAACTTTCTTCCAGTTTTTCAGTCATCATTAATGTTTCCCCATTAGTTATTTTATAATAAATCAGAATAATAAATCCAATTTATTATAATCCAGACATTGTGAGGGTTTTCCGTGACTTGTTGTAAAAGATCCAGACATTTGCTCTGACTTTGAATGGACATTGAAAGAAATGAAAGTGAAGGAGAACTATGGCTTTATCTCATAAATACTAAAAATCATGCTAAAAAATTAGTTTATTGTCCATGGTTAAATATTTGACCCTCATAAAGAAATTGCATGATATGCTTTTGAATCACTTTGTATTATTAATTACATTAAGCCTTTAAGCTTTCACTCCCAGAATTTTTTCTTCAGTTCTCACCCATCCCTTCAATTAGTTTTTCCCTTTGACTAATTTATTTTCATTACCAAGTTCACATTCCCCAAACTAAATTTCGTATTTTCCTTTATGGAATGAATACAATTATTTTTTCCCTAATAATTTAAATATGTAGCAAATAATTTAAATATGTAGTAATAACATATTAAGATTATTAGGGTAAAAATAATTTTAGTAGTAACATATTTGGATTACTAGGGCAAAAATAATTGTATTCATTCTGTAATGGAGAATACAAAATTTAATTTGGGAAAAGTGAATGCAGTAATTAAGATAAATTAGCCAAAGAGAAAAGCTAATGAAATATTATTAAATATCTTGCAAAACTTTTAGGGCAGATTAGATTCCAAAGACAGAGAAATTGATACCAAGTTTTAAGACTTCAACTGGAAGGTTTTGTGCTACTACACTCTGGTCCCAATTTATGGTTTAGAAACTTATAGTAAAATTATCCAGTGCCTGACATGCCTCATTTCTCACGAACATGTCTAGTCGCTCTCACTAGATGATCTGCCTCTCCAGGACAGAGCCTAAGTAACACTCACAGCATCTAGCATGTGGCTAGTAAACATTAGGAAATAAACGTTTGAGTGGATGTTATAAAACCAACAAATTTTTGCTGTGTATATTTATTTATCTCAGAATGAAATGTTGTCATTGGTGTGCAACTACTAAGTTATTTGCACAGCTTATGAGCTCTGTATACATTAACAGATCAATTAGCTTCACTTTCTATTGCAAGCTCTTGAGTTTACATTTCTCCAGTACACCAATCATGGGGGTGCTTTTGTTTCCCTTTTCCTAGATTGTATGTAAGTCTTCTCAATATAGCACAAAGCAGAGCGTTCCTTTTCGAAAAGAATTGTTGTTCCTGCCTTACCCTTTCAGCTTTTAACATTGTTGAGATATTTTATGCTGGTAGAAAAACAAAATAAAATTATTTTGAATGTGTAAATGAAACAAAGGCCAACAAAAATCTGTTCTCTGCATTGGATAATAGAGTTTTAATGTATTTCTGCTGTCTGGTTGGTGTATTTGTGTGATAATTTTATATGACAGTGTAATTAAATTGTAAAACAATTCCCATTTCCTATGTATTTTATCTATTTATCATCATTTATTTCTTTACCTTCTTTTTCTGCAATAAATATTATCGGAAGGAGAGTTAAATAAGTTAAACCAATGCAATTACTTTTGCAGATTGAAATTAACTTCATGTATCAATTTGTATACATTTATACAAAGTACCTACAACTTGCCCGGTATAAATAAATGTGTTTATTGCAGTATATTTATGATGTCACTGTGGTTTGCATGTTTGCATTCCTCCTGAGTAATGATCTATATGTTTAAACTTGACATTTTAACAGTATTTTCAAACAATTTCATTCATTATCACATAACCATTTATTACACTATGGCAAATTCATACCATTTACCGAACCCTTTAGACACTCCTAAACAATGATTTATCAACCAATATTCAGATTTTAATGCTTATCCCAGCAAATATAGAAAGTAACACTAAATAGTGAGTTGACAAGAGATAACTAAATTATCTTTTTTAAAAAAAATCTTGATGAGTCATGTTTAGTAACAGCCAGTATGCGTTTGTAACGGTACTAGAAATCAAAAGGAATATCTTAGGCTCTTACATTCTTCATATATTAAGATGATTAATCATAACACTATATGGACATCAACCACATCACCTCAAGTGTTGATTTTAAAGGGAAGAAAGGAAAAAGGGTATTTTAAATATTTTGGATGTTGACCTGGCAGCTTTTTCGTCTTGGCTTCTCCAGAGAAGAGAAAACTTTCCTGCTCAGCAAAGTCAGCTGTGGGTAACAAATCTGGGTGGATCCCGTTGGGTGAGACAAACGGCTGCTCAGAATAATCCTGTCTGCTTGCTGAGCGCAAGACACACTCAGATGATTTTAATCCTTCTGAGGGCTGACCACGGCATCCTTGCTGGAGCGTCTCACAGAAGTTACGTGGTTGTGAACTTTTATTGGAGGGGGTGAAATTGAATTCATCCATCCAAAGATGCCAAATTCCTGGCAGAATGTGGTATCTTTGTCGGATCAGACAGTTGACAACAGTGCTGGAAGAACGCTGAGAGAAAGTCCAGGCTTAAAAACAGACAACTGGCCGGGACAGGAAGGGAGGTGGGAGGAACAAGACAAGCTTGCTTTCGAGCACGGTCATTTACGTAAAACGTTAAACCTGATAACGGTTTCTGTCAGTGTGTGGGAGGGTCTGTGCTTCCTCCATTATCCGCATCCAGAATGAATTGATTTGATACTAATTGCGGAAGGATTAAATTTATTCAGTCTCTATAGACTACTCCTTGACTATTAAAATTAAATGACAATAAAAATGAATTATTCTTTCCAAGATCAAAAATTAAAGACCAGACCAATTTATGAAGGTGTGGGGAAAGATGGGCAGTGAAGCCCACAATCTGTGACTTTTATTTTTCCTAAAGTAAACTGAAATCAAAAGCTTATGCTTGGATAAACCCGCTGGCCGTCGGGTCGATTCCTACTCATAGAGACCCTATAGGACAGAGTAGAACTACCCCATAGTGTTTCCAAGGAGCAGCTGGTGGATTCGAACTGCTGACCTTTTGATTTAGCAGCCAAGCTCTTAACCACTGCGCCACCAGGGCTCCAGTATTCTTGGATAGATTTATTAATTTAACAAAAATCCCCTATTTAGGAAGCTTGTGGGACACCATTTGAAAATATATTATACCCTAGGTATAAGAACTTGAAAAATACCCATTTTTAAAATATTTTCTAAATATATAGTGCAGTGCAGTGAATTACTTAATATGGCCCTTCTAGCCATAGTCTTTGTAACTCCCACTGAATGGCTGGGTATGATTATGCAAATGAGGTGCTTGTGGCCCACCAAGAGGATTGGATAGCTTGCTAATAATGTAAATAAGATGTATGGCACCCTTGGGGGGGAACATGCAAATAAGGTATATGGAACCCTAATGAGAGGATTGGTCAGTTTTGCCACCCCACTAGGCTTACAATGAGCCATCCTAGAGGTGGGAAGGGAGGATCTCACCACCACCAAGAAAGAAGATCCAGAAGTGGAGTGCATGCTTTGGACTCAGGATCCCTGCGCTAAGAACCTCCTAGATCCAGGAGAGAGAGAGAGAGAGAGCTGTAACACCAGAGATGGTGAGAAGCAGCAGCAGAGAAATGGCAGCAGCAGAGGCAGCAAAACCAGGAGACCAGAAGGAGACGGCGCATTGGTCTTCCTGGCCCAAGGATTAGGGAAGCTGAACACCTTCAGGCAGGAGGCTTACTGACAGGGTGGGGTGCCTCCAGGCACTTATTGGTGGAGCTAAAGAGCTTTGAAACACTTGCCTGAGCAGTGCAGAGGCCAGGCCAAGGAGCCAAGGGTCGGAGAGAGGCATGCCTGGGAGCACAGCTGAGGAGAGGCTGTCCTGATGGAAGAACTGTATCCTGAGTGTTCCTGAACCTAAACTGTAACCGTTACTTCCCTAATAAACCCCATAATGGTGAGTGTGTCTGTGAGTTCTGTGTGGCCATTCCAACAAAATATCGAACCCGGCAGAGAAGTGGAGAGTGCCATGGAGTGATAGTTGGTGTCAGAATTGGTAAAAAGGTTGGAGGGCGGAGGCATGTCTGACCTCCACCTCATAGCAATCAGCCTTGGACTATGGATCTTGATTCTCCTTCCCCCTTGTGAAGTTAGAGGAGGTCAGACGCCCCCACCATGCCATTTTTACATATAGCTAAGTCAAGAACTCTGTTTGCTGGAGTATGACTTTTAATAGCCAAAACATGCAAAGAATTATTCAAATGAAAAAATAGCGAGTTTCAAGTGATTTTTCACTTCAACACGTGTCTTCTGTACCTCCAGGTCAGGGAAGGAACTCAGGCACAAATCATTATAAGAAGAGGCAGTCTTGTAAATTAAACTTTGAAGGAATTTCCCATTTACACAATGGTCCTTAAACAAAAATGATCAATTCAAGGTAATGCCTGAGGCTCCCTGAGACTGCCAGCTGTTTCTCCATTTGCTGTTGCCTGTTAGCTAGTCCTAGAGGAGACACACAGTGAGGAAATCCACAAATTCAGCGGTCTCATTGGAATTTAAAAAGAAATTTGCCGATCCTGAGCTCAGTGCTCTTTCTACTAGTATTATGCAAACGTGGAAACTCTAAGTACCAATATCCCTAGTAATTATTCAGATTCTTTAAAGTATCTTTCCTATCATTTGGCATGGAATTAAGTGTGTATTTGGACTGTCTTCTTGTTTTGTGCCATTTTTTTAAAAGGTAGAACATAGACATGTAAGAAATGTAGTTTTCAGATGTTTGTGCTTAAACATCTACATAATGTTTTAATGAATTCCTAAAAATTGAGGAAACAATAAGCCCAGCTTTAAGAAAAATGCTAAAGTAAGTACAGTGAAACCGGTGAGAGCTGAAACTAGACGAGACTGCCTTGTTTTTCCAGGTCTCACAAGTTTTTTGCCTTTGACATGGTGCAGTCACCCCTTTACTATTGCTCTCTATTTAGTGGAAAATATTTGAGTTTTCCTTCTTTGAGAGGTTTCTCCCTGTTATGGATTGACTTGTGTCCCCAGAAAATGTGTGTCAACTTGGCTAGACCATGATTCCCAGGATTGTGTGGTGGTCCACCATTTTGTGATCTGATGTGATTTTCCCATGTGTTGTAAATCCTACCTCTATGATTGATGAGGGAGGATTGAAGGCAGTTATGTTAATGAGGCAGGACTTGATCTACAAGATTAGGTTGTATTTTGAGTCAATCTCTTTTGAGATGTAAAAGAGAGAAGCAAGCAGAGAGACATGGGGACTTCATATCACCAGGAAAGGAGCGCCAGGAGTGGAGTGTGTCCTTTGGACCGGGGTCTCTGCTCTGAGAAGCTCCTAAACCTGGGGAAGATTGATGACAAGGACCTTCCTCCAGAGCCGACAAAGACAGAAAGCCTTCCCCTGCAGCTGGCACCCTAAATTCGGACTTCTAGCCTCCTAAACTGTGAGAGAACAAATTTATCTTTGTTAAAACCATTCACTTGAGGTATTTCTGTTATAGCAGCACTAGATAATTAAGTCACTGCCTCACACAGGTTCTGGCTTTCACAGGTTTTACTGTAAAGTGAGTCTGCAGTACCTCATAGATTACTGATGAGGAAACTGAAGATCTGACCAGGTTAGGTAGCTTTGCCCAAGGTCACACAGATTGTAACAGAATAAGGACCAGAACGCATCTCCTAAGCCCAACCCAGGCAGCACACCTTCCGTCTTATCATAAGGTTTATGTGTTAAGCCTTTCTATGGAACACAATTGCATTTTAACATGGATCAGTGTCATATGCTCTCATGGATTGAATCGTGTCCCCCAAAAATATCTGTCAACTTGGCTAGGTCATGATGTGATTTCCCTATGTGTTGTAACTCCTATCACTATGATGTAATAAAATGGATTAGCAGCAGTTATATTAATAAAATCTACAAGATTAGATAGTGTCTTAAGCAAATCTCTTTTGAGATATAAAGGAGAGAAGCAAGCAGAGAGACATGGGGACCTCATATCACCAAGAAAGAAGTGCCAGGTTTCTGAGGCTCCTGCGCTTGAGATGCACCCATAGAAGGGAAGATTGATGCCAAGGACCTTCCTCCAGAGCCGACAGAGAGAGAAAGGCTTCCCCTGGAGCCAGCACCCTGAATTCAGACTTCTAGCCTACTGGACTGTGAGAGAATTAACTTTTCTTTGTTAAAGCCATCCACTTGTGGTATTTCTGTTATAGCAGCACTAGATGACCAAGACATATGCTAATTAAGGAAAGGCTAACAACGTAATTTCACACATTAGTTATCTTACTGGTTCAAATTCACCCCACATACTCTCCCCCGCCCCTGCCCCCGCCCCCTGCCCATACCCCAAACCACACGTCTAACCCAAGGCACATTAGATACAATGTCTGTAAATACTACCTGGGTAGTCACTGTTCATACAGAGTAGTATCTCATATTGATTGGTGACCTGCTGAAGAGTTAGTGCTGAATTCCTAAAACTCTAGAATTTAAGAGATTACAGAACTTTTGAAAATGAGAATTCATGCTAACCTTCTCTTAATCCTTCTTTCCTTATTACATATGTATCTGGAACTGCAAGAAATGGTATTCTTTCTTTTAAGTGTCATAATTTGGTACTGTAGCAATTACATTGTGGGAAAGTCTTTGAGTATCATAAGGGAACCATATAAATGAAAAATAATGTTATGATTTTAATATTTTCCTCTCAGTTGCTCTGAAAGTCATTTAGAATAATTGAGTTAGCACATTTTGCCTATTTACAGAGTTCTGTGTTTTAAAATATAAATAATCATCTAGATTCTTTCAGTTGAGTTAGTTACTTTTAGGAAGTAAAGTACATTTGGAAATACATTTTTAGAGTATTTAGCCCACTGCAACAGTGAATTAAATGATGCCACCTTTTGATTTTTGTATTTGTACTAAATAAAAATCTATTTGCCTAACATAGCCGTGTTACTGTTTTCTTTTATTAAATATAAAGAAATTCCCTATTGACTCAACAATGCGCTTATTGTGTAAATTTAATGCACAGTAAGTGCATTTTGATTTGCACTTATTTTTTCAAAACAAGATTCTGCTTTGAATCTAAAGAGGTAGAGTGAATGATTAACTCTTTGATGAATGACTGTTACATCTAACTTTGCGTTGATCTAGATGAAGGGAACTGTACAGTAGTCCCCCTTATCCACTGGGGATACGTTCCAAGACCTCCCATGGATGCCTGAAACTTCAGGTAGTACATACCTATGATGAAGTTTAATGTATAAATTAGGCACAGTAAGAGATTAACAATAACTAATAATAAAATATAACAATTATAACAATATACTGCAATAAAAATTATGTGAATGACAGAGCAGGACAGCGTGAGATTTCACCATGCCACATACTCATTTAACGTTTTCAAACCTAGGTCGACTGCAGGTAACTTAAACCATGGAAAGAGTAACTGTGGATAAGAGAGGGGACTAAAGGGGGGGGAGGCAGGTACAGTAACTGATTACAGGGCGCTTCAGTTTAGATGATCAATTCTCATTTTTATTTACCCAGCTCAAAAAGAAATAAAAAAGCATTAACACTGATAAAATCATTATCATCATCATCAGTCAAACTCTGCTTTTCTAAAATTGGAAACTATTACTTATTTATATTTTTATAAATACAAATGGCTGTAGTGCTACTAACATTTCACATCTTAAAGAGAGAGGGAAGATGTGAAATGTACTTCACTGATCAAAATTAATCTTCATTTTAATTATAAACTAAGTAAGTTGACACTACCTCGTGGTACTTTTGCACAAGTATTAATAGGTGGAGTGACTTTTTTCTGTTACGACCCCTATTCCACTTGGATGATCTTTACCTCTGTCCATTACCTTCTTTCCAAATGGCAACCATGATCTCCAATCTATATGTTGCTATGATTTTACCAAATGTCATGCTTTTACATTATAAATTTTATTCCCATAAATAGCTTATAACTCATAGTTTTCATTTCTGGTATTAAATTGCAGAAACATCATCACAAAAGATTTGAATATGGACTGGTTCTATTAGTTTTGATTAGTAATCTAAGGCAGTACTAGTCTTTCCTAGGTTCTGTTGGATGAAATGTATACCCCCTTTTATCCTCAACAAACAGAACAATGTCCAGAACTGAGCTCTTGATCTTATATAACTTCAAACTATAGTCTAGCTCTTCCCTGAGTGAGTTGAAACCTTGAAGTCCCGTGGACTAGTTTTCCCAGTGAATGGCCATAATCTAAGTCTGCGCGTGGAGATACGGAGATACTTCTTAGCAATAGGTGCTGCTGCTTCCCTCTACGTATAGTCTGTGTGGCATGGAAGCAGCGCACCAGGGTGATGTGTAATATATGTGTGCAGGTCAATTGGATTTTCTGAAATAAGGAAGCACAAATTCTCTCTGGGGCAACATCTTTGACTGGTTCATGGTAGAAAAAAAACTTGTCACCCTGTCGAAGACAAAACTGCTGCTGGGTTTAGTTTTGAATTTTATAAAGTGAATAAGTGAAAAATATATACACATTCACTTCAGACTCTTGTTATGAATAATTAAATGAATATGTAATTGTATCCAGTTTTACCCTCAAGCTCAACCAGCAAAGACATCTTCAGTCCATGTGAAAAAGAGACTTTGTGGTTTTTGTCTCGAAAATTATGAGCGAGCTGCCAAACATCACTGAATTTATACCCTCACAAGCAAGAATAACCATTTGTCGACAAAATTATTCAGTAGAGAGTAAGGCAGCATGTGAGAGTAATGTTTAATGTACCTCATGGCTCCTGAAATTTGAATGTACACAAGTGTTTTCTTAGCATTGCTTCAAATGTCTTATTCTTCATCATTTCTCCTTTTACTTTGGTCCAAGGTTGTGGTGTGGGTTGGGGGGCAGGCCTAGTGAACATCATCAAGCAGCACTGTTGCTGAACTCTAGAAGGTGGGTTCTGTCCGGCACGCTCAGACCTGCTGGTAATCTTGGACACCGGCCTTTGAGAAAGAGAAGGTAACTTATTGCAATTCGCAGAGCAAGGAGCTGAGAGGAAGTTCCTCAGATAGCACTCCCCCAGTGGCAGGGAAACAGGGCTTTTATATGTTGGGCAGCAAAATGGTGGCCACGCAGGTGTACTGGGGAGGGAAACTTCTAGAAGGAATACGTAGGGAAGACGTTGCAGGAATTATGGCGGCCAGGAAACAGGAGGTGACGTGGTTCTTGTCAGACCTCTCGCTTCAGAATGGGGTTTGGGCGATGATTTTCCTTCTGATTTGTTCCACTTATTGCTGTGTCCTCTGTTGAGGTCAAGTGACAGTCACAGCTGGCCCTTCTGCGTATGCCAGGCAGGCCAATTCTGGCTTGGGCTGGTTTAAGGCAGTCTTTTCTGACTAATGGAAATCTACGGGCATTCGTAGGGTCAGGTTACAGCATATGTGCGCGTGTCTAGAGACTGTATGTTCATGTTCAGAACCAATCGTCAGACATGTTTTATTAACTGAACAATAGGGAGTCTTCCTATTATAAATTATTACTTTCATTTCCAAGTGCCACCCTGCACAGTTGAGCAGGTGTGTCCTGCACCCAGCACTCAGCTGAGGGAGCAGTCCATTCAGCAAACCACAAGCTCTGGAGCAAGGCTGTGTCTGCCCAGAAGACAGC
>NW_004443966.1:5311647-5333316 GCF_000243295.1 Trichechus manatus latirostris | reverse complement strand
AAAATCACATAGCTGTTTCAGATTTCAAATGATTTTCTGCCACTCTGTGGGGAATAGTATTCATTGCAGGACTGAAAGTAGCAAAAATTGCAACTGTGAAAAATCTATGACTAAAGATGAACTTGTGAACAGGAGCATGGCCCAAGACGTTGTTTAGCTAAAGCTCTGTTGATTAGTTTTCTCTGTTAGCTACCTAACAAAATTCCTAGAATAGGAAGAAAATAATAATACCTAACACTTACGTGGGATTGTAATATGCCAAGCACCATGTGTATTTGTGTGTTTGTGTATGTGTGTGTATATGACTTTATTTAATCCTCACAAAAATTCTATGAGTTATTTTTTCCTCATTCTATAGATGAGGCACAGAGAATTTAACCACCTGTAATGGTTAAATGTTAGGTGTCAACTTGGCAAGACCTTGATTCTCAGTATTGTGTAATTGTCCTCCATTCTGTGTGTTGTAAATCCTAAACCTCTATATGTTAATGAGGTAGGATTAGTGTGAGGTGTATCTTAAGTCAGACCCTTACTAAAGGGCATGACTCAAGTCATAGTCTTACTCAAGTCACACCCTTAGTATCTGATATAAAAGGAGCTTCCTTGAGGGTGTTACCTACATCCAATATATATGGATGATCTGGCCAAGCTCGCTCTTGCTCTGGATCCTGCCTCAGGTTCATCATCGTCTGACCTCCGGTTCTTGAAAATTGAGCCAGTAGCTTGCTGTCTGACCTGCAGATTCTGATATTCACCAGCTTCTGCAGCCCTGTGAGCCAGCAGCCTATCATCTGACTGATTTGCCAGCTTCTGCAGCCCTGTGGACCAGCAGTTTGTCATCTGACCTGCTAATCAGCCCCTGCAACCACGTAACTCAGGAGAAGCCTCCAGCCTGACATCTGACCTATGGTTTTGGGACTTGCCAGCCGCCATAATCATGTGAGCCATTTCCTTGAGATAAATCTATCACTGGTTTTGCTTCTATAAAGAACCCAGCCTAAGACACACCCACCAAGGTCACATAGTTTTTCCCAATGATACCGATTTTTTTTTAACTTTTCCCTTCCCCCTCGTGTTTCACCATTTCCTGATGCATTACACAAATGCTTGCCCAAAGGGCCCTTGAAATGATTTAAGGGAATGAAACTCTCAAAGGCATTACTATGTTGCTGGCTTTTCCCAGACTAACCTTATTTCCTTGAAGCTGTAAAGCAGCTTTGTTACAGAAAGTATCATCCATGGACCTGTGCCGTTCAAAGAACTGTCTGAGACAAAGAAATTTGAGAGTGTTTAGAAACCTTTATGGCAATTTTACAGCTGTTGACTTAATAATAAAACTTTTTGACATATACTTGGTATGCCTTTTTGTTTTATTTTGCTAATATTTTGTTTATTTTTATTTTATTTCACAAAAGTATGGTCCGCAACAAATTGGAAATTAAAAAAAGAAAAGGTTGTTCCCATCAGATAATTTGAGAAGCACTGCTCTACAAAATTCACCGAACTACGCATTCTCTGACGTCTACCTGCCCAAAATGAGGCTTAGATACTTTTCCTCCCCTCTTTTTATCACTTTCATGCAGGGGGTACATACAGCAACTGAACTTTTTCAGCTTCTGGGGTTTATTGGGAAGCTGCTGTACCATTGACTGTGGGTTGCCGCGAGGCAGGGACTTTATGACGCTTGGAAACTAAAGGAACGGGTGCGTGCCACAAATTTCTGTTTTAACAGGGTATTGTATGAGGTGTTTGAATTTGGGGTAGGAAAAATAGAAATTTTGAAAATTTTTATTTGTTACGCTTATGTACCAATAGACCGCCAGCATGGACTCTGGGGTATAATTAGCGATACATCAAATGTGCCACTAGACCCTTAGGGGAGGCTTGGGGGAAGGAGCAAGAAAAAAAAAATTCATACTACCTACCAAAAACTCTGACACAAGATTCAGCAAACTTCCATTAATTAAAACACATGGTATCAAAAAATAAATTTAAAGCAGAAACTAATTGGGTCACCAAAGAGATATCTAGTTTATAATACAGTTATTATAATTATCAGTAAAGGTAAGCACAATGAAAATAATGGCTCTCGGACTTAACCGCCACACCTCAGCAAAGAGGAAACGGTAAGGAAGCGCCACCAGCCTTAAAGGCGCCGCCAATAAGGCGTCGACGCCGTGGCCCGCCCAGCGGGAACGCGGACGGCCGCGCGTGCGCATGCGCGGGCATTAGCCCGCGCCGGTTAAGAAGGGGACCCCCCGTGGGCTTCGGGAAACGCCCCGCCTCCGCCTCCCTCTCTCTGGCGCTGCTCCTGGAGAAGGGCTGGATGCAGTCACTTCCGGTGTCGCCGATCTCTGTGTCCGGGTCAGCGCTGCCGCCGCTGCGGCCGGGGGTCTGGGCCCCCGTCTCCGCCGCGCACCGAGGGGAGCGGGCTCCGCTCGGCGCCGCCTTCTGCGACCTGGCCGTCCGCCCTACGTCGCCGGCCTGGAGAGGCGAGGAGGACGAAGGGGCCGAGGCGTCCTCCGGGGTGAGTGCGGCCTGAGGGGGCTCGGCGCGGTGTCTGGGCGAGGAACGAGCCTGCGGCGGAGGATGTGGGGGCGCTGGCCAGGGCAGCCGCGGAGAGGAAGCCCGGGGGGCTAGCCGTCGGAGGGGCGCTGTAGACGCTGCCCTGGAGGCGCTTCCTCTGTCCCCGCCCGGCTGAGATCCCCGCCCTTGGCTCGGCTCCGGTCTGCATTTGGCAGCCTTGCCCCGCACCCCTTTCCGTGGGTGGTGGTCGTGGTGTACGGGGTGGAGCCTTCTCCCTCCCCGGACCACCCTTCCGCAGCCTGAGGCGGGTGCAGCGCGGGCCTCGTGGGTCCGTGTTTGTGACCAGCGTTGGTCCTGGTGCAGAACAAAGAAAACTTGGGCTTCTGGTGTGCCTCGCACCCTCGGGGAATAGACACGGAAGCGGCATTTGTCATCGGGGCTTTATTAAATCTTCCTGAGCAAGCCAAACCAAATGCAGGGTGTGTACGTGAAAAGCCGAGTCCCTGCGTGGATTCAGACACTCTGCCCTTTGCCTGTAAATACCTGGCCAAAATGGTTTGGGTTTCCTAGGTGCCTGTGATGCCACTGGAGATGTACGAGGTCGACTCGTACAGAAATTAGAAATTATATGGGTCTTTATCCCGTTTCTTTGAAACTGTTCCATTGTCTGCCTGTTCCGGAAACTTGGCAGACACAGCTTTTCCCCTGTTCATCTAGGTAGTCACAATGCCTCCCGTATAGTTGGTTGAACAGATCAGTGCTAAGTATGTGATAGCATTTTAGGGTTTTGGTTTTTGTTTGTTTTCATCCCCACCTTTCTTTGACTAGGGTTTCTTTCTCCTAATACCTCATTACTTTTTCTTAAATATATTTTCCTAATATTTGATTAAAATTTTTGCAATTTGTAAATGGATAATAAGTTTCCTCAAATTTATAACTGAGGTTACCCCTTTAAGTCACCTACAGACTAATTTCTTGATCTTCTTGCACATTTCCTTCTACTCAGTACTTGTCATTACTACTCAGTACTTGTCATTACATTTTCCCTAAGCTCTGTTTCTGGTCGTCGCTGGTCTCCTCTGTCACAGCTGATACTGTAGGGTTTACAGGAAGTATGGCAGGTCCACTTCTGCAAACATGGAATTTGAACTAGATCATCACGAGTCTGTGCTGTTACAGTCTTTAGGCATTACAGGGTACGTTGAAGCCGAGTATAACCAAATCTGGCATTACAGGCTTGTTCTGTATAAAGTTGCCAGTAAACTGGAGACAGTGTGCTGTGTTAAATAGTTCTGGACTAGGTCTGGGAACCTAGGTCTTAAACTTTGATGTAGTTTCATTTGTCTCATTTACAGTATGAAATAAAATGGCAGTGATGACACCAGCGTTTTATACCTCACAGAATTGTTGATCAGAACATATAAGATGATCGGTGTTAACGTGATTGGGAAAAAACCCGTTGCCATCGAGTCGATTCTGACTCCTAGCGACCCTGTAGGACAAAGTAGAACTGCCCCACAGGGTTTCTGAGGAGTGCCTGGTGGAGCGCCTGGGGGATTCGAACTGCCGACCTTTTGGTTAGCAGCCATAGCTCTTAACCACTGCTGCCATCACGGTTTCCATTAAAGTGATTAGTAAATGTAAAAAGCACTTTTCGGGAAAGTGGTTCTTCTGGTCAGTGTTTCTGGAGTAATGCTTGTGGAAGGAGCAGTGAGGGAGGAAGGCATCTGACAAAGGTAGTGTAGCCATATCCAGGAAATTAACTTTGGCTGACACTGATGGCTTGTTAAGCTTAGATCCTATGAAGCACAATGTGTTGATAGTAATATTCGAAGCTTATAGTTTTATACTACCACCAATATTTGTAACTCTACAATGAAGTGACAGAGATCAACTGTTAGACTTTAATCTTCAAGGATCTCAGGGTTATCTCCAGGATGTTCTGCATACTGATAATTTAATGTACCTTTTTGCTCTGTTCTTTTGTTTCTGTTTTGTCTTCTTTCATTAAACAAAAAACAACCGTTGCTGTTGAGTCAATTCCGACTCATAGCAACCTTATGAGTCTTCCCTCGTAGGTGCTATATAATTATATTTAGCTTTATTTTCACTATTTTGAGAAAACTCAGCACCATTCGCGTTTTTCTTTAAATTTTGTTTTAACATTTCTGATAAAGCATCTCATTTCATTCTTAAAAACCTATGTGACCCTGCTCTCAAAGGAGCAACTACAAGCAAACAAGTTTTTCAGGGATGCCTTGGTGATCTTCATAACCACATAGGCTGGTCGGTTTTCCTATAGTGCTACCAGTGTTTCCAGCCTCACAGGAAAAAAGTGAACATGTCTATTTAGAGTTTAAATGGGGAAGTGAAAGGCTCGCCTAGTCATTTCCTTCTGCCAGCTGTAATTGATTTCAGCATCGTTGTTGCTATTGTTAGGTGCTGTTGAGTCAGTTCCAACTCATAGCGACCCTGTGTACAACAGAACGAAGCGCTGCCCGGTCTGCATCATGCTCATAATCGTTACTATGTTTGAGTCCATTGTTGTAGCCACTGTGTCAATCCCATTGAGGGTCTTCTTCTTTTTCGATGACCCTTTACTTTACCAGGCATGATGTCCTTCTCCAGGGACTGGTCCCTCCTGATAACATGTCCACAGTATGTGAGGTGACATCTCACCATCCTTGTTTCTAAGGAGCATTTTGCTGGTACTTCTTCCAAGAATGAACAAATCTGTCTTGATATCAGCATCGATAGTGGTTATAGCACTTATTCCAATAGCAGAGTTAAACTACATAATAGTAAAATTTGCCATGTAAAATTATGTTATAGTTAAAACGGTTCTAAACATGGTGTTAACATTTAATTTTTGCTTATGCTGCTAAGCGGCATGGAGAAGTCCCCTTCTTCATGTTGGTTGGATTTACTACCACACTTCCCCTCTGAATCTGTGTTGGGAGGAAATCCATTATCCCCTTGCTCTTTAACTTTGATGAGGTCGGTGACTCTTTCTAACTCGTCTTTATGACCTCCACAGATAACTGGCACAAATAGGGATGTGCCACCACTATCACCAGTCTGTTGAGATACCAGGTTATACCTGTTGCATTAGGTTACTTTAACAAACAGCATCTGTCACGGATTTAATTGTGTCCCCCCAAAAATGTGTGTATCAATTTGGCTGGGTCATGATTCCGTACCATTCTGTAATCTGATGTGATTTCTTTATGTGTTGTAAACTCTATCACTATGATCTAATAAGATGGATTAGTGGCAGTTATACTGATGAGGTTTACAAGATGAGATAGTGCCTTGAGCCAGTCTCTTTTGAGATATAAAAGAGAGAAGGGAGCAGAGAGACATGGGAACCTCATACCACCAAGAAAGCAGTGCTGGGAGCAGAGTGTGTCCTTTGGACCTGAAGTACCTGTGCGGAGATGCTCCCAGACCAAGGAAAGACTGATGACAAGGACCTACCTCCAGAGCCAACAGAGAAGAGAAAGCCTTCCTTCCCCTGAAGCTGACATCCTGAATTTGGACTTGGAGCCTACTGGACTGTGAGAGAATAAACTTCTCTTTGTTGAAGCCATCCACTTGTGGTATTTCTGTTATATCAGCACTAGATGACTAAGACAGCATCTTAAAGTGTTATTTCCCCATTCGAATTTGCAAAAAACAATCTATGAACAAAAAATGAGAAATTACCAAGGTTAATTTATGAGTCAGCAATATTCTAATCCTTCAAAGTGGTTGTGCTTATATTATTCCTTTGTTGTCGCCTTCCTGTTCTTACATCTGCCTGCTGATAAAGTGTTTCCAAGAACAGAACTCTCTCAATTGTTAAACTGTTTTTATCTGCCTAGGGTACTTTCTCCCCTAAAATTCATGATGAAATGGTCAAGAGTGAATTATCTGTTTTTTCTCCTAGGTTCTGTTTAACTGGCTTAATTACTCCCAAACTAAATATCCATGTCTAAATACTGTGCTGTATTACATCACATGATTCAGTATGGTACTGAAGTAAAAATTGAATAAATAGCCTGAGGGGGCTGAATATGTGTGGAGGAGCTGTTTTCAGAACCTGTTCAAGTGGTAAAGCAGCTAAAAGGCATGGTTTGTCTTCTAGAATTTTACAAGATATATATTTCCCCCTACAAAGAAGGAATAATTTTACAAACAGAAATTCCTATTACATGTATATAGGTTGCCAGAAAATAGTTGTATTACATTTTAAAAGGTAAACTGTAAGAGGATATCTGTTTATGAAGTTTTATAAGCAAAATAAGCGTAAGAGGTTGAACAGAGACTTGCTCCCCAGTGTCATACTTTGTAATTAAATACACATCTAGTATTTACAGGTGTGTGTGCCGGGCACTGTGCTAGGTGTTGGCAATATACTGTAACGACTTTCAGTTTCTGCTTTCATTTTGGAAATGTTAGATAGTTGTCTAATTATGTGGGAAATTTAAAAAAGATCCCCAGAATATCCTGATGTTTTTCTAATACCTAGTAAAAAGTGAGAGAAGATAATAGGAAGCTTTTCTGATGATTGAATTTAGGGAAATACGTTTGTTCACTTTACAGTGAGTACCAAAGACTTAAGAAAACTTAACACTGAGAGTTGTAGTGATTAAAAATTTGGAAGAGATTGCCAGTTTTCAATCTTCAGTGATAGCATGCTTCAGTCACACTTGAGCTTAATTCTGGAGTAATAAGTGTTACCGGAGTAATGAGTGTTACTGGAGTTGTGCATGTTTGGTGTTTTTGGTTATAATCTTGAGGTCTTTTCTCCGGCTCTTGTGTCTAAATGGAAGAGGTTGCTTGGTAAGGGTCACTTTTAGTTGACTTTTCCCAGTATAGAGAGGAAGAGGGTTGCTGCCAGAAAACAATCTGAAGTGCTCATTGAAGATGTGTGTTAAAATGACTTTAAAGTAAAAGCTGTGTATTAGAGATAGAGGAACTGCTAAATAAGTCAAGCTTATTGTATTTTAAGTGGTTTTTTTTTTTTTCATTAATTTCTTAAGATTGCCTGATTTGGTGTTTTCCCAGAGAATTAGAAATGCCCTATTCCTATATATAAATAAACTGACTTTTCCAAGCAAATACGTTGGTGTGGAAAAGTCAGCATTTGCCATTTTCTCTGTGCTCACAAGTGGGTTCTTAAAAATGTTAAACCTTTTGGGAATGCTTGTAACCTTCCCTTGAGCATCAGGTAAGAATTCAAACCAGGAAGAGAGCCTCTCAGTCTTGGTGGGGATATGAATTTATTTTACCATGTGAAATCTGACACTTTAGAAAATTTCTATGGTAGTTTTGTTATTGTTCTGGAAAACAGTGCTTTTCCTGTACAACTTTGTGCATCTTTTGAGTATAGTCATGACAGAGTAGATAAGGCAACCATAAAACATGACCAAATCTTTATTTTAGAAGACTAGATGATGTAAGTGTGAATGGCTGGCACCATTTTTTTAAATTTATTTGATAAGTATTTTTTTTTAATATCATAGTATAGAAGGTTTTTGCAAGGAAAAGCATTAGTCAGTCTCCAGATCCTACCCTCTTTTCTGTTCCATTGGTGTCAACCGCTTTTAATTTTGTTTTAGTATTTCTAGTGATACTTTATATTTCTTACAAAATATGCTCTTTACTGCTGTTTTCCAAATAACTTTAGACACCTATTGACTTATTCTAACAGGAGTAAACTACTCGTCTACCACCTCTAGCCCCCATAGTTAAGTCACTGAGTAGTTGCACTGTTAACCAGTTGATTTTCATGATTTCTTCAATATACCTAAACCTCTGTTTCTTACTCCATCAACCAAAGGGAGTATCTCTAGACTCCTCACCTTATAAAAAGGAGGATATTGGCACCCACACCCTTGCCTGGAAAAACTAAAATTAAAACTCATGGCCTAAGTTAAAATACATAGTTGCATAAACAAAGACATTCATCAGGCTCTGAAAGCTTATTCCAAACTATATGAGAAAGGCATGTTGTAGATACGAAGTAAATCAAAATGTGGCATAGTTCATTTACTGAACAGTTACTGAATAGATAGACTTCTTTAAGTGGCTTAGGAATTGTGACATTGAAGCTATAGAGGGGGAAATATAAATCATAGAATACTACGTAGCTTGGCTGATTTTTGAGAATGTAAATGCTTTTTGTTGTTGTATGCCATGGAGTCACTTCCAGCTCATAACAACCTTATATGACAGAGTAGAACTGCCATGGGGTTTCCTGGGCTGTAACCTTTAAGGAAGTAGCCCTGGTGGCACAGTGCTTAAGGGCTTGGCCACTGACCAGAAGGCTGGTAGTTCAAACCCACCACCACGCCATGGGAGAAGGATGTGGCAGTCTGCTCTGTAAAGATTACGGCTGTCATGGATTGAATGGTGTCCCCCAAAAAATATGTGTAGCAGCTTGGCTAGGTCATGATTCCCAGTATTGTATGATTGTGTAATCTGATGTGATTTCCTTATGTGTTGTAAACTCTGTCACTATGATGAGATTATATGCGATCTCCTTATGTGTGGTAAATTCCATCACTGTGATGAGGTTTTACTGATGAGGCTTACAAGATTAGATAGTGTCTTAATCTAGTCTCTTTTGAGATATAAAAGAGAGAAGCGAGCAGAGACAAATGGGAACCTCATGCCACCGAGAGAGCAGTGATGGGAGCAGAGGGCGTCCTTTGGACCTGAGGTTCCTGCGCTGAGATGCTCCCAGACCAAGGGAAGACTGATGCATCACAAGGACTTTCCTCCAGAGCCGACAAAGAGAGAAAGCCTCCTCCTGGAGCTGGTGCCCTGAATTTGGACTTGTAGCTTACTGGACTGTGAGAGAATAAATTTCCCTTGTTAAAAGCCATCCACTTGTGGTATTTCTGTTAGAGCATCACTAGATGACTAAGACAAGGGCCTTGGAAACCCTATGGGACAATTCTACTCTGTGCTATAGGGTAGCTATGAGTCTAAATTGACTCGACAGCAGTGGGTTTGATTTTTTGGAATCTTTACGGAAGCAGATCGCCGGGTCTTTTCTCCTGCGGAACAGCTGGTGGGTTTGAACTGCCAACATTTCTGTTAGCTCTCCTTACTAGTTTTCAGTTTCTAGAATCAACCTCTATCCAAGGGATAAAAGATTTAATTAATTTAAATCACAACCTAGGACACGCATGCAGTAGGCAGCTGAAAACAAATATTTTCAGTGAACAATGAGAAAAGTACTACAAACAGTACTGTTTTGTTTTCTATTATAATTCTGAAAGGAAAAAGAAGGCGATTGTAACCCAATAAATTCATTTCATGACCAGACCATTGAACTAAAGCTAAAGCTCAAGGATTAATAGGGTGGAGGTGGGAACTAATGTGCACCTTTTCAGCGGATAAAAAGTAAAGTGAAAAATAAGTTACTGATGGTTATAAAATTTTTTCTTTCCTTCACAGGACATTGGCTCTCTGGATTATCAGGGGCTTGTAGTTGACATTGAGGCCAGGCTGAGGATGGAAGGTGTGGAACTTAAGGAAGAATGGCAAGATGAAGATTTTCCAATGTGAGCAATGTCGTCAAACAAAAACAAATTTAGAGCAAAACTTTAAAAAAAATTCTCTATTGAGATGTCACTTACTAAATGAATATTGGGCTTCTAAAAGAATCCCAGTATCACAAAGTGATCGTTTGAATACTGGGAAATGAAAGTTCCTTTCCAGCAGAATAATTCTCTTGTAACTTACTTTCCAACCACATATATATATGTAATCTTATAAACAGTAGTTCTACACAAATAACGTGTGTGTTACACTTTTTTTTTTATTTTTTATTTTTGGCCAACTATACAACCCCTTTGTGCGTTATCTTCCTAGGCATGCTATGTGCATTATATGTGTGGATACACTGTTTGCATAGGTGTCTTATTTGCGAAAAATACATAATCTTTCATTTTTGTTTTGAACATTTAAGTTTCAGAATTTTGCTGTCACTAGCAATGCGTTAATGAGGTATTTCTTAAGCTGGGATATGAGGGGTTCCTGGGAGGGGAGGGATCTTTAATTATGTACAAGAATTTGAAAATTTGTGTTTTTATTTAAAGATAAAGCTTTTTAAGTAAATGAGGGTTTTCTAGATCATCTGGCCAGGCACTTGGACACGTGTTTGCATTTATATTTACAATTGTTTTGGCACCATGTGGATTAATGAAAAAAAGAGCAAAGGCAGACTTTAAACGATGCTTCCTTGCCAGCATGGTCAGAAGACATCCCAGTCTACTGTAAGGTGCCTTAGCATTTGGAGTCTGGACAGCTGGTGGGAGAGCTGAGTCCTTGCATAGCTCAGGATGGTGCTAGCAGTGTAGGATTTTAGCCTTCATCGTGAGTGGCAGTTTAGCTGCATCATACATGGTATTAAATTCATGCATTTGAATTATCTTTGTTTTGTAGGTTGTTTATAATTTTTACATTAGTTTTGTGGTTGTATAAGAACTGTTACATAAGAAGTTTATGTTTCCTTTTATGTGTTACTTACAGGCATTATGTCAACTCTGACCGTCTGAGAATTTTTTTGAAGTGGTTCTTTATTACTAAAGTATAAGAAATGGTGCTTTACTCAGTGTTCTGTACAATTATAGAAGCTATTTTTAAAGATCTTTGAATTTCTTAAATTTTTTAAAATGTTTGGATTTAGAAGTATGTATGTGTATTTCTTTCAGACCTTTACCAGAAGATGATAGTATTGACGCAGATATCCTAGATATAACTGGACCAGAGAGCCAGCCTGGTAAGAGCTTGACACTTTTCTGTTTCAGTGAAATGATAAACTTTAACTGTGCTATTTTTGAACACATTTCTTTTTTAAGGAAAAAAATACACTGTGTTTTTATTCTATCACAGGGAGCCAAAGGATAAATTAAACTTTCAGGCAGTTTTGGAATGCTTTAGATATTTTTGGAAATTGAACTTCCAAAAACATACCTTTGGTTTTTTTTAATTTGTACAATAAAGGGAGGGTGGTCGTTTAGTAGTGAGAGGTAACTATAAGGTCTGCCTCTAAGATTTAAAAAGATGTACCCTTACGGAGTTATCTCATTGATCTCTTGCCGTGACATAGAAGCAATAGTGATAAAAATTCAAAGTTTGTAAATTAACCAGTGCACAAGAATTGTGTTTAATTAATGTTCCCTTTCTCAAGAATGAAGTGGTTAAAAATTTTCTCTTGCTCAACTTGAGCATCTCAGCATTCTTTCTCATATGTCCCTCACTTGGTTTTCCATTCCAGACTCACTAGAAGTTAATGGGAATAAATTAAGAAAGAAACTAATGGCCCCAGACATTAGCCTGACGCTGGATCCTAGCGATGGCTCCGTGTTGTCAGATGATCTGGATGAAAGTGGGGAGATCGACCTAGATGGCTTAGATACACCATCAGAGAACAGCAATGAGTTTGAATGGGAAGGTAAGTGTGTCACTGTTTTTACCTGGTTTTTATTAATGAGTGTTTGTCTTTATACACGTACACGTTTTTTAAAGTGGCGTTCTCATATTAGGAAGATTGGAAAAACTTTAAACTTGATCATGAGACCAGCTAAAATCATTGTATTAAGAGATTTCGTTTGACATAAGAAGTTATTCCTTTTCAGGTTTATACATTTGTGACTAAGATAGGAAGTTCTGCTAAAACAGAATATTCTCATGGCTTTCAAAACCGTTTATAGAAGATGACGCAGGTGGCTTTATTCATTTATTTTTTTAAATTAATTGCCCCAGTGCTGTAAAGGTAGCTCGTGATTGTTCCAAAAATACTGTTTGATAATTATGGTGTGTTCTTTTATTCAGTTGATCAGCTAAGAAAAAAAAGAAAAATTTTCTTTAAAAAAAGCCTTTAGAGTGACATATAATTTAGTGAATATACTAAAAGTATTAAGAGTTTGGGGAGAGAGGATCTGAAGAAGGGAATTTGGGGGGAGTGTTTTTTTAATAGGTTTGCTTAATAGTGTTGTACGTCGTGAAAAGACTAACTTTTATTAACATGTACTCTCAGCCCCAAAGCCTTAATCCCTTATCGTTCGTTATTTGGAATTCAAAGGAACGGGCATGTGTGTTGCTTTGCATGCTTTCTTTAATTAGATAGTTGCTATCTACCGTATCTTTATATAGTTGTAAATAATTTATATATATTCCATCTTTAAAATGATTTTTACTTCAAAGCAGTGTTTAGCGTGAGGTATCTGCAATAACCAGTAAGATTTTTGATACATCTGTTGTACCTTTTCTCCCTGTTTTGCTGGTTCAGTAAGCATTCCGGTCATAAGCGATGTTTTATAAAGACACTGAGAGCTTTCTGCCTGTGTGTTTTCTCTCTTCTCTCTTTAATGCTGCTGTAGTCATTTCCCGGAAGGATATTTTCCGTTAACAGCTTTGTCTCGGAAACAGACAACTAACATGCAGTAGGTTCCCCTTCCCCATCTTTGGTAAGGACTGTGAGACGAAAATTCTGAAAATCATTAATTACTTCATTAAAAAATCAGCTAAAATGCAGTCTTGAAACATAAATTACACCTATTAGTGCTTATGTTTTGGCTAATGTTGATTTAAATACACTTTTTTTTTTTGCATGCACACTTCAGAATATTATAAATAAATTGCTGATTTATAAAACTGATCAAATGAGAAATGATTGTTGCTAGTTAACCACTTTCTATCTGATATTATACTGTTTGGAGAATAATTTATGTGCTCAATAAAAACAATTGGCTTCCAGCTAGTACTTTAAGTCACCCACAGTGGTAGCTGTCAAGGACGATATTTTCAGAGAATCAGAAAGGCATTAGAGGGCCAGTATACTAAGATTTTGATGGTTGTATGACTTGTCTGAACGTGTGGATATACACTGCACTATGATTAGGTGCTTTGCTGAATTAGACAATTTAAAAAAGTTAAAGAACGATGATTTCCAAAAAGCATAAAATGGCCTCGTATTGAGAGCAAGCCTTTCTTCCTATTATGAAAGAGATGTTTAAAATTCTGCAGATGGAATAATGAAAAATGTTCTGAATAATCAAATTAGATAGTAAAGTGGTTAACATATAATTTGATTTTTACTGTGAAAATAACAATTTGTAATTGAAAAACCTTTTGTTTTGACAGATGATCTTCCAAAACCCAAAACTACTGAAGTAATTAGGAAAGACTCAATGACTGAGTACACAGCGGCAGAGGAAAAGGAAGACGGACGGCGCTGGCGTTTGTTCAGGATTGGAGAACAGGACCACAGGGTGGACATGAAAGCAATTGAACCCTATAAAAAAGTTATCAGCCATGGAGGTGAGAGTTACACAAGATTGTTTAGATTCTTTTCATGCAATACCATATCAGAAATGTAACGTTTGTAGAAAATCTCCCTTGAGATATTACATAATTTTGAAAGAATAATAAACATTTCCACTATCATTATAGGAAAATAACAGGTTTGAAGTAAAAGGATAAAACCAACATTTTAAAATTGTTAATACATGCATACAGTAAATTCAAAAGGTACAAAAATGGTGTGCAGTGAAAACTGTCTCCTTTCAACCCCTACCTTTTAGTCACTCAAAACTGGGACTTTACTTTTTCCCCTTTTTATTGAGGTATAATCTATATACAGTGAAATACTCTGCTCTTAAGTGTACAGTTCAGTGAGTTTTGACAAGTGCCTATTTAACCACATACATATATGGGTATGTATGGTTTGACAAATGCCCATATAACCATATACATGTATGGGTATATGTGGTTTGACAGATGTGCATATAACCATATATACCCATATCTGTATATGATTATATGGGCATTTGTTAAAACTCCCTGAACCGTACACTGAACTGAATAAAAACGTTCTGTATCTTTAGAAGCGTGGGATATATGGTATGTCCCACACTTCTGAAGATACAGAACATTTTTATTGACCCAGAAAATTTTCTCGTACCCCTTTTCAGTGAATTGCCCCTCTCAATGACCACTGTTCTAGTGCCTACCCCGGGATTAATTTTGCGTGTTCTAGAAGTTCATCATGTAGTGTGCACTCTTTTCATTCTTCTGCTCACAGTGTTTTGGAAATTCATCCATGTGGTTGCATGTATCTATAGTTCATTCCTTTTTATTGCTGAATGGGAGTCCATTGCATGGATGAACTACAATTTGCTTATCTGTCCTCTTCATGGATGCTCGAATTGTTTTCAGTATTGGCTATTATGAAATGTTCACGTCTTTTCGTAGATATAAGTAAAATCTTGGACTTTTTCAACTGTGTCTCAATTTACTTTTAACACTCTGAACACACACAAGGACCACAGTTAGGGCAACTTCTTAGTCATAACCAAACACCTCACAAGACAGAGTTCCCAGGTTCGAAGGTGAAGGACCGTAGACTTGGGGGATGTCTACATCAGTTGGCACAGCATAATTCATAAAGACAATGTTCTGCATCCTGCTTTGGTGAGTAGTGTCTGAGGTCTTAAAAGTTTGCGAGTATCCATCTAAGATACAACTCTTGGTCTCTTACATCTGGAGCAAAGGAGAATTAAAACCAAAGACCCAAGATAGCAGTTAGTCCAAGGGACTAATGGACCACATGGACCATAGCCTACATGACCTAGAGACCAGAAGAACTAGATGGTGCCTGGCTACCACTACTAATCGCTCTGACTGGGATCACAACATAGCGCCCTGGACAGAGCGGGAGAAAAATTGCAGAACAAAAAAATAAATTCTCAAGAGACCAGATATACTGGTCTGAGAGAGACTGGAGGAACCCCCAAAACTATGGCCCTAAGACCCCCTTCTGAACTGGAACCGGAACCATTCCCGGAGACCGCCTTTCAGCCAGACCATAGACAGGCCCATAAAATAAACAGTAGCAAGCAGGATGAACTTGCTCCTTAGAACAGTCAATTATATGAGATCAAAAGGGCAACATTTGCCCCAAAGCAAAGATGAGAAGGCAGGAAAGGGTAGAAAACCAGGATGAAGGGAAGTGGGGAACCTCGGATGGAAATGGGGAGAGTGCTGACACATTGTGGGAAATGAAGTGTCATGAAACCAGTGTCATGGAACACTAATAGAACGGGAAGCTAATTCGCTCTAAAGTTTCACCTAGTGCACAATACAAATAAATAAAGGAAAATATCCTGAACCAATCAACTCTACCACAAAGTAGAGCACGGGTCCATTTCACATTTTTGTGGGTTACTTACTTTGCGTATTTGTAGGGTATACAAAGATAGAAGGCATGCTCCCTCTGCTTAACAAATTTTTAAGTCAAATAGGAAAAGCTATGAAAGTACAAGTTACAGCTTCTGTTTGTGCTGTATATAGAAGCTTACCTGGTCACCGTAAATAGTGCCAGAATGTTAGTGGTAGTCAAAAAGAGCAACTGACTTAAAATATTAAATTGGTAAATGTTGTGTTCTATATATATTTTTTACACCAATGTTTTTAGCATTATTTTTTTAAAAAGGGACAACTCACAGTGTATCATATTTTAAATCGTCCTAGCACAGGAGAGAGGGGACACGTAGGTGAAGCAGATTAATTTATTATATAGAGTCATTTCCACTTAATTTATTCTTTGCTGAATGCATCCCCCTGCTTATTTCTACAGTCTTCATTCATCTGAAAGCAAATCACTTGAATATTTGCAGTCACATTCTTCTGCCTAATTGAGTCATATTCAGATGAAGAAAACAGGATAATCTGGATCAGGAAGTCCACAGCTCTGCATTAATTCAGCTAGTTCATAGGAAGCAAGCTGTGAGACCTGTCTTATGCTTTAAACCTAATGTCTTTCAGAAATGGCGCTTTATTTCTCTTAGGGGAAAATAATTAAGGCCTTCTTAAACCCTGTTGGATTACCACGTTTAGTGTGTTTTGTGACCGAGGGATTAAGGATGGTAGTGAGGATTCCTATGTGCTTGAAATGTTAAAACCTTACAATAGAAATGAAGGTTAAAGCAAAAATATTTGTTACTGGATACAGCTTAATATCTAGAGACTGTAATTGATACACACATTTTAGCACTATTTTTCTTCACTTAGAATTATGTCAGAGATGCGTAATCTTTTCTTAGTTTTAACATCCTGCAGTCTACAAAGTGCTAGGCATTGTTGAAAATAAAACTATCTTAAAAAGCATCCGCTTTGACTATAAACTGAATAAGGATCCATCATAAAAGTTGAGGTGTTGGTTGTATCTGCTGGGATTCTATCATTGTATTTGTCTACTTGCTAAGATAAGGCTGGGTTTTTAGTTACGCCAGGTGAGATGGGTTTTTTTAATTTGCATGCTCACCTTCTTTCCTCTTCATGTTTTGCTTTCTTTTTGGGAAGGGGGGATTTAAAGATCTGTAGAAGACTACATAGAGTAAAAAACCTTATTGACCCCGAAGTTTGTGGAAGATCATCTAATCTATCAATCTTACAGATTCCTCTGAAAAATCTTCTGAGTAAAATAACAGTGGTAATTTTGTCTGTGTTTCCTTCCCTCCCCCTCCCCCAGGGTATTACGGGGACGGATTAAATGCAATTGTTGTATTTGCTGTCTGTTTTATGCCGGAAAGTAGTCAGCCCAACTACAGATACCTGATGGACAACCTCTTTAAGTAAGTACATCTTCACAGAAACGTTTGGACAGAATTCTAAGCTCATTAGATCTTCAGTTTAAGGACGTGCACTTTGGCAGTGTAAAAATTGCACATGTCCCAGTTGTGATTCTTTAAATCCTTGTTCCTTAGCGCATGAAACTACAGTTTTTCCACTCTACAGAAAAATTACCAAATTCTAGAACTGGAAAGGATACTTCACATCCTTTCCAACGCCTTTATTTCACATGTGAGGACACATTAAGTCTGAAGAAGTGACACTTATTCTGGCATCATGGCTGCATTACAGTCAGCACTAGAAGCCACATATACTGAGCTGACTCAGGTCAGTTACATTTCCACAGAGTCACTCTATTTCTCAGCTTAGTGCAGTTTTTTACAACTTTATTGTGTAAAATTTCACACATAACAAAGGTAGGGAGAAGGATGTTGAGCTTCTGTGTGCCAGTCACCCAGCTTCCACAGTGATCAGTTTACTATATTCCCACTCTTCCTCCCTCCACTGTATTATTTAGCAGCAAATCCCAGATGTTAACTCATTTCATCTGTAAACATTTCAATATGTATCTCTAAAACTTAAGAACTCTTTAAAAACACATCATAATGCCAGTTTTAAAAACTTAATAGTTTTTGCGTTTATTGAGGACTGAGGGGAATTGTGTAATTTGTAGAACCTAGTTCAGTTCTACACAGCAGTATTTAAGGCTTAATCTTAATTTGTTTTTACAGATATGTTATTGGCACTTTGGAGCTGTTAGTAGCAGAAAACTACATGATAGTTTACTTAAATGGTGCAACAACTCGAAGAAAAATGCCCAGTCTGGGATGGCTCAGGAAATGCTATCAGCAAATTGATAGAAGGTAATGTAAATGCAAGTTGAAGGCTAGCCTGAATAATTTTTATATTGGCCTTATTAGATTAAATCTTATTTTCTGTTACCACATGTACCCATGTATCTACTTCCTAAATTACATTTATGTATTTCATAACAGATTATTTTGTCAAAGCAGTATTTCAGAATGTCATGAAGGAAATCAATTTTGATCTCTTTTAACCTTTCGGTATATCAAGACAAATGATTTCTCCTTACTTCTACACAGTGTGTACTGTCCTGCAGTTTACATCTTGAGAAAGGCTGGAGAACTCATTACGTTTCCTATTTTAGTACATTCTCTGAGTTCTTGCCTACTTTATAGTGCTTAGTGTGTTTTATGTTTTTGTAGAGATGCTTGTTTAACTGTGGTTTGTTTTAGAATGAGCTCAGAGAAATGTATTTCCTGGGAGTTAGACATCCATGCTGATGGGAGGAACTTAGATCCTCCAGGTGGTTTGATTTGGCTGTAACTAATTTGAACTAGTTTGATCGACTCAGACTAATTAATAGTTTTCTCTTTATGCCTTAACAGGACATGGGCAGTTCTTGTAATTAAAAAAAAAAATTCTTAACGGCCTCTTTATTTTTGCACGAAAATTTTTTTTTTAAGTTTTCATTTAGCCACTGTAAAAAGAAGAGGCCTAGGATAATGCTTTTAATATTTTCTCCCGTACCCCATATTGTTTTGAAACCAATTCCAGATGTTGTATCATTTCATCTCTAGATATTTCAATATATATCTAAAAGATAGGGACTCTCTCTTTTAAATAATCATACTATTTAGTGCAGTTTTAAACTCCTTAAGAGCAGGAGGAGTGAGGTCCGGTTCACATTCTCTTCCTGTGGTCTCGCCCACTCCTACCTCTTTACCTGCACAGTGCCTTTCGTGGTATTGAGGGGGTCAGTGCCAGTTCTCTTCCAGTCCTGGAAAATGAAACCAGTCTGCTCTGTATTGAGTATTGGCCTCCACCTCTGATTGACAGGGTCTTGAAAACAAGTGAATGTGTACTTCAGAGGCATTTAAAAACAGGCTCTGCCATGGATATAAATTTGACCAAATGAAGTAAGGTTTATTTCAGAGTGACAAGAGGGACCCTAAGAATTACAGGAGTGCGTTTTCTTGCCTTCAGGAGGACCCCACCTAATTGAGAACTCTTGGATGAGCTTTTTACAATTATTTGTATAAACTTGCACAAACTTAATGATGTCTTAATTTTCCTTCTAGCATTAGAATATGTAGAGATTTTTTTTTCTTTTCTTTTTAACTCCAGGTTACGGAAAAACCTAAAATCTCTAATTATTGTACATCCCTCTTGGTTTATCAGAACACTTCTGGCTGTTACAAGACCATTTATTAGGTAATTTTCTGGAAAACAAAAACAAAACTCTTTGTATAAATTTCTTGTCAGTTCTGTTGATCAGAAATATTGAGGTAATTGTTTTTATTTTCTCCCATAGCTCAAAATTCAGCCAAAAAATTAGATACGTCTTTAATCTGGCAGAACTAGCGGAGCTTGTCCCCATGGAATATGTTGGCATACCAGAATGCATAAAACAGTATGTTTTGTTTGTTTTATTTACTTAATTGTCTTAGATCTTTATATTTTGATATGCAAGAGGTAAATATTTTTCAGTGGCTGTTCTTTCTCACTTCATCTATTATAAATGTTTTCTAATTGCCCTCTTTTTTATAATAAAGAAAAAGGGGGGGGAGCTGTTTTCGCACACCTTCCTAAACCTAGGCACTGCTTCCCCGTAAGTCACCATTTTCTTCAGACTGCCAGTTGAAGAGGAATAATTTCTGATCGTGACTTATTTTATATTTTGTAAAGACTGATCACAGTCCAAGAGATGATTTCCTGATTGGTCAGTACTGAAGGACATTCTCCACACTTGACATGAATCTTTCCAAATTTGAATAAGCTCATCATGTCATCAAAGAACCATATCATTAAAGCACTCAAATATTATTTATATCGGCCTAACCTTAATACTTTCCAGTGGCTGCAGTTTGTTCTGTTTACAAAATTCACTTCCATCTAACTTTTGAAAGGACTTGGTAGAGGGCTGTTAACATAAATACTTGAGCATCACAATATTATTATATAGAAAAGTTCCTTTGCTCAGTTAATCTGAGGTTTTAGTCTGCTTGATGTGTCCAAACCAGATTTGCCGAGTCAATTTTGACTTTATACATAGAGTAGTATATATTTTGTGTGTTGCCCACAAACGTTTATGGGTTTGTTTTTAGTACCTTTGAGTTTTTGTTCATCTTCATAACATGTATATTTACTGAAATAACTCTTCCCTACCAAGGTATGAAGAAGAAAAGTTAAAAAAGAAACAAAAAAGGTATATGCACACCTTGACTGGGTTGCATCTAGACTAGTCCATTTGCGTTGCACAGACTAACTCTTCCTTATTGGTTGGTTAGCTTGTAGACAAAGATAGTAGCATATGTAAATATAAATATACCCCAGCATCCAAATACAGGGTGAATCCAGAGTTCCTTATGCTAAATCTGACCTGGATTCACCCCGTATTAGCACCCCATAGAATGCCAGGTAGGCATTAAAGGCCAAAACCCCTCCCCCCAATTTGGTATAAATACTAAAGGTGAAACCGGAGAAATTACTAAGAATACTATTTAAAACATCAAATACTTTTAAGATTATATCTGTTTTCACCATTATCTTTAAATTTCTAACTTGTGCTTTTGAAATATTTATGCACACCTTTTTAAGGGATCATAATTTGTTTTCCTGGGGTTGATGATTATATTTGCAATGCATATATTCTTTGGCTAACCAACATTGGTTTCCTTAAATGCTTAAATTAAATGGCCTGCTAACCAGTTAAAGTCTACATGTGATAAAATGCCTAAAAGTTCAGTGTGCCATTTAACAGTGAAACACTCTGCTTTCCATTTAACTTTACTCTGAACGCTCTGCTTTGAGCATAACAAACTATCATCTTTTAGGATCTTGGCATAGAAGAGGAAAATCGGGTATAGAACAGGTGCCATTTTATGTTGTGCTTTACGGAGATGTAGGATTTGGGTCTAATTTGTTAATGTATTTTAAAATACTGACAATTCAGTTAGCAAAGCTAACTAATTCAGTACAATCTTGAGAGTTAAGGTGAGAGATCTATATATAGTTTTTGTCATTTTGACCATTCTGAGGAGCCAAGTGTAACTAATGGTAACTGGGACTTTCTTAACTTTGAACACGTTTGGGCCCAGTTGACCACGTGATAGACTCACAGCCTTACGTTTCTGTGTAACACTTCAGTTTAGTCAACACTTTTTGCCTGGAGATGTGAACAGTGATTTAGATCTTGCTGGCTTCTCATTCCTTCCTAGGCATTTGCCAGACAGCTGGCTGAAATGAAAAATATAATCTGATTGTAGAATATTTTGAAGCTAACTGTCTTCATGGCATTTCCAAGTGAAATGTCCTGGTTGTTAAAATGTGCCTTATCGTGCCTTTCAAAAAATTCTTAGTATTTAATCACTTGTCAAAAAGTAATTTAAGCATTAAGAAATTTAAAAATGGAACTCATTTTACTTTTTTACTTGAATCTATTGTTTGAAACCTACCACTATTATTTTATCTTGATTTTTTTTTTTTTTT
>NW_004443966.1:5291762-5311547 GCF_000243295.1 Trichechus manatus latirostris | reverse complement strand
GCTTACCGAGGGTGGACTGTCCCCGTTGAGGCCTGGTGATGGGGGTGGGGGGTACAAAACTGTGAGTGCTGGAGTGTAATGACTTTAAGTGGTACAGCCCACTCAGTGCACATGTGACCCATTCTTAAAATATTTCCACTAAGTTTAAAAACAAAGTCATTATGAAATTGGTTCATAAGGTAGTTCATAAGGGTATTTCAGATGTGGAAAATAGTGGTATATATTACATGCCATATCAAGAGTGCGTACCTTTGAAATTTTTGATACCATTATAAAAATATTTTTAACTGTTGATAATCTGGCTTTAGCACAGGCCAGGGCTTTTAGGTCTGATTCAGTCATGTTCAGGCGCATGATGATCACAGTAATGGAAACCAGTGTGGAAAGTACCTTCATACGTCATACCAGATGGCTTCAATACCCCCCATCGGTCATTCAGACTCCTACAAATGTAGTAGTGCTAGATTGTTGTGTATTATCTTTGGAGGGTTCTCTATAATTGTGTGGTAACTATGTAGTCTTCTCATCCTCACTTGCTTAAATTTTGGTATGGTCTTTGTGCAGCCTACCACTAGTTCCACTGAGATTTTTAATCTTCATCTAGATATTTCTGAATGTTAAATTCTTAGGGCTCTTTACTGTTAAACCAAGTGAAGGACATTCCTAGTCTACCCATAAATCTTGGAGAACAGTTATGGTTTCTGTGAACATGCGTTTTTATCGCTTAATTTAAAAATATTAATTGATCAATTGGTGGCATTAGTGGCACTTTATTATTTTAGCTAACAAAATCATTTTTTAAGAAGTTGTTTTTCCTGCCAGTCTCTCTCATCACTTGGATCTTTGCTCCAGCCAAACTACAGTTCAACATTTTAATATGGAGTTGTACTTTGAACTTTAAGAAAATATATTGTACGTTTATGTAAGATATTTTGTAATTGTTAAAAAAAAAAAAAAAGAGTTACGATTCTTGCCAGTGTTGTCTTGCCTTTAAAATTTCTCTTTCCTGGTTGGGGAAGTAATGTTCGGTAACCTTTTTTACTACGTTTGCTTCTTTGCAAAGCTTTGTTTTTAACAGAATGATATTCTGTGCTAAAAGTACTTATTTTAGAAAGAAAATCATTCAGTCGCTGGTCTTTCATTATCTGTATTGTTTTTAACAGAGTTGATCAAGAGCTTAATGGAAAACAAGATGAGCCAAAAAGTGAACAGTAAGTTTGGCATCTAGTCCACACAAGACTGAAGAATGGGTCAATGAAGCAATGCTCTTTTTTTTTTTTTTTGCATTTATAATGCATTTATTGACCCTTATTTTTATGTAACCCATTACAAATTGACTTGACTTTTTCTTAACGGACTTTTGTACAAGAGACTGTTCACTGCTGTATTGGTTTGCAAATCTCTTGAATTTAGCTCTTTAATAGCTAATTATATTGTAATCATTTTATATTTTATATTGCAGTATCAGAACCACACTTTATATAAAGCGGTTTTTGGATTTGTTTATTGAATGATGCATCTTCGTTCAGTAAAATATTTATATGCATAAATGGTAAAGGAAAGAGATAATATATATTTTTATGTTTTTGAGCAATATTTTTTAATGTATACCGTCTTGTGGAAAAATATGCAGATAAATAAGACCATGATTTTGTAAAGTGCATGTTAGAAATTTTGTTTTTGTAAATGGTTAGATACATTTCCTGGGTAACTTAGAAAATTAAGTTGCTTAGAAGTGAGAGACAGTTAAACTGGGTCTCATGAATGCCCAAAGATCCTGTTTGTTTATGTACATAATCTAAGTAGATTAGTACTATCCTAATTTTTTTTTCACATAATGTATATTGTTCCTTAATTCTGAAGCTCAAATACAAGTGCATTGCACACCTTCCTTTTTAAGCTTAAAGACAAGTCAAAAAGCCATCTTTGGAGCTAGAGAATTTAAGAGATTTGGAATTGGACTGTGTATAGATGTATATATGGAACATTTTATCTTCTGGCCAAAAGTCAGAACTTTATAAAAATCTTAAATTTGTTCACTAATGTGAAATAAGCTGTGTGTCCAGGGTATGACTCCCCGGACCTGGTATGAGTGCTGTGTGCTGTTAGAGAGAATGTGATGAGTTATTTACTGTCACTACTTCCTCCGTAGAAAACAAGGGCTGCTTTTTAAACTGCTCTCAGTGTGGGCACTTTACCAAAATACTTCCATATCAGTTCCTTGTAAATGGTAGGTGTTTGACCTAGTCACTTATGGTATGTTTCCACATTTCTGTTGAATTGTATTTGACAGTACTGTAAATTAGGTTAACTTTGTAAGTCTTAGAGCACCATTGTACTGTGCTGTTTTTGATGACACATTTGATAAAAGTGTATAAACTCCTTGTTTAATTTGATAAATACCTGTACTTTACATTGAAATAAATTGTGCTTGTGCTTCCAAGAACTTAATTATGCACAGAACCACTCTACAACAGCAGCTTTACCACAGGCTGGGGCTGTTAAGTGTGATTCAGTAACGTTCAGGTACGTGAACGAATCTAGTACTGTGTCTGTATACTGGTGTGATCCATACGTATTTGGTAAACTTAATACCCTCCAAGCACACTACTCTGCAGCCCTGCCTCGAAGGTATTTTACACAAGAGTGACCTAGGGTAGCAAAACCGAAGTGGATGTGAGCTAAGTTTTTAAGGTTTATTCTGTTCTAGACTGAACACACATGTGGCTCTTACCATTGCCTTTCTTAGTATGAAGTTCCTGTTACAAAAGGGGGTTTTCCTTTCGTTTTTGTCCTCCTCGGTCATGAACTTGGCGCGCTAACTTAAATCCAGTCGTGGAGATGCTGGGGGCTTCCCAACATGAGAGATTCCTGAGCAGCTTCTTGGTTTATCCTGGATTTACCCTCAGCACCTGTAGGCAGACTCTGAACTAATGCCATTGTGGTGAATAAAGCCAAAACCATTACTGCACAAATCTCAGCGACACTCGTGTTGGGGAAGAGACCACCAACAACTGAGGCATTCCTTCTGAATCCATAGTGTGGGTATTATGGGTAAAGGGTCCTAGTGAAACGTGATCACATTCTTCGTTTATAGAGCATTTTGAGTAGGCTTTCATCTGTGGGTCTTGTTCAAAGGGGCTGAGTGTTTTAATAGGTGGTTTTCCACCATATTAAGTACTCAGTTCTTCTGTTTGAAAAATGCAAGGAATGATTTTAACTCTTTATTGTGTTATTGACTCTTGCTTTTGCAATCATTGTTCTAACTATAGATGCAACTTGTTCCAAAAGTGAAAACTTTCCCTGACTTTTTTTTTTTTTTTTAACTAGAAAAAGCCTGCATTCTACTAGGACATTGACCGCACAATTTAAGCTTAACAGTCTTTAACTCAGAGGGAGGTATGAAAAAATATGGTCTAATAGAGTCTGGCAGGGCAATTGGGTAGGAAGATAAAATAAGGAAGTAAGAGAAAGAAAACTATAAAGGGGTGAAGAGTTAGCTGTTGTCTAAGATGCCACTGAATTTAACCCTGTTGAGGGAAGTACTGCACGTGTGGCTGCTGGTGCTGCTATTCCTGGATCCAGCAAGAAAACATGGCGGGCGACACACAGAATGTGTCAATAAGGAGACGTGGGAGCAAAGGGGAAAAAGACTGATAATACATTGAAATAAATTGTGCTTGTGCTTCCAAGAGTTCATATTTTCCTCTGCTTTCTGTGTCTCCTCATACAGAAGCAGGTTTAAACAGAGAGGGTCAGCAGTTCCACTGCTCAGATGAAAGCTTAGGACTGGGTTCTTTTTCATATTCTGTGGTTGGTATACTTGAATGCAGTCTTCCAAAATGGACATCACTGTCTAGTACACCACACTGAATACTGAAGTCTGCTGATTGACGGGTATATATATCTGTAGCTATGATTTCTTCCACTGTAAAATAATCCCAGAAATTTTTAGAAGGTAAAGGATCCACTTTTTGGTAGAGACTTCCTTTAAATGACTATATAGCATTACTATCTATTTTTATGTGACTGCTCAGGGAATTTGGAAGAGTGCTTGATTTAATGCAGAAGTGGCTTTTTAGATTTAATTGACAGCTAAATTAGGATTTGTTCAGTAGAGGTAGCCAGTTTCCTAATGAGGTTGGTGTGGTTGTATCCAAGATGACAGTAGCTTCATCTTCCCTGTCCCACGTTATATGTGGACAATTGACATCACTCCATCAGAAGGGAGGAGGAGACAGGCTGAAAATAGAGATCACTACACCATTCTACTTTGTTTTGATGCCTGTTCTTTCCCAACCTATAGGTATATTTGAAAAGTGAATCATAAAACAAATGTCAGAGGGATGGGGTAGATGGAAGAATCAATGTACTTAATAAGTTAGGCCCACTATTCTGTTAGAGAGCTTGTCTTAGAGAAGAGGAATTGTGTAGACTGAGTTGCTGGGAGGGTCAGCTGCATGGTGAGAGAAGGGATGGGGAGAGTTATCTATTCCATGCTCTGAGCTGGTACAGAAGAGTTAACGAGTGGCCTTCACGTTCCCCCACCCCTTCCTAAGATTCTGAATGCATTAGGTCAATGATGAGGCCCAGTCATGTAATTTTCCTTTAACCTTCTAAATGTCGGTTGTCATCAAGTTGATTCCAGCTCGTGTGTGTCAGAGTAGAATTGTGCTCAATAGGGTATTCAGTGGCTGATTTTTCAGAAGTGGGTTGCCAGGCCTTTCTTCTCAGGTGCCTCTGGTAGACTTGAATTTCCAGCCTTTCAGCAGCTGAGCACATTAACCGTGTGCACCACCCAGGGACTCCAAAGTTCTAAATAGTAACCGAAATAGGGCGGAGTGTGCAACGGTAAAGAGTGATACTAAAAGTTACGCAGAACCATTGGTTGCAACTGTGTGTGTGTGTGTGTGTGTGTGTGTGATCTCATTTCTTGTTTTGAGAACTAAATTAAAAAAAAAAATGCTATGTAAAAAATCACATAAAGCATTTGATAACAAATCAAGCACCAGACCAAGAGTTTAATACTATGGGGATATTAGGCAGTTGCAGATAACTGTCTAATTTTATAAGACATTCTTAAAAGGGTTAAAATGTGAATTTTGAGATTTTTATGTGTTTTCACATTCATTTTGACTAAGGAGGAATGTGTAAAATACTGTTAAAAACTGTCAGCTGCTCCACTGCACTTTTTGTATACGGGCTGTCTAAAGTTACGTCCCTTAAACAGGTGTTTAAAATTCGCTAGTAAATATTGGTGGTGTTCATGCCCACTGACTTGATAACAGCTGTTGGGACACCATTCATGTAGAACACAATCCGGAGTTTGTTAGAACGAATGCACTTTAATTTCAAAAATACTTTGTTACCACAAGTTCACATGCTGTCATTTAGACAAAATTAATGTAGTGTGATCGTGTTTACAGCTATTCAGGTGATGTTGCCTAGACTAGTCCTGTCAGTTTACAGGGTGAGAAATTCAGTTCTGGTAACTCTGTTTGTAAACTAACTGTTGATGTGGTCCCTATAAGAAATCCTGGGGCTGGTCTGATTTACTAAGGAGATGTAATATTTCGTTTTCCTTTGGCCTGTAAGGAATTACAGTAACTCCTGTCCTGGTTTGTTGCACAGCTTATTTTTGCAACATTAATGACTTTAAATAAATGAATTGGAAATTTTGTTTTTGCCTCATTTTATCACATTTTTCTATTTTCGACTCTGCTGCTAATTTTTTACCCTGGATTATCTTGTAAACCTTTCAGATCGTTTTAGAACTTTACTCTTGTTTCTCTTTATGTAGTCTGGCTGCACCCTGGTTTAATTGTAAACAATGTCTTAACTATAATCAAACTTGGTATTTCACGGTTTAGAATTATTTTAATTGGTGGGGAATCCTAGGGTGAAATCAGTTCAAGAAATAACTCAAAAATAGCATAATGAGAACCTGTTCATAGACCACCTGGGAGGTTCCAGTTCTGGACGCTTGTTTTTGCATTTACTGTTTGCTTTAATCCACAGTTAGCATACCATGCACTGACAAAGGAAATTGGCATTATGTAAACTCGAAATACATATTAAAATATTTGTTACGCGTTAGACACAAAGTTTTAAATATAAATTATCCGAAGTTAAAATTCTTCATTCATCGCAAACTGAAAGCTTGTTGAGGCTAAATGAATTGCAGCCCTGTTTTGAATGGTCAAAGAAATACCCTGCCATAATCTTAAGAATTTGTCTTCGAGTTGCCGGGCCTACATTTCTTAAATTGGGCATCTAACAGTGGAGATTAGTCCCTAAATATTATAATCTCCTTAAAAAGGATCACATAAGCTGGCTTCTGCACCCTGGCTATTGGAAAAGTAAGCCTGTGGGCTATTCTAATGAGCCCTGGTGGCGCAGTGGTTAAAAGCTCGGCTACTAACCGAAAGGTCGGCAGTTCGAATCGAGCAGCCGCTCTTTGGAAACCCTGTGGGGCAGTTCTCCTCCGCCCTATAGGGTCACTATGAGTCGGAAGTGACGGCAGCGGGTTTGGGTTTTAATTTATTTAGCTGTTCTAAGCCAGCTCCATACCCCTCTCTCCACACCCGCCCTTCCCGCGCACGTCGTGAGTGGCGGGCGCAAGCAAGAAGTGGGCGGGCCTCTGAAGTGGTGTCACTTCCGGGTTCCGCGAGCACTTCCGGGTCGTCGCCGAGGGCTGCGGTTTCTGCGGCCGCTGAAGAGGTGGTCTGGAAGGAGGCTCCTGTAGGGCTGCTGTCCGCTCGGCGGCGGGAAGCGCCTTCCCCACAGGTACCGGGTGAGCTGGGGCGGGGAGGGAAAGCCGGGCCCGCGCTCCCTGCCGGCCCCCGAGCTGGGGCTGCGGCTGGGCTCTGCGAGGGGGCTTGAAGGCCCTTGGTTCCGGTGCGCAGGGTCGGCCGGGCACCGGCTTCGCTGCGGGGATGCCCGGGTCGGTACCGACACGGGAGGCGAGCGGCGGGAGACGTGTCAGCGGGGCGCCCACGCGCACCACCCGCAGCTGAGCGCAGCTGGGAGAGGGCGTCAGCCTCGCAGCGGCGCCTGAGCCGGGTGATGGTCTTCAGGCGTCCAGGTTAGCGACCCGGCTGCTTGGTTGGTGGTGGTTGCCGAATACCCAGGGAGCGCGTTCCAGAGGGGTCTCCTTCCTGTGCTTCCCGCGTGTTTGAAGTCTGCCTTCCAACTTTCTTCGTGAGAACTCCGACCGAGGAAGGAATTTAAACTGGGTTGTTTGATCAAGAAGGACGAGGACTGTTTAATCACTTCCGAATCGGTAGCCTTCTAAATTAAATTTCTAAACTGCAAAATGAGGTAGTCCTAAGTTTCTGTGGCTTATATCACGTCTAAAATACGTGAACACTTCACAAAGAATTTTTAAGAATGTGAGTTCGTTCCAGTGAGTAATTTTAACAAATGTTTAGATAACGTATAGCTGTTTTTTCTTAGACTTTTGTCAAGTGGAGCATGACACAAGATTCTGTACTCCTACGTTGTCGGTTTTTTATCTGCTGATTGAGACCTCTTTTCTTGCACTTTTGACCCTTCCTTACCTCCCTCCGCCCCTACACACACCCCACACTTCTTTCCTGATGTTTTGCCTTCACTAATTTATTGAAAAATGTTTCTTTGGCTCCTACTGTGTATCCAGTACTGCTCTAAGTGCCTGATTTACTTCAGCAAACGAACCAGACAAAACTGTTTGCCCTTGAGTAGTTTGCACCCTATTGGAGGAGGCATGCGATAAGTAAACTGTATGATACGCTAGAAGGCGATGGTGCCGTCAGAACACTAGAACAGGATAAGGAGGTTGGGTATGTTCCAAAGTGGAGGTGGGTGTTGGTGTTTAAATATGGTGTACCTGAGCAAAGACTTTAAAGAATTGAGAGAGTTAGCCAAATGATTATCGGGGAAAAGAGCATTCCAGGCAGAAAGGACAAAAGGCTCTGGGCCAGGAGCATGCCTGTCATGTTCAAGGAATGGCAGGGAAGTTAGCCTATCTGGAAAGGGAGTAAGCAAGGGGGATATGAATAGTGGATAAGGTCAGAGGTAATGGATAGCTGGATCTTTGTAAGAGCTCAGTCAAATGGGAGCCGTGGCGGTTCTGAGCAGAAGACAGACATGTCATAACCTGTGTTTCAAAAGATCACCTTGGCTGCTAAATTGCGATGAGTGTAGCAGGGGCAGGCGTGGAAACAGGGAAACCAGCTAGGAGGCAGTAAGCCAAAGGACAGATGACAGTGCTTCACAGCAGGATGAAACAGGGGAGACGGTGAGGAATGGCTGGGTTTCGAATGCATTTTGAAGGCAGAATTTACAGGATTTGCTAGGGATTGGATGTGGTGGGTAAGATGAGGGGTGTGAGGAGTGGAGTATGATTTCCAAGGTTTTGCCTAAGACCATGGAATATGGAGTTATATCAGCTGAGATGGAAAAGATTTCAAGTGGAGTTGGTGAGTACACAGTTGGACCCAGGAGTGAATACAGGCGAGAGGTCTGCACTAGTGTGTGACTGGAAATCATCAGCAGGAGTCTTCAAAGCCGTGAGACTGAATGTTATCACTAAGGAATGTTATCACAACAAGCAGCCGCTGTCAAGGATTTTATCCTGTGACAGTAAGAGTTCAGAGAGAAGAGGCTTAACCAAGAAGGGATGTTGGGAAGGGGGATCCAGTGAGATAAGAGGACAATCCAAAAAGCATGGTGTCCCAGAAGCCAAGTGAAGATCCTTTCTCAAAGGGGAAGGTTGATCAACTGTGCCAGATACTCAGGTCTGGAGAGGATTGAGAACTGGCTTTGGCAGTGTCATAGCTGATCTTGACCTTCTGTTTCTTTTGAGTTCTGGAGGCCAAAAAAAAAAGAAGAAGAAGGGACTGAGTTTAAGAAGAAAATGGATGGGAGACTGTTAGGAGTTCTGCGGCAAAGGGAATAGAGAATTAGGACAGTAATTGGCAGGGGAAATGGATGGAGGTTTTTTTAATCTTTTTTAAGGTGGGAGAAGTATCCGCCTGTTTGTTTGCTAATGAGAATGATCTGTAGAGAGGAGAGATTTGATGGTGAGGGAGAAAAGAAACAGTCAACTTGTTGGAGCAGTTTTCTTGAGTGTGGAAGGACTGATTTAGATAAAAGCATACATCAGATACAGTGACAGGAAGGCGCAGTATATGGGTGTGGATGTTGGTAGGCAGTTAGTTGTGGTTGTGAGAATCTGAAAGTTCGTTGCTTCACTTTCTTCTATAAAGTAGAAAACTTTGTGTCACACTTGGATACATCTGTAATATTAAGATACCAGCAGTTTGACATACCACCAAGTCATTTACTCACACAAGTACTTACTGAATACATATTGCATACTAGGCAGCTGTCCTAGGCGGTAAATATATAACTGAACAAAAGTCTCTGCCTTCATGAAGCATATATTTTAGTAGATAGAGACTTAAAAATAAGCACATATGCATCAGCTTTGATTATTGGTATGAATGAAAACAAAGCAGTGTGAGGAGGAAAGGGGTAATTCGTTTCTATACATTGGTCACAGAACACCTCTTTGATTAGGGGACATTGGAGCAGAGATGAATGCGATGAGGGCAGAACCATGCAGGTATCTTGGAAGAATGTTCACAGCAAGAACAGTCAGTGCAAAGTCCTTGTAGCAAGAACACGCCTGTTGTATTGAAGAATAGCAAGGAGCCAGTCTGACTGGAGCAGAGTGAGGGGCTGAGCAGGGGAAGCTAAGGTCAGAGAGATAGTGGGGCGCCCAGGTCTTGTAGGTCTTGCAAACCATTGGAAGGACTTCTTTTTCTGGGTGAGATGAGATGCTGCCACTGGAGGATTTTGGATGGATGAGTGATGTGGTTTGACTTAACGTCTTAAAAGGCTCAGTGATTGTTGTGAGGGAGTGGCGGTGGGTGGGCAGGGGTAGAAACAGGGAGAGCAGATCACTTAATGGTAATCTTAGTGACATGATGGTGACTTGGGCAGAGTGGCAGCAGTGGAGATGGTAGAAGTTGTCAGAGTCTGGCTATAATTAGAAGGAAGAGCGGAAAGGATTGCCTGGTGGGATAGATGTGTGTTGGGAGGAAGTTATTGATGACTTAAGGTTTTGGGGCAGTGTTACTGGGAGATCAGAGTTACTGTTTACTGAGGTGGGGAGACAGGACAGAGCAGGTTTTGGGGAGTAGTATCAGGAATTTGATTTTATGACAAATTAAATCTGAGATACTTGATATTTCCATCTGTTGTCAACTAGGCAGCTTTATATGTGGGTCCAAGGGGAGAAGTCAGGGCTGGATATAGAAATGCGGGAGTCATCAGCAGATGTTGTTGTGTGCTGTCGAATCAATTCCCACTCACAGTGACCCTGTGTGACAGTAGAACTGCCCTGTAGGGTTTCCTAGGCTGTAATCTTTACAGGATCAGATTGCCAGGTCTTTTCTCCTGTGGAGCAGTTGGTGGGTTTGACCTTTCAGTTAGCAGCCAAACACTTAACCATTGCACCACCAGGACTCCTCATCAGCAGATAAATGGTATTTGAAGTCATAAGCCTGGATGCCTTAGGGCATTTCCATAGTTAGAAATCAGGAAGCTGAGGAGGAACCAGCAAAAGAAAACAAGAAGTGCAGGGGTACCTGTGAGGTAGGAGGAGAGAACTGAGGGTGATGTCCCACAAGCCAAAAAAAAAAAAAAATTTTTAAGAAGGCAGAAATGACTTACTGTGTCAGATGTTACTGATAAGCTGTATAATGTGAAAACTGACTGTTCTGCTGATTTTTACCTGATGATGATTCCTCAAATGTATCTCCTCATGTCATTTCTAGACTGAAAGTGCCACGAGGTCAGCAGTCTTCTGTCTGACATGTAGCAGAAGCTCAGTAACTGTTTGTTAAATCTACTACTGCTACGCTGGTCTAGCCCTCAGCCCTCTCTAATCTTGCCTTCAAATGCATTCTTCACATTGCTGTCCATTTGGCTGGCCTTTCCTGCCTAAAATGCTTCAATGGCTCCCCGTTACCTGCACTGTAAAATCCTGGCCAAAGTCCATCCATGCTTTTCTGTCAGCCTCATCTCCTGACGCTCCCTGTTCATTGTTCCACCCTAATATACAGAACAGTTCTCTCCACAGACCTTATCATTTCACCTTTCTACAGCTTTGTTGTTGTTAGGTGCCGTTGAGTTGGTTCCACTCATAGAAACCCTGTGTACAACAGAATGAAACACTGCCCGGTCCTGTGCCATCCTCACAGTCATTGCTATGTTTGAGCTCATTGTTGCAGCCACTGTGTCAGTCCATCCCTTTCGCTGACCCTCTACCAAGCATGATGTCCTTCTGGAGGGACTGATCCCTCCTGATAGCATGTCCAAAGTACAAGAGACTAAGTCTCACTATCCTCGCTTCTAAGGAGCATTCTGGCTGTACTTCTTCCAAGACAGATTTGTTCCTTCTTCTGGCAGTTGTGGTATATTCAGTATCTTTGCTGACACCATAATTCAGAGGCATCAGTTCTTCTTAGGTCTTCCTTATTCATTGTCCAGCTTTCACATGCATATGAGGCAATTGAAAATACCGTGGCTTGGGTCAGGCACACCTTAGTCCTTAAAGTGACATCTTTGCTTTTTAACACTTTAGAGAGGTCTTTGACAGTAGTTTTGCCCAGTGCAATAAGTTGCTTGATTTCTTGACAGCTGCTTTCGTGGGTGTTGATTGTGGATCTAGGTAAAATGAAATCCTTGACGACTACAGTCTTTTCTCCATTTTTCATGATGTTGCTTATTGTTTCAGTTGTGAGGATTTTTATTTTTTTTATATTGAAGTGTAGTCCATACTGAAGGCTGTGGTCTTTGATCTTTGTCAGTAAGTGCTTCAAGTCCTCTTCACTTTCAGCAAGCAAGGTTGTGTCATCTGCGTATTGCAGGTCGCTAATGAGTCTTTCCCCCAGTCCTGATGCCACATTCTTACTTCATATAGTCTGGCTTCTCAGAATATTTGCTCAGCATACAGATGGAATAAGTGTGGTGAAAGGATGCAGCCCTGACGCACACCTTTTCTCTATGACTTTACTCATCGTATTCTTCAAGCTGAGAAGGACCAGGCAGCGCGTTGTTCTGTTTCACATCAGGTCGCTGTGACTCGGAGCTGACTTGATGGCACGTAACAACAGCAACTTCCTGCGTAAAGGGGTGTCGGCGTCTACGTCAAAACCACAGAAAAATTGTTTTTAAATAGTCCCTGTAGTTCTAAAATTACTGTATAGCAATTTGCAATTACTGAGAGTTGAAATAGTATATGTTAGGATATATGAAGTAGCCTATGTTATATATGTAATTTATAATGTTATAATCTTTTTAACACTTTTATATTAAATTTTTAGGACATCAATGCAAGCCTGAATAAGAAAAACCATTTCTTCCACCTAAGCCATGGCATATCAGTTATACAGAAATACCACTTTGGGAAACAGTCTTCAGGAGAGCCTAGATGAGCTCATACAGGTGGGAGACTAACAATCAAACGTTTTTACTTAGATAGGCCTAATTATTCTGGCCATACCCCTTATCCAGGCAAAGCGGTAAAAGCACTTGGACCATGTGACCCAGCAAGTCAGTCTCCCTGACTGACAGATAACCTCAGAGTCCTGACTACAAGCCACTCATGACACTGCCCGATTGACAGGCCAGAGATCATTCTGTCTCATTTAACAAATAAGTAAAGTCTTTCAAGGTTTAAATTAGCATTTTGAATTTTTATTTCAATATTTAGAGAATTAATCTTTTTACATAGACCTCCCATCTAAGAACATACTGAGTATGTCCGTTTGTTTAGATATGTTTTATGGGCTTCAATAAGATGTATTAAGTTTTTGTTTGTTTAGTATAGGTTCTGTGTTTTTTCTTAAGTCTTTAATGTTCTTCCCTAAGAAGATTTGTGACCTTTGCTTTTTCTCAGTCTCAACAGATCACCCCCCAACTTGCCCTTCAAGTTCTCCTTCAGTTTGATAAGGCCATAAATTCAGCATTGGCTCAGAGGGTCAGGAACAGAGTCAATTTCAGGGTAAGGATGTTTTCCTAAATCTAGAAGCCTGTACTAGTGGTTGTTCCAACAGTGTCTTCAGGGCCCCTACATACGTATCGATCGTAAGAGGAAAAGATATCGGTCTCCATCAGAGTTTGGAACTGGTTTTATAATAAGTAAATTAGACTTACTTTCAAATGTTCATCCATGTAATGTGAGATACAGAGTTGTTTTTAGATTTTTATTCCATTGTGTCACAAATCAGCCTGTGTATGTTTGACTGCCTTCCCTGAAGAGTTACTGAGATTGCAAACGCCTGAGACATTATCTGCAGGATGGAAGGTAAGTGGCAGAGTAATCGCTAAGGTTTAGTTTATGTTTTTCAAACTCTGACCTTCACCCAGTCCAGGGAAGTAAAGAGTCATTTCTAGAACCTTCATGTTGCCTCCCGCCTCCTCTTATTATTTATTCAACAAACATTTGAGGACTTAACACATGCCAGTGATTGTTCTGCACGTCAGGGGCACCGCCGAACCACACAGACGAGGCCCCGTTTGACAGCAGTGAAGGAGTGAAGTCCACGTGTGTTACGTTCACATGAGTAAGGCTCTTGATCAGTTTCACGTGCCTAAAAATTGATCTGAAGTAAAACGTATCTTTAAGACTATAAAGTTTGACCCGTGAATTCTTGACGTTTTCATAGTTACGATTCTGGTAAAATTGGTTTGGTTTGGTTTTTGGATCTGTTTAGTTAGAATTAGAGGTAATTTGACATTTGCATTTCTCTTGAAGAGTGTTTTGTCTGTTTTCCAAAAGCTAAAAATAATTCCTCAGTCTTGACCAGGACTTAACTTTTCCATTCTTGCTTTTTCTTTTCCCCCCTCTGCTCCTCTAGTTCAGGCTTTCATCAGCCTGCCCTTCTCGGTTACAGCACATCTGGTCAATTTGAAGTCCAGAATATTTGCAAATAGCCTTCGTTTTAGTTTGCTGTATATGGCAAAAACAGAAGAGATAATACATTGATAATACCTGATTTTCAAAGCCATATCGATAGATCACATTTAAATATATATTTTGATTTATAATAATTTTTACTGGCCTAGCAATAAGATTAAAGACCCATTGAAAGAATAGCATGTTAATTATTTTAATTGTTAGCTTATTTGAATAAGTAATATGAATAAGTGATATGAATAATCTAATATATAAATAACACGAATAAGGGAGATTATTTAGAAAAATGTTATAAAATCCCGATTATAAGAGTTCAAGTTTTAATAATTTATGTGTTGAAACTTATTTGTAATAAAGTTGAAAGCTATTTACCAAGGGCCTTCAGCTGAATTAAATTTTAGGGAGAAAATTCAGAGTGAATGATATGTATAACTAGACTTAAAGAACATAGTATCGTTTGAGAGAATGTATGCCCCAGATGAAGTCAGAGTAATAATTAGTTAAATGTTACTAGTATTGAGCTTCAAACAGTGATTAATCAAACATTAAAACATTTAATGATTAAGAAAAATAGCCCTCTACTTACACAGTTTCCTTTTTCCTCTCTCTGTTATGATGTTTCTACAATGAACATGTATCGTTAACTTTTGAAGATGTTATTTAAATTAAAAAAAAAAAAGTATTGCCTAGTTGTGAATAGATGTAAAAAATATATATATTTATTAGAGATGCCTTGAATATACAATCTGGCCAAATGAGTGAGTGTTAAAATCAGTAAAATCAGTATTTGGCCAAAACCAAATATTATCATATGAAAGGAACTTTTTGAATATAAAAAATAAATGTAAAACTTTATTTTTTAAAAATTGGTTATTCTTTTAGTGAATATACAATACTTGATACAAAATAGATTCTCACCTTCAATCTAGTAAAGGTCATTTTATTTCATGTTAGCAATGCTAGTTCACCAAACAATTCTGAAAGGATTAGATTATATTATTACGTAATCTCATCTTGTGTTTATATTTTGTAAGATTTGTCAGCTCAACAGTCATCCTGCCGATGTACTCTCTTAATTATATTATCAATATATTTTTAAATATCGGGAAGTATTTAATAATTGTGTACATAAAATTAACTGCTTTGTTTCATAGCATTTTAATTTTACAGTAAAATTGAGTATATACATTTGTACTCCAATTAACTAATAGAATTCTAACATATAAGGTATAAGTCGATTTTTCACTCCAAGTCACATCTAAAATGCTTTGTTTGTATTTGAAAGTGAATATTCATGTACTGACCATAAATCCCAGTGACATGCCTTGTTCCCATTACTGACACAGCTAACACCAGTGGATATGAAAATAGCCTACACACTCCCAGGGCATTGATTATACATAAGTTTAGGGATGTCAGAAATGAACATTGAGGTTGGCATTTGGCTGTTTGCCTTCTAAGTCTCAAACTGTAGCCAATGAGCAAATCTAATTTAGTGTATTTTTTACATTCACAGTTTTGTGTCTTTTTTTCCCCTTTAGCATTGTATCATAGATGGTTTGTCGTACATTAATTTCTCACCGCTCCACTGAAACTACTCTTGCCAAATTACTGCTTTATCTCCTGCACAGTTCGTGATATTGTTGATGATTCTCTTTTTTGAAACCCGTTCGTCTTGAACCAGATCCTGTCGTAACTTTTCTGTTCTCTGCCACCTTCCTCTCGCCTCCTCTGTGGTTTTCTTCTGTCTCTGCCTATCACTTAATTGTTGGTGTTCCCTAGCGTTGCCTAGGGCGCTTGCACATCCTTTTCTCGACTGATCTCATCCAACCCCAAGGCTTTAGCTAAATTCGCTATGTTCTGTCTCCTGTGCTTTCTCTTAAACTGCAGCTGCTTATTGGACATCATGACTCAGATATGTCTCACGCTCAGCAACTCCCAAGTTTAGTTTTCCTCCTAAATCGACTTTTTCTGTGAATGCGTTGTTCCTGGAGCCAAAAACTTAAGAGTTACCTTAGATCCATCTCTCCCCACTCCACCCCACCATATCCAGTTAGTTGCCAAGCCCTGGAAGTTCTGCCTCTTAACGTCTCTCCAGTTCTGTTGACCCCTCTTTCACCTCTCTGATTCAGATTCAGCCAGCTGAGATGCCTCAGCCTCTCAGGGTGTCTCCTGCGCCAGTCATACTCTCCTCTAATCCATTTTTCAAGCTATCACCAAAAATGCAATCTGATCCTGGGACTCCTGCTTCACCTCCTTCACCGACCTCCCGATGCTCCTAGGATAGGGCTCTCCATGGTCTCCTTTGCCTGAGAGCTGGCTTTGGAACCTACCGCCCTGCTCCACCTCTTTCTCTTCCTTTCCACTGTCCCGCCTCACCTTTGATTAACTCTTAACCATTCTTCAGGCTCTGTGCTGTGTCCTCCACACCCTTGCGTGCCCCTGCTGTACTCCCATTGCAGTCAGTGGCTCAGCTCCACAGCACTGTTCTGCTCTCATTGCCCTATTCTTCCTTAATCATTCTCACTTTAGAGGACGTTTAGATGGAATCCAATTTTTGCTGTTACAGGTAACACTGCAGGGAACATTTTTGTGCTTAAAGCTTTTTTCTGAACTGAGGATGATTTTTTAGGCATGTAAATGTCTTCACACATACTGAATTTCATGGCTGAGTGTGGTGTGCATGTGTCTCACAGGTCTTGATTGTATTTTGTTGATGTCTGTCCTTGCACTTTCACTACACTCCTTTCAAAATTTCCAACTCTGAAAAAAGAACTTTTTATTAATTAAAAGAGCATCAGTTGCATGGGGCAGTAAATGTTGGTGGCTGATACAGTGATGCATCTAGCACAATCACAAGGTTAAAATTAATCTGTGTTTCTTGGAAAGCCCTGCTTCTGAAAAGTTGAGAGAATTAACACACACAATAAAAAGGTAATTGTCGGGTGCTGTTGACTCCTAGTGACCCCATGGGACACAGTAGAGCAGCCACGTAGGGTTCTAGGAGGCTGTAATCTTTACAGAAGCAGATTGCCTGGTGTTTCTCCCACAGAGCCGCTGGGGGGCTTGAACTGCCAACCTTTTTCAACCGCCAAGCCAATAACCTTTTGCATTACCAGGCCTCCTTTCAATAAATACGTAGCTTTTAAAAAGTGTTTCTATAAAAGATTCAGTGAACTTTTGCAGTTTAGCCACATGAGGGCAGTAGAAATACAAATTCAGGTTTCCACTGAGCTTGTCTTCAGATCTGAGGTAAGTGATGTGCAGACCCTGCAGTGCTGAAACAGTCCACTAGTTAAAATATCGTTCAGCTCCTAGTAAATGAATCTAGGCTCTGTTGGTGTGCGTGTGTTTTTTTAAGTAGGTGATATGATTAGAATTAAGGAAAATCTTTAAGTGTTAAATAATCATACATATACTGTTAAGAATTATGTACTTGGTAGCTGAGTTCTCTTACATTGGAGAAAAATGTGAGGGAAAAAATGACTTCATGGTATGTCTAAATGTTTTGTTTTAAAGGGCTCTCTAAATACGTACAGATTCTGCGATAATGTGTGGACTTTTGTTTTGAATGATGTTGAATTCAGAGAGGTGACAGAGCTTATTAAAGTGGATAAAGTGAAAATTGTAGCCTGTGATGGTAAAAGTAAGTGTTCGCCTCATTACTGTGAAAGCCAAACTCCTTGAAATCTTGTTTTTATGAACCTTTAGAAAACCTTTATCTGAACAGCCTCCCTCTAGAAACCTGGCACCTGTCCCAGCTAGCCTCTGACTCCGGAGCTCAGACAGCCCTGTCTGACCTTAGTGTGCACACTGCACATGCCGTGTGGGCTGCTTCCACAGTTAAACCTGCGTTAGTAAGCTTCTCTGCCTTACTTCAGTTACAGATGCCCAGTGTTTCTCAGCCTTTCACAACCACGTTTTCCTTTTAAGGGAGTGATGATGAATTTTGACAATTTATCCTCTGGTTTTTGTGTTACTAGGTACCTATACATTTTATAGTTTTTAAAAAGTGATTATTTAAAAGCAGATTGTAGTTAGCCGTGAAAACCCTGGCAGCCATAATGGTAAACATTCAACCTGGTACATTTGTGCAGAACCTGTTCCTAGGAAGTTAGCTCTGCTTTCTGTTCCATAGTGAGTCGTTTCCTTTTGGCTAATTATATTTTAAATATATACTTACCTTCACTTTATTTTCTGAACTTTTCGTGTTTAAAGCAGCTCTTCCTGAAATTAAATAGAGAAGACGGTCATTCTTCAGGAAGGGAGTTTTGAAAAGGAAAAACAGAGAAATATAGAAAGTGATGCCCTCCATTTCTCAGATTATTGATTGAACTTTTTGTTTTATATATTGGATTTCAAAAGGTATGTCTAGTCATTGAAGAAATGCAGAGACTACAGAAAAGCACGCAGAAGAAACATCATATGTAAACACCCCAAAACCAAAAGCCCATTGCCTTCGAGTCAATTCTGACTCATAACAACCCTATAGGACAGAATAGGACTGCCTCATAGGGTTTCCAGGGAGCAACTGGTGGATTTGAACTGCTGACCTTTTGGTTAGCAGCCGAGCTCTTTAACCACCGCACCACCAGGGCTCCTATATGTAATACCACCTGTAGATAACTTACCACTTTTAATATTTTACTGCATAACATTCTATTATGTATGTTTTTATAGCAATGTATATGTATGTGTTTACACACATTTGTAAATATATCATTTTTCATACATAAGACATTAATTATTATTAAGCCTCATTTTTAATGGATGTATAAAATTATGCCTTTAGTCCTTTTTAAAGAAATAGTCTGTTCTAGGCATCAGAAAGTCTCAAAAGTCTCAGAAAGTTACGGTGATTTGTACCTTTCAGAAGGTTAATTAGGAACAGTCATTCTAAGAACTTTAGACGTAGATGACTTTTGAATACAGTCATCAGATCCTTGGGTATTTTTTGTCATTACAAGGAGCAGTGTAAGTAAGAAGTGAGTAAAGAAGGTCTCTGAGCAACCTGAATAACATCACAGCATCCATGTAAGATTTGTATTTTACTCCTAGGAGCTCCCGTCTGGGAGTCCTTGGAGTGTACTGCCTTTGCTGAAAGATGTAAGATACTGGTTTTTCCAAACCTCAGTGGAGGAGAAGGAGCAAATCCATAGCTATGGCGGTGGCTCCTGAGGAGCTTCTCTGGCTTACAGCACTGTGTAGTGCTGGGTCACCAACGAAAAACCCCGTGAGCACTCAGGGAACGCTTAGACTGTGTTCCATGTACTCTGTATCCGCAGAAAAGAATGAAATCTTAGAAATTTGTCTCCAGAATTAAAGTATAAATGGTTTGGCATTTACAGACAGGTAAGTCTGAGTAATGAAGAAGATAGCATTCCTCAGTGAGGCCAGATAAATGAGGTGCTGCCGTAGTAAGCTCATTTCATTTCCGAAGTCGGCTTTCTGAGATAAAGTTGAGTTCCTAATAAAGAAGCTAGTATTTGGATCTGTTTTCTTCCCAAGACCTGTCTTTAAATACAGTTCTCTTCTAATTATTTGTTATGGTTCTTTTTTAATTTAAAATTTGGGAGACAGTAGAGGACCTAGAAAAAAAAGTGTGGTTATATAACAGTTACCTGAACAAAATGTAGTAAAACTAGGTTTTTCTCTAGCATGAAGGTGGAGAGGGAAGCATTGTCTTTTTCCTCAGGGGAATTAAATTCTCAGATACTTCTGTCATCAGCTTCCCTCTTCATCCTTGCCTCCTCTTCCTCCCCACCCCTCAAACCACCACCACCATTAGTTCCTGTTCTCTGTGTGTGTTTAAATAT
>NW_004443966.1:5285025-5286632 GCF_000243295.1 Trichechus manatus latirostris | reverse complement strand
CCTCACAACACGTAAAGAAACTCAACATCATTAGTCATTCATTAGGCAAATGCACATCAAAACCAAAATGAGATACCACTTCACACCCACTAGGATGACTATCTTTTAAGAAAAGAAGTGTTGGCAAGAATGTGGAGAAATTGAAACACTTGTACATTGCTAGTGGGAATGTAAAATGCTGCAGCTGCTGTGGAAAACAGGCCATTCCTCAATATGTTAGGATTACCATATGACCCAGCAATTCTACTCCTAGGAATATACCCCCAAAGAACTGAGAGCGGGGACTGAAACAGAGACTTGTACACCAATATTCATAGCAGTATTATTCACAATAGCCAAAAGGTGGGAACAGCCCAACTGTCCATCAACAGATGAATTGACAAAATGTGGTACGTACACACAATGGAATCTTATTCAGCCATAAAAAGGGATGAAGTTCTGATACGTGCTCGATTTGGGTAAACCTTGAAAACATTATGCTAAGTGAAAAAGATCCAGACACAAAAGGTGTCTAGAATAGACCAATTCATAGTGACAGTAGAATAGAGGTTACCAAGGACTTAGGGAAGGAAGGAATGGGGAGTTAGAGCCTAATGAACAGTGTTTCTGTTTGGGATGAAGAAAAAGTTCTGGAAATGGTGGTGACGGTTACATGATATCGTGAATGTACATAATGCTACTGGACTGTACATTTAGAAATGGTTACAATGGTAAGATTTTGTTATGTATGTTCTACCACAATTACAAAATTAGGCTAGTCTAGAGGAGCAATTGTGGGAATGAGAGATTGTGGGAAGAGAGAGCCCCAGACCAGGGAAATTTCATTGAAAAATGAACAGAGCCTGGAGTTCAGGCTGTTAATGAAATATGAACATCTGTCAAGACCTACAGGCCAAGACACAAACTCCTAGTCACATGATGAGGCTCACACATCAGAGACTTTCTAAACTGCATGGAACCTCAAAGATAATCCAATTAATCCAGTCTCCTCATAGAGCGCTCAAGACAATAGAATTTTCATTGGTTTTTCAAAAGTAGATCACCAGGCCTTTCTTCCTAGTCTGTCTTGGTCTGGCAGCTCCACTAAAATGTTCAGCATCACAGCAACACACAAGCCTCCACTGACAGATGACACTTGAGGTGCATTGTTCAGGAACTGAGCCCTGGTCTCCCACATGGAAGGTAAAAAAAAAATTGGGTCCTGTAAGACCCAAAGAAGCCAAAAAAACTAAACCTGTTGCCGTCAAATCGATCCTGCCTCATGGCAAGCCCGTGTGTTACAAAGTAAAACTGCTCCAGAGAGTCTTCTTGGCTGTAATCTTCACAGAAGCAGATCTCCAGGCCTTGTTTCTGTGGCACTGCTGGATGGGTTCCAACAGCCAACCTTTAGTTAGTAGTCAAGCACAAATAACCTTTTGTGCCACCCAAGGGCCTAAGACACAGCTAGGGGTCCACTCTTCCAAGATCAAAAAGCCAGTCAGAAGAAAAGCTGAGTGAACAACTCCAAAGGCTATAAACATAGAATACGTGTAAACAAACGGTCCTTCATGGCATTGCTAATCATCTAACCATCTTTAAATAAACACGTCTCTGCTGCTCCTCACCCC
>NW_004443966.1:5269032-5284266 GCF_000243295.1 Trichechus manatus latirostris | reverse complement strand
GTGCAGTGTCTGGCCTAAAATGTTCTGTTTGGGACTTGTTATTAGAACTACTGTTTGTTTTCTCTGCCCAAGTTATCTTAATATCGTGGTGTGCGTGGCCCATACGACTGTCTCATTGTAACTCGGCTTCACCTGTTCTGAACAACGACTTGCCATTTCTTTGTGAAACTTTCCAGGACTCTCCGGAATGAATCTGTAACCTTCATTTTGTCAATCCATTCTCAAAATGGCCTCTAATTCGGTGAAAATGCATTCAACTATTTTTTTCATGCTTTAGTAATAATATAATTTTTTTTTTCCTAGTACATACATACATAGAATCTGCATGTGGTTTAGGGCAAGGCATTTCACCTTTGAAGAGCTACAGGAACTTGGCAACGTGCCGCAAAGGATTTAGTGGGATTGGCTCAAGAGAGCATTGTGTGGAAACACTGTCAACAGTCTTCTCTCTCGAACATCCCAGCTCTCGTTCTTTGATTCTATGAACCTCCTAAAGTTCTGTTCCACGAAGAAACTGGCTTCAAAACCGGTTCTTTTGCCCCTGGGCAGAGACGTGGCATTGTGCTCCCCACTTCTGGAGGGTTGTTTGAGCACTGCTCCTTTGGCCAGTGTAAGGGCTGGACACACATGCTCTACGCACTTCTCCCTCGCCTTACTCATCTTCTTCCCCAAGAAGACCCGCCACCTGTCCAAACTTCGGCTTCCAGCCAGCCGTCCCAGCAGGATTGGACTGAACCTCCTGCTGTCAACAGCTAGGGAAGTGGACAAAATACATGAAGCAAATGTCCCCAGGCTATAGTCCCCAAGAAGAGAAACAAACAAGGGAAGCCCTATAATCACCCCAGCTCTCTGCCGGGAAGCACTATCCAGATTGCCAGCACAGGGACAGGGAGTCTGGCAGCCTCGCCCAGTTGAGTAAATCTGCCTTTAGTGGTTTGCTCTGCCTCCCATTAACTTTTATTACTAAGTATGGGAGCACTAAGAGGCAGAAGAGTGGACATGGGGAACCCAGGGTGGAAAGGGGGAGAGTGCTGACACATTGCAGGGGCTGCTACCCATGTCACAAAACAATATGTGTGTAAATTTTTGAACAACAAACTAACTTGAGCTATAAACTTTCACCTAAAGCACAACAAAATTAAAAAAAAACAATTTACATGAGACCAAAAGGTCAACAATTACTCTAAAGCAAAGATGAGAAGATAAGGGGGCAGGGAAACTAGAGGGCTGGAAATGGAACAACCAGAACGCAATTAAAGAGAATGATGACACATTGTGGAAAATGTAACTAATGTCACTGAACAATTTGTGTAGAAATTGTCAAATGGGAACCTAATTTGCTGTGTAAATTTTCACCAAAAACACAATAAAATATTACTAAAAAAAAAAGAAAAGGTGAAGAAATACACCAAGGAGTTCCAAAGTCGTTTTCTATGAATTGACAGACTATATGGTTTGATTTCTTTATATTTGCTATAGCTTGCAAGTTTCCCACAATAAGAATAAATTATATAATAACAAGGTAATTGAAAATAACCAATTATATCCCCCAAAACTATTGGTAATAGTAGTATTTACCAAAGAGCCCTGATGGCGCAGGAGTTAAAGTGCTCAGCTGCTAATAAAAATGTTGACGGTTCGAACAACCCAGCAGCCGCTTCGCAGGTGAAAGATGTGGCAGTCCGCTTCTGTAAAGATCACAGCCTTAGAAACCCTATGGGGCAGTTCTACTCTGTCCTATAGGGTCGCTATGAGTCGGAATCGACTCGCTGGCAGTGGGTTGGGTTTTGGGTAATACTTTCAGAAAGCAAGACTAAGGGTGGAGTAGGAGTGAGAGGCAAGATTTCTTACATTTCCTTGTACACGCGTTTCAGTTATTCTTAAGTAAAACAAAAAAACTTCAAAATAAAGCCGCGGTAACCAGTGAACACCGGTTTCCATCCTGCCAAGCCCTGCTGTTCTTACGATCTGCTCAGACCGATGTCTTCCTGCTTTATTAACAGGTGGCACTTTCGGATGGTTGGTTTTGTTTGCTTGCTTTTTATAGAGGCCAATTACAGCAAAAAACAAGCAATGTAAATGTTGGTAATTTTAACAACGGTTAATATATAAATGATTTACATCATTCAGGAAAGTAAAAAACAAACCAAAAAAAGACTCATGAACCAGCGTTCAAGCACACTCACTAGCCGTAGGAGGTTGAATAATGGCCCCAAAGGTATCAGGACCTAAGCCCTGGAATCTGTTACCTTCTATAGCAAAGACTTTTGCAGATGTGATTAAGCTAAGGATCTTGAAGGAGGCGGGGGGATGTCCTAGGTAATGAGGGTGGAACCTAAATGCATGTATCCTTATAAGAAGGAAGCAGGAGAGAGAAGAGGAGAAAGCAATGTGACCAGGGTGACAGAGACGGCAGTGATGTAGCCTAAAGTCAAGGAATGCTGGCAGCCGCCTGACGCCGGGCAAGGCAAGGGATAGATTCCCGCCTAGAGCCACTAGAGGGATTGTGGCCTCACAACACGGTGATTTCGGCCCTCCAGAACTGGAAGAATAAGTTTCTGTTGTTTGAAGCCATCAAATTTGTGATAATTGGTTACAGGAGCCATAGGAAGCCAATATACTAGCCAAAGATGGAGCATTTTGAGTATAAAGAACAATAATGGCATGTAAATTATGGTTTTAAACAATACACGAGTTCAAAATGATACCAACACCCCCTTTACACACGCACACATGCACATACACCCACACGGAGAATTCAAAGACAGGCAAAATAACGTGCGGTGTTAGAAGCCAGGGCAGTGGTTCTCTTTGCAGAGGCTTGGGTAGTTACTGAAAAGGGGGACAAGGGGTGCTCTGGGTGCTGGCAACGTTCTTGATCTGGATTCCAGTTACACAGATGTGTCCAGTTAGTAAAAAATATCAACCTGTATATTTGGGACTTTTTCACTTTTCTGTATGTGTTTATACCTCAGATAAAATGTTAGTTAAAAAAGAGAAAGAGTGGGAACATCCACAAACTCACACCACCACATCCACCCGTCTACCTACATCTGAGCCCATCCACTCTGCCTTCACTCCTGTTACTACAGGTGACCGGTTCGTGCTTCCATCAAAGGTGTATCCTTCATCCTGTGCGCTAAGTAATCACCCCCACCTCTTCTTCTCCAGGATGTCACTCTGACAAGTCTCCCATTTCATACCTACATTGACTTTTCCTCTTGAGTGGATCTTTCCCATCAACATACAAGCATACTATCACTTTTCCAATTTTTAAGACAACCTTTGCTTAACCTGCAGTTACTGTGCTATTTTTATCCTTCTTCTGGCTTAAAGCAAAATTCAAAATACTCATCTATACTCACTAAATCCAGTTTTGTTATCACATTCCTTTTTGAACCACCTCCAATGAGGGTCTCACCTCTACACTCACTGATCGGATATCAAGGTCATCTCCACGCTGTTGAATCCATCTTTGTCTTACGTGATTCTCAGCAGCTTTTGACATGGTCATCAACTCCCTCTTTCCTGAAACACTTTCTCCTGTTAGATTCCAGAACACCACACACCCCCAGTCTTCCTTCTACCACGTGGTTGTTGGCTATGTCTAGTCCGCCCCCAACTCATGGTGACCTCCAGCACACAGAAGTGAAGTGCTTCTGGAATCAGACCGTTCTGATCCGTAGGGTTTTCGGTGGCTGGTTTTCAGAAGTAGATCACCAGGCGTTTCTTCCCAGTCAGTTGTAGTCTGGAAGCTTTACTGAAACCTGTTCAGCATCATAGCAGCACGCAAGCCTCCACTGGCGAAAGGGTGGTGACTGAGCATGAGGTGCATTGGCTGTGAATCAAACCCAAGTCTCCCACATGGAAGGTGAGCATTCTATCACTGAAACACCACTGCTAATCCCCTCTACCACATTAACTGCTCCTTTTCAACTTTCTGGTTTCTCCTTATCTCCCTGGCCTCTTCATTTTGAAGAGCACCAGAACTCATCTGGGGACCTTTTTTCTATTAACATTCCCTCCTTTGGGGATCTCATCTAATCTCATGGCTTTATACAATCCATAAACTAATGAACGTAACATAAGAGTCTCCAGACCAGACCTTTCTCCTGAACTCAAACTCCTGTACATGTCCGTCTCTTCAACATCCGTACTTGGCTCTCTGATTTAAAAAAAAACAAAAAAAAAACCCACTGCTGTTGAGTTGATTCCAACTCATAGTGACCCTATAGGACAGAGTAGAACTGCCACATAGAGTTTCCAAGCAGCATCTGGTGGATTCGAACTGCCGACCTTTTGGTTAGCAGCCTTAGCACTTAACCACTATGCCACCAGGCTCTCTAATAGGAATCTCCAATTTTATATGTTCAAAATCAAACTCTTGATTTCCCCCTAGGAGTCCACTGCTTCACAGACTTCCCCATCTTGGGTAATTGGCACCTCTATCCTTCCAACTGATCAGTACAAAACTCTTGGAGTCATTCTTGACTCTTCCACATCTCTTACAAACAAATTTGATCTGTTAGCAAATCCTCAACTAAACCTGCAAAATATTCCAGAATATGACACTTTCACCATTTCTTTGGCTGCTATCCTGGTCCAAGTCACTATTGCACCGTGCCTGGATTATTGCTGTAGCCTCTTAACTGACCTCCTTGCTTCCACACTTGCCTCCCAACCAGTCTGTTCTCAATGCAGCTGCTAGAGTCACCCTATTAAAATGTTAATCAGATCATGTCCCACCTCTACTCAAAACCATCTGATGGCCTCCTATTTCACTCAGAGGAGAAGACAAATTTCATGTGATGACTTAAAAGGGTCTTGACAATATGCCCTCCTCCTCCGTACTCATCTCTTAGCAACTCTTCTTCCCCTCCCTCTCTGCTCCATGTACACTGCCTTCCTTGCTGTTCCTCAGACATGGCACGTGTGTTCCTGCTTCAGGACCTTGGCCTAGAATGCTCTCCCCCCATTATCTGCATGGATCAGTCCCTCATCTTCAGATCTTTACTCAAAGTCACTTTTTCCTGGAGAGCCACCTTAACCACCCAATCTAAAATTTCAAGCTCCTCCCTTTCCACCCCACCACATGAAGTCTCTATCACTTCCTCTGTTTTCTCTCTTGCCCTTTTCACCTTCTAATATACATATGTATTACTTATCTGTTTATAGTCTGGTGGAGGTATTTGCCTATTTTGTTCACTTCTGTATCCCCAGTGCCAAGAACAATTCCTGGTACATGTTGTCAATGCTGGGTGACTCGTAGTGACTCCATGTACATAGTACAACTCCTGGTACATACCAAAAAACCAAACCTGTTGCCTTCGAGTCAGCACAGCGACCCTATAGGACGGAGTAGAACTACTCCAAGGGTTTCCAAGGAGCAGCTCATGGATTCAAACTGCTGACCTTTTGGTTAGCAGCCGAACGTTCAACCACTGCACCACCAGGGCCCTCTGGTACATAGTAGAACTCAATTAACATTTGTGGGATAAATGGATGGGTTATTTCATTGCTTGTCGGTACACTCAAGTTTCATAGAGGCAGGAACCATATCTTATTCATCTTTGTGACTAAATGGAAGAAGTAAGAACAGATCTTTGGTTCAATTAATGTACTTAAGGCAGGCAAGGCATTTAATTATTTTTTCCATTTTTAATCCAAATCTTTGATGTCCTCAACTAAAGTACACCATCTGTTCCCAAACAAGGTTGTCAACTGCCTTTCCTTAAAAAAATGTTTCACTCGGCCAAGAGAAGAGCAAAGATTGTAATAAGCTAAGTGTGCAACAAAAACGTAGTTAATAAAAACAGTGCTCACCAGTAGTCCACAAGTCAAAAATATGGAGGAAATGCAAAACTTAAAAGGTGATACGAACAAAAAACAAACCCCTTGCCATAGAGTCGATTCTGACCCACAGCGACCCTATAGGACAGAGTAGAACTGCCCCATTGGGTTTCCAAGGAGTGGCTGGTGGATTCGAACTGCTGACCTTTAGGTTAGCAGCCATATCACTTAAACACTGCACCACCACGGCTCAGTACAAACATAGCTATTCCTTGATTCATTCATAAGATTTTTCCTTTCCAGAGAAAGGTTGAAAATCCATAAAACTCATCAACAGATGTGTTGGTTTAATTGTATGATATCTAAAACATATTATACAAATGCAGGAGAAATTCAACCCTTCTGAGACGCTGTTAAAGAAAGAGCACTTTCTATTCACCTGAATATATTTCTAGAGAAAATTTTAGTGCTTGGAGAATTCCAGCAACTCCCTCCCCGAAAAATGACAAGTTCATATTTTAACCTTGTTATTTATATGAAAAATTTTAACTTATTTCTCAAGTTGACAACGAGGTTAAAGACCCAGGTTCTTGTCTCAAGCGTGTGCCCTGAGGGAAAGCTCTTATTGCCCACTTCCCACCTCGCAGTGCGCCCCCTTGAGGATCCTCAGAGGCCCGCCCTGGGTAGTCACACCCGCCAGTAGGGGCGGGTCCATAATCACCACTGCTGGGAAAAGACCTTACGGGGCACTTCCGCTGAGCAGAGGACTATCCCGTCAGCCATCTCCATGGTGGGGCCAGGGGCGAGAAGGAAAGGACTCGCTGTTACAGTGCAGGGAAGTTGGTGGTGGTGATACCCATTAACAAAGGACACAGACTTGCAAAAGCAATCACCAGCTGTGTCAGGCACAGCGACGACTGTGTCAGAGTACATGCCTTGCAGAGAAAATTCAACCCAAAGTGAGAGAGAACATGATTAATTGAATCACAGTCAGAAATGAAGCATTAGTGACATCATGACATGTTAATGGGAAGTTCATTCAAATTACACAAATAAATTTACATATAAATCACTGTTACAGAGCATATTGTATGAAGATCAGCTATACTAGATATTTTTATATTTTTACATAGTATCCCTTGCCCATCATAGAAGAGTAAGACTAGTAGCTGATTGTCTTCCAAATGCCTGTCAATTATCTCTGGAGCTTTAGAAATTTGTTTCATTGAGTAACATTGAAGAAAACCCACACCCCATACAACAACCACACACATATCAATCACACACATACATCAGCCACACACACACACAACACACACCATACATACACCCCAACACACACACCAACCAACTACACACACACACACATTATTGCCTCCCTGCAATAAAAGGTATAACCCGCAAACCAGCAAACAGTGACCCTCCCATTCACATACCGAAATGAAAGTCCAAATGTGGAGTATCCAGCCATCGTGGTTTAGCTAGACAGTCCCAGTCTATCCTTATTTCCCAGTATAATTATTAATAGTGCAGCCCCCTCCCCGGCCACCAAAATGTATTCTAGTTTGGACAATAAATTATATGGAGACCCTACCCAAATGGCTATTATCTTTGTTATGGAAGTTTAAGCTTTAGCTGTGAAGCAGGCCAAATTAGTGCTGTAGTTTTCCCATAAGGATACAGGTAGTCGAACTGATTAAGTCACTTTGCCATTTCCCCTACAAAAGACACAAATCCAGCCATGTAAACAAAATGAGGAGCACTCTCAATAATAAAAGCATCCACTTCTGTCTCTCTCAATTCTTTGGAATTTGCTATTCATTCAGCCTGGCCAGTGCCATTTCTGAATAATGGCGATTCTCTTGCCATCCATCAGGGATACGTCACTGATAGTTATGAGAAAAATACCTCACACATTTTCTTCTCTATTTTTGTAAATTTATTTATCTTACTCTTGGCTTACTGACAAGAAGTAGAGGTAAGGCTTTGAATCCAGAGCTATTTAAGTTGATAGTACAAAAGGGAGGGCTCCCCTTCCATCAAATGTATCTTTTGATATTCTCCTTCCTTAGTGAAGCACCCTCCTCTCCCCACCAAGCCTAGCATTATTAGGCATGGCATCTCTATAGAGTGGAAAAGCTGACATCGTGCATCCATCCAAACTCCAGGGTCCCTTGCCACATTTCCCTCCCTCACTCCCCGGCGTAACTGTGGTTCTCATTCCCACTCTGTGATGGAAGCCAGTGGAGGAGCTATTGGGATGGGGAGGAGAGAGTACTTGTCAGGTCTACTTACTCCACTAGCAGCACTCTTACCCTAGGGCACCCCAGAGATTCCAGAGCCCTGGCCTCCCACCCCCACATTGTCCCAGCAAGCTCTGAGCATGTTTGCACATGATCCACAGGTAGCAAATTCTCCCAGAGTGTGTCTCAGAGTTCAGTCCCGTAGATGGCCTTATAGCGTAAGTACTCTTCTAAGCACTGGAGGGCATTGTCATCCACTTTCGGGTCAAACTTGTTGGCCAGCAGGTGATGGTTCTGAAGCAACCAGTGCAGGTCTCCAGCCCCATAAATACAAACAGCCCGCTGGTGGATTCCAGTGCAAGGTGGATAAGGGGCCCCCGCGCTTATGTCTCCCTCATGGCCCTGCCACTTGACTAGCCTAGCAATGGCAGCCAAGTCCGAGATGTCATACTTGCGGTGGTTGGGAACAGAGCCAGGCATCCATGGTGCACGCTGAAGTGTGGCCCAGAGGTGTTCATCGGGGCTATAGGTGTCTTTTACCCATTCAATCAGTTTTTGGGATTTGGGATTCTCTAAAACATGTTGGATGAAGTCTCGAGAAGCCACAATATAGGCATTCCCTGTGAACATAGGTAAATTATCAGGGGGAGGGCCCTTCTTCTGGCTTGTTACGTGCAGTGTGTCTGTCATCTCATAATGATACTTCCAGCGGTTTTTTTTGTACTCAGTAGGTATCTCTGACTCCATACTGTTCTTCCCATTCAGCATCTTTAGAGCCTGGACCATCTCAGCATTTGTCTTTATAGGAAAGTCTGTCCCACATGTATTCAGGAAGTATTTCCATGGCACGGGGCTCTGGAGCAAGTCTTCCATGCAGTTCAGGTCAGCCTGCACCCTGGACCAAGATGCATAAACCACCCGAACCAGCTTACTGGCCATGAAGACATTTGGGAAGCATGAAATAATTGCCTTGACTGCCTCTTTGAAAGTTTCTGGGGACTTCTCATCCACGTGGACACAGTATATGTTCTGTGGGACATACACAGCTCGCAGCAGCCTCTCAAAATTTTCAATCTTCTCATGGACCACCATAGAGTATGCGATGGGGAAGTCTAACTCTTGTTTGCTCAGTGGGAAGTCTATGAACTTCCTCTGGGCCTTAAAGTGCTCACAGTTCCTGGTCAGGTTGAGGTAGTGGGTGTCTGTGAAAGGCTCCCTCTTGTTCTTGGTCTCCAGGTTGCTTAGGAGAGCCTGAATCACTGCTTCCTGGTTCCCTCGAGTGACCCCGGAACAGTTGATGGACTTCTTTGCGGGCAGCTTCAGGGACTTGTACAAGATATCCCTACAGCGCCGGCTTTGAAAGTCCCTGGACTCCAGATCCAGGTGCTCAAAGTCACACTTCAATCTGAGAGAAAGTCTCAGAGCAATAAAGGCCAGCAGCATATAGCAGCCCAGGGCCCAGAGGTAACGTTGCTGGCAGAGCTTCTTCTTCCACCATAACATCTTCATCCAATGGAGACCAGGCAGAGTCTAGGCACAGGGAAGGAGGAGGAGGATGGAATCCTTGGACAGAACAAAATGCTTTCAATTACAAACTAAACCTGAACGTAGTCACAGGCACATCAAGTTCAATTCCAAATGGATGGCAAAAATGTGTTTCTCCTCTAGACAAATATCCTCAGTAAAAACCCGCCTAGGAGCCTCTTATAGCTGGCTTGCTCATCAAGGTCTGGAATCTGATCCTATAAACTAGCTGACCATGCTGGGATCCGGCTCCACCTCTTCTCCGGAAGAGACGGGGAAGTAGCACTGAGCCCCTTCTGAGATAGAGGACAATTAGTAAGAGGAAGTCCCTGCCTTTCATTCGTCATTCTTCCTCCCAGCCCCCACCACCCTCTTTTTATTACGAAGCTCTTATCTTCAACCTAGAATTTATGGTAGGTCTGGATAGATAATCCATGAAATGCAGACATTCTCTGTCAGGTCTAGAAATCTGAAGTCCTTTTTTAAAAGAAAAAGTACATTTCTTGCTCTTGCCAAACAATATATAAACTGCTGAATTTATATATTAGAATGCTTATCACTGTACATAATTCATCGGTCAGATGTGATATCTAGCCACTCTTTTAAAAAGATGTTCTTAAAGAAATAGAAAAAGTTGGCTACAATAATTTTGAAAAATGCATTGTAATTATTCATGTAAGGAGCCCTAGTGGCACAGGGTTAAGCACTTGGCTGCTAACCAAAAGGTTGGCAGTTGGAACCTACCCAGCAGCTCCAGGAGCCCTGGTGGCGCAGTGGTTAAAAGCTCAACTGCTAATCAAAAGGTCTACAGTTTGAATCCACCAGCCGCTCCTTGGAAACCCTGTGGGGCAGCTATACTCTGTCCTGCAGGGTTGCTATGTGTTGGAATCAACTAGACAGCAATAGGTTTGGTTTGGTTTGGTTTTAGCAGCTCCAAGGGAAAAAGACCTAGCAACCTGCTCTCATAGAGATTACAGCCCAGAAAACCCTATAGGGCAGTTCTACTCAGTTACATGGGGTCACTATGAGTCGAAATCAACTTGACAGCACCTAACAACAATACTTCATGTAGACAATTCTTCAGTTTATCCAAGGTTAAAATGTATCTACATACAGACACACATAGCCATGCTTATACAATATTTAATGAGTGCCATCTATAGGCCAGAAAGATTTCTTTACATTGCCTCATTTAATCCTTACAACCAACCTGAAACACAGTATTATTAGACCTCTTTTACAGATAGAAAAAGAGAAGCTAAATAACTTGGTAAATATTACACACATTATAAGAAGCAGATTTGGTACTCCCTCCCAATTCCCCTTTCCCCAGGTTTTTTTTTTTTTTTTTTTTTTTTTGTCCTCAAGCCTAATACTCGTTCCACCAAGCCACAGCTACCTTTCAAATACAATTCAAGGTACTGGGTACCATCAAAGGAAATTGGATATTATAGGGGAAAAAAATCCCTAAAAGGAGAGAAACAAAACGAAACACACTCTTCCAGCAACATCTTTCCCCCTTGTATCCTCTTTAGAAGCTCTGAATAAGATTGTATCCTATTTGGTAATAACTTTTATGGGACTCTGAGAGGAAGAAAAATGTAAAACAAAGACAATGCTCACCTTTAATAGCTTCTTTTCTGATTAGGGAAGCTCTCTTGCCAGAGCATGAATTTGCTTCCAAGGGAAGACTGGTTGGGTTTCATGGAAGCAAATGTGTACACGTTTCTGCTGGTCTTCTTCTAAACCCTCCAAAATATATTTTCTGATGATCACAAGACGTTCAAGCAACTGTCCTGAGTTCCTCTTTATTCTCTGCAAAGTAGCAAGTCGCTTTATCACTTTCCTTTTGTGGTTCCTGCCCTCGCATAGGACAGCAAGCTCACATAAGTCATTCAGGAGCATAGTCTCAAGTACAAGTCATCTGGGAAGGTAAGTGAGGCAGGAAACAAAATACTAGCGATATCTGAGAAGCCAAGCAGGTCTTTCAGTCAGAACAAGTCAGTTTGTATCCATGCTCTCCTGTCACAAAACCATTCATTAAAAACCCGTCACTGCTCAACAAGAACTTAAAACAAAGAAGTGCAGACGCACACAGCTATGCCCCCTGCCCTTGCCTTCCTGTGGCCTGGAGCCCAAATGTCACTCCTCTTATCTTACCTGAAACAGGAGCAATAAAAATACCTTCCTCGGATTTTTTTTTCTTTTTAAAAAAACAAGTCCGTGCAAACCAGAGTTCTTTCATCAAGTGGCACTGATGGAAAAAATCCATTTGCCTGATCTTAAATGACTGTTAATAATCTGTAGGTTGTAGAAATACCCACAGAGTTCCAGATTGCAGATATTCCTCATGAATGTCTGTGAGGTTAGGATTCTTGGCAGTTTAAAGAAAGGATGATACAGAGGATGGCTTTGACAATACAGTGTGGAAAATGCCTTCTTGAATGCTTCTGGTACAGTTTGCCACTGTTTGCTCCCCAGTCCCTTCCCCTCCCCCCAAATAATATATTTTTATATAAAGAGATAATTTAATGTAAAGAATGTAACCAGGTACCAAGTTGTTAAGTAGGTAACTGAGAAGGAAAAAGAAAAGACACTAGGGAGTAGCAATTGCTGGAAGTAGCTACCTCCCCTAGGCTGGAGGACTTGGGAATTAATAAATATAGAATTTGGGTAGCGAGAACCCCCAAACTGAAACTCAGACCTCTGAGGAGGGGGCACTGCTCAGCTGGTGCGGGGGTCTCTAAGCTTAGAGATAACCTCCTGGGCGGAGATCCAGCCCTCTCGAAAGGTGGGTGGTGCTGGGGTCTCTGCCGGGGAGATGAGGCTGTTCGTGCAAGTGTTGCAAAAACTGCTACTGTAAAGTGTATTCAGTGATGCTACATAATGGAACAGGCACCAGGAGGTAAATAACCGTCGACATGGTGATGCTCAGAAGCAGGAAGTAGGTAGAGAGCAAAGAGGAAGTAAACAGGAAGTCCCGCCTCCAGCCTCACAGTCCCCCTCCATTGCCCCCTATTGGCAGAGCCCAAAAGGGAGCAGCTGGCGGAGTAGAAACGCGGTTTGCAGGTTCCCACCTCCAGCGTTACAAAGCCCAAGGGTAGAATTGATCTGAAGACGAGATGGTGATGATGGAGATCGGTCAATGTCGTCTTGCAGTCCTCCGATGAGGTTATTGTTACGCAGGCACCAGTGCCAACCCACAAAGGCCCACGTTACAGAATAACTCAAGGAGGGTACAAACGGCATTCCCGAGCTCTGGACCAAACAGAAGTGTTGATGTTTGTGATGTGGTCAGTCATAACAGGGCTAACCACAGTGGGCATGGGCAGAACCGGGGAAAGGACCCAGAAGTGTCCATCTTCTCTGTGTTCTTGAAAGAGGCCCCTTGTAAGTGGTCACTGTCAGCATCTTAGAGAGAACCAGACCAAGGATGAGGTGCAGCTGGCCATAGGGGGTGCAGGAGAGAGAACAGAATGGCTGGAGAGGGCACACAAAGTCTGCAGCCAGGCAACTTGCAGAGATCAGGCGGGCCTTCAGAAGGACGGCCACAGGGTCCACACGCTGCACTCCATGTGGGCTCTGAAGAGGAGATGGGGTGCTGGAAAGAGGGAGGAAGGGGCCAGTCCCAGAGTTCTGGGACACTAGGCAGCCACCACAGCAGGAGCCCAGGCCCAGAGAATGAGGCCTTTTGCTAGACTCTAGTTACCTGTGCTGAGGCCCAAAGGCAGAGCAAGAAGATCCTGGAGGCAACTTTATCCAGGAGTCCAGAACTACACGAGACAATTAGTTGCTGGCGCAGTGTATAAGAGCTTGGCTGCTAACCAAAAGGTTGGCAGTTCAAATCCACCAGGTGCTCTTTGGAAACCCTATGGGGCAGTTCTACTCTGTCCTATAGGGTCACTATGAGTTGGAATTGACTTGACAGCAGTGGGCTACAGGTAAGTACTAAAACGATGACACTCACCGCCCTCAAGTGTCCAAAATAAAAGCGAGTTTAAACTGCTTAGTACGTACCAGGAAGTCCAGCACAGTCTGGTTTTGAAACATCCGACTCTTCCCAGCAGACCCCTAACTCCTTTTCTCCTCATGGCGAGTTTAGCTGCCTACTGGGGCAAGTAGCTTTGCCTGCATCCCGAGTTTTCAATTATAAATCCTCATACGTTTGTGGGGGACCTAGGAGTTCTGGAGGCGGGGAACAGAGAAACTAAGCCAGGGCCATCAGGGTGGGTCTGGAAAAGGCCAGTAGGGTTTAGCGTTAACCTTGATAGGGGCCGAGGGGCCCTTATAACTTCAACCACAAGGTCAGAGGAGGGCCCAGGCAGCAGGGTGATCCCCATTTTAAGCCGAATTCACAAATTGGTGACTGTACCTTTTTCCTTGTTTTGTTATGATGGTGCTTGCCTCTTGTGTCAGCTTTGCCCCCTCATTAGACTGGAGGCCCCTTGTGGTCACGTTCTCTGCCTCTGTATCCTCTTAGCATCTAACACAGTAGGTATTAATAGAACCTCCAAGCTGCCCAGAAAAGAAAGGTTGCGTGTGGGCTGGTTCATTGTAGCAAAGGCAGTTCCAGTGAACAGCAAAGAGAGACTGACTCAGAGAGCAGGAAGTAAGAACAGATGAACATGTAAAAACCAAATTAATGTGTTACTGGATAGACTGGAACTGGGGTTTGAAAGTGACCTTAAGGACTAAGGAAGATGAGGAATGGGGGAAGGTTCGAGCCCTGATCTTGTATTCCATGACAGTGGGCTCTTGGCAACAATGGGATTGTGCTCTCTGGCCACAGAAAAATGATTACAAGACCCAATACAATCAATTTTGTTTCCAGTTAGGGTTATAAAATGAAGCTCAAGTTCAGCTGCGTTTGCTGAGTGGCAGAGACACTCTCCAGTCCCTTCTTGGGGCTCGACACCCTTTAACCACCCAAAACTCCCTCCTCCTGGACAGCCCTCCTGGCCCGGATGATCTGGAGAGGCAGAGAAAGACGATTTAGGGGAAAACACACACAGAGAATTTAGTAAGTATTTATTGAATACAGAAGAAACGTTTACAAATAGCAAGGAAGGTGCTCTTCTCAGGTGAAATAATCCCATTTGCTCTTCCTTTCTACTAAAGTTCCCAAGGCTGATCATTTGTTAAATTGTACAGTAGGCTTCATTTCCTTAGATCCCACCACCCCCCCTTGGACAGTGTCTTAGGCTGGGTTCTCTAGAGAAGCAAAACCAGTAAAGTGTATAAATATATATATAGAGAGAGATTATATCAAGGAAACAGCTCATGTGATTGTAGAGGCTAGAACCTCCCAAGTCTGTGGATCAGGGTAGAGGCCTCCCCAAGTCACACAGCTGCAGAAGCTGGCAAGCCTAAGATCAGCAGGGCAGAGAGCAGGGCTCTTGCTCACAGGCTTTGCAGATCGACCAATCCCGGGTTCGGCAGATAAGTTTACAGCTCAAGTCCCAAGAACGGGAGATGAGACGACAGGAAGCAGCCGCAGGATCCAGAGAGCAAAAAGCCAGAACGTCTGCTTATATGCAGATGTGGGCCACACCTCCAAGGAGACTCCCTTTCATCTGATTGGCTATTCACAGTATATTCAATCATGGGAGTGATTACATTAAAACACTGAGAATCATGGCCCAGCCAAGTTGACACACAATCTTAACCATCACAGTCC
>NW_004443966.1:5256635-5263469 GCF_000243295.1 Trichechus manatus latirostris | reverse complement strand
TGATTGGCTACTCACAGTATATTCAATCATGGGAGTGATTACATTAAAACACTGAGAATCATGGCCCAGCCAAGTTGACACACAATCTTAACCATCACAGGCAGTGATCCAATTTCTCAAAGGGAGTGGAAGGGGCTGCCTGCTCTTGGCCACTTCTGCTATAGGGCAGCCACTGCCATGCTTTTTTTATCCCCCACTCCATGATACCATCAAAACTCATTCATCCTCACTGTCAGCTCCTTTGTAGTATCGCGAGCCCTTTGAGGGCAGAGACCACAACAGATTCAGCTCTGGCTTCTGCCCATCAGCTAGCACAAGAACTTGCAGATGGTAGATTCACCGTGAATGTTCCCTGAATGAACAGCTGCCTCAGTGTCCATGGAGGCTTGTATAAGTACTGGAGTGTTGAAAATGTGGATTACCTCAGCTACTGGAAGTCACAGATAGAGGCTTCTTGAAGTAAGCCTTGTGCAAAAAATATGACATCACAGAACTGAAGATAATTGAAATTCAAGCAGCACTAAAGTGATTAAGTTTACCTAGGAAACTTTCTCAGAAGTAACCTTCCAAAGGTGGATTTAAAGGCATGTTAACAATGAGATTAAGGTGCTTCCTATTGTATTGTTAGGAAGCAAGCTCCTGAATGGAAACAATCACAAATGGTATGCAACATGGGGCAGGGTTTCATTCATTCACTCCATTTAAACATTATTGAGGAAGCTGCTAAGTTTTAAGTACTTGAGATAGAAAGTTGATATAGACGGTCCTTTCTCTCAAGAAGCTCATAACCTTGTGTGGGAGAAATACTTGAGAATAGATCATTATAAGTGCATGTATAAGTGCAAAGAAATATGCGCTGGATATAATGGAAGCCCAGAAGTTGAAACTAAAAATACAAGTGGAAACAAACGAGCATGGGTCTTCATGAAATCTAGAAAAAGAACAGAAGAATTTGTCTATTGAAGGATCCTGGCTAGTGGCTACAAGAGGAATGGATATATGGGTTAAAGAAAATGTCCCCTTGGGCATCCATATGGAAAAAAGAAAACTAGATCCCTACCTCACACTAAAAACACAAATGTTAGATTTAAATTTTTTAAAACCTACAAAATTTCCAGAAATTATATAGAATACTTTTATGATACCAAGGTTGGGAAGATCTTTTTAGTGTTACACCAAGACCAAAAAATTATAAACAGAAAAGTGACAGATTTGACCAGATGTTGTTGTTGTTAGGTGCTGTCAAGTCGGCTCTGACTCACAGCGACCCTCTGTACAACAGAACGAAACACTGCCAGGTCCAGCGCCATCCTCACAATTGTTGTTATGCTTGAGCCCACTGTTGCAGCCACTGTGCCAGTCCATCTCATTGAGGGTCTTCCTCTTTTTCGCCGACCCTCTACCAAGCATGATAACCTTCTCCAGGGACTGATCCCTCCCGATAACATGTCCAAAGTATGTGAGACGTAGTCTCACCATCCTTGCTTCTAAGGAGCATTCTGGTTGTACTTCTTCCAAGACAGATTTGTCTGTTCTTTTGGCAGTCCATGGTGTATTCAGTATTCTAAGACTCCATTACTAACCTGACCTCCCTATGCCTCTACTCTGCCTAGTGGACCAAAGTGAAGATTTGGGTCTCCTGGAATTAGTGTTAGTTCAGAGCCAGTATCCAGTAATCCCCAAAAAATCTAATTATTTCCTTTCTCCCAAGGAACATCACTCTTGTAAAAGGCTGTAGATCCCTTTGGGGAAGGCTGGGAGAAATATTAGCAGCATAAATTTTTGGCAGTGTACTGGGTTCGTTCCTCAAGGGGACTCCGCCTCCCCTTCATTCAAGGAGTTGTGGCCTTTAAATTTGCTGAAGTCTGTGAACTGATTGAGGGACCATGACTCTCTATTCTGGTGATTCAAGTTAGACTGCTGTTCACTTGACCTAGAATTCTTCCTCTTGTACAGAACGATTAATATTTAATAGATTTCCTGTCTATTTCACTCCTAGGGACACCGTGACTAAGTAGCCAATGCCACAAGTCCTTATGAGTCAGACTATTCTGATTACTGCTCTGAGTCCGCTGTCCATTATGGTAACCACGCCCACCTTGCCTTTGTTGACTGAGTGCAGCCACTTGGCCCCTACTGCCAAGGGGTCCAACCAGCCACATTGTAGTTAGGTGTCTTAATTCAGTTAGGGCAGTTCCCACCATCAAATCTGATTTACATAAAATAGCAATCACAGCAGCCTTCAAGGATGCTAGGGCTCCCTTCACAAATTTGTTCCTCACTGTTGTGGTAAAAGGTGTGTCCTCTGGGCACTCCGTGTGTGGGTCTACGGGTCTAACCTGATAAATCTACTCTAACATGCCAATTTCCCTAAGCCTTTGGATACCTTCTTCTATAGTATACAGGTCTGGTACTTTAACTTGATTTAGTGTAGGCCACCGTGTAATCCATGCTTCAGCAACCCACCCAAATAAACTATTTGATCCTTCCCTAACTTCTCGAGCTGAAACATTGGATGAACAATCTGTGCTTAGTGGACCCATGTCAATAAACTCAGACTGATCCATCTTTATGTTCCTTGTACCATTATCCCACACCCTGAATAGCAATTTCCACACATATTCCCCAGGTTTCTATTGGTACATATTAGAAAAGACAAGCAGTTCTTTTGGAGTATAGCCTACCTCCTCCTGGGTCACACTTTGTACTTCACCTTTTGGGACTCACTGGTACTTAAGTCTAGCTATAGGTCTAGAAGCCAGAATTGGTAGTGTGGAATTGTTTTGAGAACATTCAGCATTGTCTTATAAAGCATCTGCCTCAGGCGATGCCCCAGGCAATGACTCAGGCAAGGGCTCTTTAGAGGCAGCTGGGCTAGGGCTAATCTCATTAGATGGGAGTGGAAGGGCTAATGGTTTTTCTGGGCAGGGTGGCTTAGCAGACAAAAATGGAGTAATCTCTTCAGATGGGAGTGAGAGGGCTGGTTCTGTTGGCAGGAGTGATTCAATGGAATTTAGGGGCTCAGTGTCCCCAGCTTCCTGATTATCTGCCCGTATGTCCCATCCCAAGTTTCAGGATCCCATTTCTTACCAATTAATGCTCGCACTTTAACTTCAGAAACTACTCGAGATTGGGAATTGAGTCAGTGTTGTAATTCAGCCACTCTTACAGTAAGACTCTGGGTTTCGTTTTTGGCAATATCAGCCCTGTTACTACAAGAAATAAGGCTTTCTTTCAAGGCACAAGTGGAAACTTTTAGGTTGTGTATGCGGTGCTTGAGCTTTGACTCAGAAGCCCCGAGCTCATCTCTTTCTTTTATCACTTTGTCTAGTGAAAGTAGGACCAACCAACCAGCTTCCTTATGCTTCTCATTATGACAAAACTATAGAACGATATCAAACATGCAATCACCCAGAGCTTCACCTTTCACCAATACCTGGTCTATTGGTGGTGATATTTTGCATATTTCTATTGCCACCTCACATCATGGCTTATCAGTGTCCTCTTTACTACTGGAAGCAGAGTCATCAGCATCTTTAAGACTAACTAGACTTGAGAACCAATTTAGAAAACTCATCCTTACAATTTTGTTTCTCTAGAGCCACTCTCGGTACCAAATGTCTTATGCCAGGTTCTCTAGAGAAGCAAAACCAGTGAAGCATCTATATCTATCTATCTATCTGTCTGTCTGTCTATCTGTCTATCTATCTATCTAGTGAGACAGAGATTTATATCAAGGAAACGGCTCATGTGGTTGTAGAGGCTGGAAAGTCCCAAGTCCGTGGGTCAGGCTGTAGGCTTCTCCCAACTCACATAACTGCAGGGGCTGGGGAACCCAAGATCCAGACTGTGGAGGCTGATAAATCCCAAGATAGACAGGCCACCTGCTAGCTAAAGTCCCAAGAACCAGAGGTCAGATAAACGGGAACCATGTGCAGGATCCAGAGCAAGCAAAAGCCAGCAAGCCTTGCCAGAAAGTCCACCTATATTGAATGCAGGCCACACCACCGAGGAAACTCCCTTTCAACTGATTGGCTACTCATAGTAGATCACATCACGGAGATGATCACATTATATCAGATCTCATCATGGAAGTGACTACATCATTATATGACTGCCAAACTATATCATAACTGCCAAAACACTGAGGATCATGGCCCAGCCAAGTTGACACACAACCTTAAGCATCACATCTATTTATAGTCTGGAGGCAACCCAAAGAAACACCCCTTTCGACTGATTGATTGATTACATTACATTACATTGCATTACAATACTGGCAGTGATGTCAGTACATTGCATTAGATTACATTGTCTAGTGTTTGACCAAACCACTGGACACTAGCCAAATTGACACATAAAATTAACTATCACAGAGGCAGAGTCAACATGGGACTATAGACAGAAGCACCATGTCGTCCCTCTGCAGCAAGACCCAACAAACTAAGTAAAACAGATACAAATGTCAATTCTGGAACACAAAGTACCAAACTAAGGAATACATAAATTGATCAAACACCAAATGGAATAAGAAACTGACAGAGAACAGAGAATGAGGAGAGCTATGGCGTGGGGGTCCCGTATCAGCTAATGTGGCTGGATTCGCCATCTTGGGCTACAACCACCAAAGAACTCAGACAGGGAGTATAGGAAGGCAACCTCACAGAATTCCCCACAGGAGACAGAGCACCTGGTAACCAGGAATACACGCTTTCCCACTCCACACCTTTCTTCCCTGTATGAGGCCTCCACCCCTTGCCAACTGATCACTGTCACTCGGCTGGAGAGATACCAGCTCACTGCTGCCCAGATGCACAATCTTGGATCTGAGCCACCAAGGACTCCCGACAGGAAGTATGGGAAGGCAACCCCACAGAGCTCCCTCCAGGAGACAGAGCACCTGGTAACCAAGGATACACGCTTTGCCATCCCTCATCCTTCTTCCCTCTGCAGGCCTCTGCTTCTTGCCAGTGGGCCATTTTATTTGTTTGTTTGTGTTTTGTATTTTTGTTTTTTGATAATTTTTTTGGCTTTTTTGGTTGCTTCTCTCTCTCTCCCTTCCTTCCTCTCCTTTCTCCTGCCCAGCTAACCCCATGTGCCATCCCCTTCCCCTCCCCCTCTTGACAGCCATGATTTTTTTGGTTTGTTTGCTTTGTTCTTTTTTTGGGGTTTTGGTATATATATTTTTTCTTTTTTTGTTGGTTTTCTTTCTCTTCCTTCCTTCTTTTTCTTTCTCCTGCCCCCTAGCCCTCTGTGCCATCCCCTCCCCTTCTTGATGGGCTATGGTTTTTTTGGGTTGTTTGCTTTTGTTTTGTTTTGTTTTGTTTTCTTTGTTTTTTGATATTGTGTTTTGGGCTTTTTTTTGTTGCTTCCCTCTGTCTCCCTTCCTTCTTTTCCTTTCTCCTACCCAGCTAGCCCCGTGTGCTATGCCTTCCCCTTCTAGATGGGCTGTGATTTTTTGGTTTGTTTGCTTTGTTTTCTTTTTTTCTGTTTCTTCTCTCTCTCTCCTTTTCTTCCTTTCCTTTCTCCACCCACCCAATCCTGTGCACTGCCTCTGCCCCTTCTGGGCCTTCCATGTGGCCTCCCCAGGTCTGGGATGCTGTCACCAACCGGCTCCCTCAGTGTCATTTTATTTATTGTTTGTTTGTTTTTGAGTTTTTTCTTTCTTTTTTTGTTATTGTTTCCTTTTTCTCTCCCTTCCTTCCTTTCCTTTCTCCCATCCACCCAGCCCTGTGTGCCACCCCCAACTTCTTGGTGGGCTGTGCTGTACTGCTCGGCTGGAGAGACTCTGCCACACAGCCTCCCTTGGTCTGTGCTGCACCCACAGGCCAGCTCCCTCAGCACCATATTTTTTTATTTTTCTTTATCTTTTCCCTTCTCCTTTCCCCTCTCCCTCCCACCTAGTGCCTGCGCTGCCTCCACCCCTTCTTGACAAGCCGTGCCTTGCCATCCAGCAGGAAAGAAATCAGCTTGCCACCACCCCAATTCAGCCCTGCCCCCAATGACTGATGCCCCCACCACCATATTTGTTGTTGTTGTTTTATTCTTTAATTATTATTTATTTTTTATTTGTTTGAGTGTTGATTTCTTCTCTCTTTCCTTTCTCCCACCCAACTAGCCCCATGCACCATTAACTCCACTTCTCGACAGGCTAAGCCATACCAATCGGCTAGATAGCCACCATCACATGGCCTTGCAGGGTCTGCCCCGCCCCCACTGGCTGAATCCTACCACACTGCCATTTTATTTATTTTTTCTTTTAATTTTTTTTGCATTTGTTTCTCTCTCTTCTTCAATCCCCCTCCCCCACTTAGCTCTGCACATCACATCCTCTCCTTTCCATCCTGCCTATCTGCACCGTGCACCCAGTGCCACATCCCTGAGCAGTACTGATGCAGTCACCTGGACCTTGCACTGCACTGCTTCCCAGACCTGCCCTGTCACCCCCAGTTCATGCTGCAAACTACCCATCCTCACCCCTCCACCCCTGATGGACCCGCCCTGTGCATCATAGCTGAGTGACCGGCCCTGCCCACTTGGACAAGGTGGTGAGAAACATCAGGCATACAGATGAGCAAGCAACAAAACACACCCAGCCCTCCTGCCCAGACATAACCAAATAAAACAAAAAAATCAGGACAAAACAATTAAATCTACAATCAATAAACCAAGAAAATAATTCCTGAATGTCCCTGAGACAGCAAATATCAAAACATAAACAAGAGAGATGATTCCAGAAAGTGACCAAAATTAAACACCTGATGACCTTCTGCTAGAAGAAAAGGCACTGGAACTACCTGATAGCGTTCTCCAACAGATAAAGGTAATGCAGAC
>NW_004443966.1:5248413-5250313 GCF_000243295.1 Trichechus manatus latirostris | reverse complement strand
TTTTAATTACCTTCAGCAAAATTTTACTTACGTATGATTCAATGATATTGTTCCTTAAATTCTGCTCTTTGTTGGATCACCTTTCTTTGGAATGGGCACAAATATGGATCTCTTTCAGCTGGTTGGCCAGGTAGCTGTCTTCCATATTTCTTGGCTTAAATGAGTGAGCACCTGAAGCGCTGCATCTTTTTGCTGAAACATCTCATTTCGTGAATTGCTGGAGCCTTGTTTTTCGCCAATGCCTTCAGTGCAGCTTGGACTGCTTCCTTCAGTACCATTGGTTGTTGATCATATGCTACCTCCTGAAATGGCTGAACACTGACCAATTATTTTTGGTACAGTGACTCTGTATTTCTTCCACCTTCTTTTGATGCTTCCTGTGTCGTTTAATATTTTCCCTGTAGAATTCTTCAATATTGCAACTCAAGGCTTGAATTTTTTCTTCAGTTCTTTCAGCTTGAGAAATGCCGAGCATTTTCTAACTCCTGGTCTTTGCACCTTTCATTATAATACTTTACTTTGTCTTCTAGAGCTGCTCTTTGAAATCTCCTATTTAGCTCTTTTACTTCATCATTTCTTCCATTTGCTTTAGCTGCTCTACATTCGGGAGCAAATTTCAGTCTCTCTGACATGCATTTTGGTCTCTTCTTTCTTTCCTGTCTTTTTAATGACCTTTTATTTTCTTCGTGTATGATGCCCTTGTTGTCATCCACAACTCATTTGGTCTTTGGTCATTAGTGTTCAGTGTGTCAAATCTATTCTTGAGATGGCCTCTAAATTCAGGTAGGGTATACTCAAGGTCGTATTTTGGCTCTCTTGGACTTGTTTTAATTTTCTTCAGCTTCAGCTTACTGAAGCAATTGATGCAATTGATGGTGTGTTCCGCAGTTGGCCCCTAGCCTTTTCTGACTGATCATATTGAGTTTGTCTATTGTCTCCACCCTGGTGGCATAGTGGTTAAGAGCTACGGCTGCTAACCAAGAGGTGGGCAGTTTGAATCCACCAGACCCTCCTTAGAAACCCTGTGGGGGTAGTTCTACTCTGTCCTATAGGGTTGCTATGATTCGGAATGGAGTCAACAGCATGGGTTTTATTCATCTCTGCAGATGTAGTCGATTTGATTCCTGTCTATTCCATCTGCTGAGGTCCGTGAGCATAGATGCTGTTTATGTTGTTAAAAAAAAGATGTTTACCGTGAATAAGTCATTGTTGTTGTTGTTAGGTGTTCTCAAGGCAGTTCCGACTCATAGCGACCCTAGGCACACAGAACGGAACACTACCTGGTCTTGTGCCATCCTCACAATTGTTGCTATGCTTGAGCCCATTGTTAAAGCCACTGTTTCAATCCATCTTGTTGAGGGTCTTCCTCTTTTTCACTGACCCTGTACTTTACTAAGCATGATGTCCCTCTCCAGGGACTGATCCCTCCTGATAACATGCCCAAATTATGTGAGACTTAGTCTCACCATCCTTGCTTCTAAGAAGCATTCTTGTACTTCTTCCAAGACAGATTTGTTCGTTCTTTTGCCAGTCCATAGTATAGTCTATATTCTTCACCAACACCACAGTTCAAAGTCATCAGTTCTTTTTTTTTTTATTTTTTATTGTACTTTAGATGAAGGTTTACAGAACAGATAGTTTCTCATTAATTAATTAATAGTACACATATTGTTTTATGACAATGGTTACCAACCCCACTACATGTCAACACTGTCCCTTCTAGAACTTAGGTTCCCTATTACCAGCTTTCCTATCCCCTCTTGCCTTCTAGTCCTTGTCACTGGATTGTTGTGCCTCATTAGTCTCGTTTTGTTTTATGGGGCTGTCTAATCTTTGGCTGAACGGTGAACCTTGGGAGTGACTTCATTACTGAGCTAAAAGGGTGTCTGGGGGCCATACT
>NW_004443966.1:5242560-5247902 GCF_000243295.1 Trichechus manatus latirostris | reverse complement strand
ATGTAATACATCTTTGCAGGACCAATAAGTCATTGGTCCTGCAAAATTCTATCATGCAATCTCCAGCATGATTTCTATAACCAAGGCCATATTTTCCAACTACCAATCCTTCTTTGTTTCCAACTTTTGCATTCCAATAACCAATGCATCTTGATTGCACGTTTGATCAATTTCAGACTGCAGAAGTTGGTAAATATCTTCGGTGTCTTCATCTTTGGCCTTAGTGGTTGGTGAGTAAATTTGAATAATAGTCGTATTAACTGATCTTCCTTGTAGGTGTACAGATATTATTCTATCACTGACAGCATTGTACTTCAGGATGGATCTTGAAATGTTCTTTCTGATGTTGAATGCAATGCCATTCTTCTTCAATTTGTTACTCCGGGCATAGTAGACTATATGATTCTTCCATTCAAAATGGCCAATATCAATCCATTTCAGCTCACTGATGCCTAGGATATCGATCTTCAAGTGCTCCATTTCATTTTTGTTGACTTCCAATCTTCCTAGATTCATACTTTGTACCTTCCACGTTATGATTATTAATGGCTGTTTGCAGCTGTTTCTTTTCATGTTGAGTCGTGCTACGTCAACAAATGAAGGTCCCAAGAGCTCGGCTCCATCCATGTCACTCAGGTTGACTCTACTTTGAGGAGGTAGCTCTTCCTCAGTTGAACTTTGAGTGCCTTCCAACCTGAGGAACTTATCTTCCGGCACTATATCAGACAATGTTCCGACGCTATTCGTAAGGTTTTCACTGGCCAATTGTTTCAAAAGTAAACTGCCAGGTCCTTTTTCCTTGCCTGTCTTAGTCTGGAAGCTCTGCTGAACGCTGTCCACCTTGGGTGACCCTGCTGGTATCTGATATACCGGTGGCAACATGAAAGCCACCACAGTCTGACAAACTGACGGATGAGTGGTGGATTTAATCCCTACTGCCTTGCAAATAATAATAACTAACATATACAGAGGCTTAGTTTGTGCCAAGCACTGTTTTAAGCACTTGACATTTATTATTTTATTTGTTTAATCCTCACAACAAATCCTATAAAGCACATTGATGTTGAGCAGTTTATTCAAGACTATTCAGCTGTTGGGGGCAGAGCCAGGATTTGTACCCAAGCAGTCTGGCTCCAGGTCCACCCCCTATCCACTCTATTCCATCTCCCCCTACTCTGAGTACAATGATTCCTAGGCAGGTGGCCACTCTTAGTAATATTCTGTATCAGGCTTTTCTACTCCCTAGCTAGGAAGCCAGCTTGGATGCAGCCTTTCTCTCCCCTGGGCCTTTGTACCCTCACCCATTTTAAAGGAAGGTATCCAAGTGGGTCATGTGTAAGGGGAAGAAAGCAATTTGCCCAAGGTAACAGAGCTTGTGTGATGCAGTCACACCCAAGCAATCCAACGTCAGAGTCAGTTTGCCTAACCTCACACTCACTGCCTCAGGTACATGATAAGGGCTTGTTGGATGAGTGAGTGAGTAGGTGAATGGATGAGCCCTACCCAGCTCTTAAGGAAGGAAGGGTCACTGAATTCTAAGAGACATTTAATTCAGCATCCTAGTGACTGACTTACAGTATCCTTTTAGGAAATTTTCTGGAAGAACACATGTCAGCAGCAGTCAATGTATTATTATTATTTTACAAAAATTGGATTATATTTTACATGCCCTTTTGAAACATGCTTTTCTTCCTTTATAATATATATCAAAAGTCATTCCAGATTTAAAGCTACCTCACTGTTTTTAAAGGTTGCATACTATTCCTTTGGTTATGCCTGAGTAGGATATACCATAATTTAGTTAAACAATTCTGTTATCCATGGAAATTTATTTCCAATTTCCAATAATGTGTATATATCTCTATTATATCTTTGTACAGTGCGCAACTTTTTATAGAATAAATTATTATAATTTCAAAGACTGTGCAGTCTTTTAAAAAAATTTGAATTGACACTACTCAGAAAGTTTTACCCACTTACTACAAAAGTACCTATTTCCCCACACCCTTGTCAACACCTGGTATTACCTTTTTTATTTTTTGTCTTTACCAATAGATGAAAATGATATCTCACTATGGTTTTAATTTGCATGTCATTGACAATCAGTAAACTTGAATATCTTTTATCCTGTGTTTTTTGGCCATTTTGCATTTCTTGTTAAATTTCTTTCCTGTTGATTTTTTTCTACTAATATTTCTCCTAAAGAGCCCTGGAGCACAGTCGTTAATTACTCAGCAGCTAACCAAAATGTCAGCTGTTTGAACCCACCAGCCGCTCCTTGGAAGAAAAGACCTGCCAATCTGTTCCCATAAAGATCACAGCCTAGGAAATCCTCTGGGGCAGTTCTACTCTGTTATATAGGGTCACTATGAGTCAGAATCAACTCGACAGCATGCAACAGCAACACTTTTTCTACCAGATTGTTAGTTTTTCTTATTACTTTGTAAAAGCTCCTTGAATTTCAAGGATATTCACTCTTTTTTCTGGTTTTGTAGATATTTCATCCCAGAATCTTGTTTGACTTTGATTCTGTTTTATGAGGTTCTTTGCTTTGTGCAACATTGATATATAGAAGTTTTCATTTATTTTATTGTAGTCAAATTCATTTGCATTTTCCTTTTGGCTCCTGAGCTTCATGTAATGCTTAGAAAACCCTTTTCCACTCCACGGTCATAAAAATATTCATTCACATATTAAAAAATAATTTAAAGGATTTTTTTTGTATTTAAGTCTTGTTCCATTTGGAATATATTCTGATGTGTGGCATGAAGTACAGAAGGCAATGATTATTCCAGGACCAGATAACTACGCTTTAAAATAAAGCTTTTAACCTTTTGGTTTAGCACTTCAGGACAATGCTGGATACCAGCTGGGGTAGTGTGGACAGAAGCCACAGGAAACAGAGCTGCTTTGAAGAGGAAGTGCTGCCAAGTACCAAAAAAAATACATTCGATTTTTGATATATATACACCAGTCAATGACTTTTGAAAAACTATGCACTGCCGGTGATCCTGTGGGGGATAGAACCTAATTCACTGAAATGAAAGACGCAGTCACTGTACCAAAAAGAATTGGTTGACGTTCAACCATTTCAGGAGGTAGCATACGAGCAGGAACCGATGGTACTGAAGGAAGAAGTCCAATCTGCACTGAAGACATCAGCTAAAAACAAGGCTCCATGAATTGATGGAATACCAACTGAGATGTTTCAACAAATAGATGCAGCACTAGAAGTGCTCACTCACTTATGCCAAGAAATTTGGAAGACAGCTACCTGGCCAACCAACTGGAAGAGATCCATATTTATACCTATTCCCTAGAAGGGTGATCCAACCGAATGCGGAAATTATCGAACGAAATTATTAATATTACACGCAAGTGAATTTTTTCTGAAAATCATTCAAAAGCTGCTGCAGTAGTGTATCAACAGGGGACTGCCAGAAATTCAAGCTAGATTCAGAAGAGGATGTGGAACCAGGGATATCATTGCTGATGTCAGATGGATCCTGGATGAAAGCAGAGAATACTAGAAAGATGTTTACCTATGTTTTATTGACTATGCAAAAGCATTCGACTCTATGGATCATAGCAAATTATGGATAACATTTCGAAGAATGGGAATTCCAGAACACTTAATTATGCTCATGAAGAACCTGTACATGCATCAAGAGGCAGTCGTTTGAACAGAACAAAGGCACACTGAGTGATTTAAAGTCAGGAAAGGTGTGTATCAGCGTTGTATCCTTTCACCATAGTTATCCAATCTGTATGCTGAGCTAATAATCCAAGAAGCTAAACTGTATGAAAAAGAACACAACATCAGGATTGGAGGAAGACTCATTAACAACCTGGGTTATGCAGATGATACAACCTTGCTTGCTGAAAGTGAAGAGGACTTGAATCACTTACTGATGAAGATCAAAGACCACAGCATTCAGTATGGATTACACCTCAACATAAAGAAAACAAAAATCTTCACAACTGGACCAATAAGCAACATGATGATAAACGGAGAAAAGACTGAAGTTGTCAAGGATTTCATTTTACTTGGATCCACAATCAACACCCATGGAAGCAGCGGTCAAGAAATTAAAAGACACATTGTGTTGGGCAAATCTGCTGTAAAAGACCTCTTTAAAGTGTTGAAAAGCAAAGATGTCACCTTGAAGACCAAGGTGAGCCTGACCCAAGCCATGGTATTTTCAATCACCTCATATATGTGAGAAAGCTGGACAATTAATAAGGAAGACCAAAGAAGAATTGACACCTTTGAATTGCGGTGTTGGTGAAGAATACTGAATATACCATGGACTGCCAACTTGGACGAAGTACAACCAGAATGCTTCTTAGAAGCAAGGATGGTGAGATTACATCTCACATACTTTGGACATGTTATCAGGAGGGATCAGTCCCTAGAGAAAGACATCCTGCTTGGTAAAGTGGAGGGTCAGTGAAAAAGAGAAGACCTTCAACGAGATGGACTGACACAGTGGCTGCAACAATAGGCTCAAACATAGCAATGACTGTGAGGATGGCGCAGGAGCGGGCAGCATTTTGTTCTGTTGTACATGGGGTCGCTATGGGTTGGAACCGACTTGCCGGCACCTAACAACCACAACAACCTCAAGCTGATCCAATTACATGTGGAGGAAATTTTCAGAAATTGAAGGACTAAGTCACCTCTTCCTCTGTGGGAAAACCAACAAGAAGAAAGGTTAGAGTGCAGTTAGTGAAGGAAGACGGAAATCTGACTGGGAGTCCAGAGAGTGAGAAAAAAGCAGAAACATACAATGAAAAGCAAAGAAAATTAATTATGGGAGTATCAGGCAAAACCAACTACACAATCAAATGAGTGGCAGAATGAGGAAGTAAGACTTTTCTAAGGTTAAAAGCAAACAGGATCCTGAAGCCAAAGGAAAGCAGATTAGGGTTGCTCCGGAGGGTGTTGATTGATACCAGAAAAGCCTGGATTATTTGGTGCCCCACTCTCCATGCCTATTAATGAGAACATTTTCTGTCCTGTACTTTGCACGGCAATGAACAGGGAACAAGATAATATCTGGGATTTATTCACACCAGGGACTGTCCAGGGCACATTCAACCTGATTCCCAATCTCTTTAAAAATATTTCTCAAGGTTCCGGCAAAATGGCGCTCTAGGCAGAAACACCACGCCATCCCTCCACAGCAAAGATCCAAAAAACTAAGCCTAACAGAGAATCCTGAAACCTTAAAACATCAAATGAAGAGATAAAGAACTCATCCAACCACCAAATGGAGTGAGAAAACTGCAGAGAACGGAGAGCGAGGAGAGATTCATGCAGAGGTCCCCTACCAGCTAAC
>NW_004443966.1:5215677-5235314 GCF_000243295.1 Trichechus manatus latirostris | reverse complement strand
GGGGTTGTTAACCAATGTCATAAAACAATATGTGTACTACTGGTTCATGAGAAACTATTTGTTCTGTAAGCCTTCACCTGAAGTACAATAAAAAATAAAAATATTTCTCTCCTTCACTGTGTGGCTTTAACTGGCCACTTTGCTTCTCTGAGCCTTAATGCTAACCCTTAATCATGAATCTGAAATACCAACTCTTTCAATCCAGATTTTCTATGATCCTCTTGCCTAGCGTCTTTGTCCTGGGAGCAACATGTCAGAGCAATGGTCTAAGAATCTTTATTTGGCAGCAGAGCTCACCCAGAATAGAAGGAAGGGGTAAAAAACCAGAAGGGGGAGACCAGATGGGAAGATACTGCAATAGTTGGAGTAGATGAGGACCCAGCCAGGTCAGTGACCATGAGGATAGGAAAGAGGAGAGGGCTGTGAGAGGCAGGAAGAATTTAAGAGCACCATAGAGATAGATTTGAGAAGAAGTGGAAACCAAATCCAAAAGCAAGGAACCTTCTGACCCAAAGTTGACAATGGCAACCCCAGGTAATGCCAGGGCAGAAAGGAGAAGCTAATCATGTCACAGTCGGATTTTCCAAAAAGTTAAAAACATGACTCTGTACAAATATAGATTGAACCTGTATCAAAAGGGTACTCGATTCACTAATTAACACGAGAAGCAGTAGTGAGGTAAGGCTGGTTTATAGAGCATTTTGAGAAACTGGCTATTTGTAAACATTTATAAAGGAATGTAAGAATTAAGTTACTAGATTAAAATCAAAACTGGTAATGCTCTAAAGGGTGATGCAAAACCAAGGTCTGGGGATATCTTCTCTCCTGGCTAGAAATTATTTGCATGTCTATCTAACAAACAGAGCCCTGGTGGCACAGTGGTTAAGAGCTCAGCTGCTAACCAAAAGGTCCGCAGTTTGAATCCACCAGGCGCTCCTTGGAAACCCAATAGGGCAGTTTTACTCTGTCCTATAGAGTCGCTATGAGTCAGAATCGACTCAGTGGCAACGGGTTTGTTATTTTTGGGTTTTGTCTACCAAACAAGATCTGTAAGTTAACGTGTAACTTCCCTGAACCTGAGCCCTTAATTAACAGTGAACAGCAAGGCCGAACAAAGGTGCACACCCCTTAGGGCAGTGGCTCCCAGCCGGGGCGATTTTGCCCACCAGGGGACGTTTGAAAATGTCAGGAGACATTTTTGGTGTTCACAGCTCAGGGTAGGGGAAGGCGTCTAGTGGATTGAGATCAGGGATGATGCTGAACATCCTGCAATACACAGAGCAACTCCCACAACAAAGAATTATCCAGCATGTACTGGATTGAATAGTGCCCCTTCCACCCCCAAAAAAAGTCACGTCCACCTGGAACCTGTGGATGGGATCTTCCTCAGAAATGAGGGTCTTTGCAGGTGTAATCAAGTTAGGATGAGGTCATACTGGATCAGGGTGGGCCCCAATCCACTGACTGGTGTTTTTATAAGAAGAGGGAAATTTGGGCACAGCCACACAGGGGAAGTGAAGACAGAGACAGACCGGAGTGATGTCTACACGCCAAGGAGCACCAAAGACGGACAGACAGTACAGAGGCATGGAGCAGACTGTCCCTCAGAGCCTCCAGAAGGATGCGACCCTCCAACGCCTTGATTCCAGACTTCAAGCCTTCAAAAATGTGAAAGAGTTCACTTCCGTTGTTTGAAGCCACCCAGTTTGTGGTAATTTTGCCGCAGGCATGGGAAAGTAATGTGCGGCTCCAACAGTCAGTGGTGTGCAGGTGAGCAGCCCTGCCCTGGACAATTACATAGTTCTTTTTTTCTTTAGTATTTAAAACATATGTTTATTTTTAAAAACTTTCACACATACACAAAAACGGTGTGAATTGCATAATAAACTCCATATACCCATCACTCAACTTTTTTTTAAATTGTGCTTTAAGTGAAAGTTTGCAATTCAAGTTAGTCTCTCATACAAAACTTTATACACACATTGTTATGTGACCCTACATGCTCTCCTGTACCGTGGCAGCACGCTCCTCCTTTCCACACCTGATTTCCCTTGTCCATTCAACCAGCTCCTGACCCTCTCTGCCTTCTCATCTCCCCTCCGGGCAGGAGCTGCCCATTTAGTCCCGTGTATCTACTGGAGCCAAGAAGCACTCTCCTCACGAGTATCATTTCATGTTTGGACAATTCCATAGTTCTTGGTGAGCTTGTTGAAGACAGTCCTTGTGTGACGTTGCAAGGGTGTGCTCCCCACCTGTTTTCTTATTTCCAAGTTTTAAATATTTTTTCTTAACAATAATGCTCAATTCTGCTTTCAAAGAAAAGTACACTCGTCCTTTTTACAAATATTTTTAAAAGGTTTTCTGCTTAACCTGAAGGAAATCAGAAAAATTCCATTACACGTGACGCTCCCTTCCATTTCCTGAGCATTTTGCGGCAGTTGCTATTCAAAGACTGTGGGATTTTTCCAGGGAGTGTGAAAGTGCCCATACATTTCTTAAAACAAGGATATTCAGCGAAAAAAGAAACAAACAAGATGTTCTGATCTCACTGAGGGAAGCTGGTAGAAGGGGCAGCAGAAAAATCATGGGAAGGGCAGCTGGGAGAAGACGGGCAGCGGTGAGAGCCTAACAGACGCAGTCTGAACACGCCCTTCCCTCCTGTTCTGCTCAGGTCCCCGGAGTTCCAGATCTCTGACCCTCCACCCAGGCACCCAGGCCAGACTTGTCTGTGTTGTCCTAGGTACATCTTCTTTCCTTCCTTCTACATGTATTCTCTCACTTGGTAACACGTCTATGGAGCAGAGTCCCTGGGAGGTGCAAACGGTTCACACGCTCGGCTGCTAACTGAAAGACTGGAGGTTCGAGTTCACCCTGAGGTGTCTCAGAAGAAAGGCCTGGAGATCTACTTCAGAAGAATCAACCACTGACAACCCTATGGAGCACAGTTATACGCTGGCATATATGGGATCGCCGTGAGTCGAAATCCACTGGACGGCAGCTGGTTTATTGCTGGGCACTGAGTATGCACAGAGCAGCAAGCAAAACCCGATTGCCAAGGCCCACTGACTCCTCCTCCCCGTCCGCGCCACTCTCTTTTCTTGCCATCCTGCCTTGCTCAGCCTGTTATCTTCTCTCCCCCATACTAACGGGGTAGCCTCTAGGCTTATTCTCCTGCCTCAGGCTAGCCCCTTCTCTCCTGTTTTCAGCTTGGCCATGTTGAAGCACAGCTCTGCCCATCCAACTCCCCTGTCAAAAAATCCCCAAGACTTCCCCTTGCAGGGCTCAGAGAACCAAATCCAGATGCCTTCACCCAACAGTCAGGCGCCTTTGCTCTTAACTCCCAGGCTACTTTGCTGAAAGACATTGCAGTCCAACAGCAGGCCTCACTGCTTCCCGGACGGACGCCAGCCTTTCTGACACCTTTCTTCCTGCATCCTCATAGCCTGATGGCTCCCTCACCTGAACGTGTGAAATGGCCCCAACCAAGGTATCTGTCATGCTACAGAAACATTTATTGGCCCCCAAAGAAACATTCCTAGTGTAAGAAGACAAGTAATAAATCTACAGCATTTCTCCCTTGACATATTTTAATCGTTTTTTTCTTATTGATTTTTTCATTTAAAAAAGTGAATTGTGGCTTTGAAATATTTAAAGGGTATAGTTTTAGAATTTGAAACAAGAGATTCTTTGGGGGGGAATATTTCTACTCATCCACAAAAGTTGCTCCCTCAAAAAAAAAAAAAAATGAGAAAGAAAAGTTGCTCCCTCAAGGGAAGCAAGCACAACCTTCTTTTTATGATATCCTCTTAAAAAACATTCATCCTTCTTCAGCCTGTGCCAGAGACAGAGACATACTCAGTGAGCCAGATACGGGCCCCTTACCTCCAGGAACTTCACAGACCCCTGGAGGAATGTAGGCAGGTGCGCACAGCATGCTATGTGCTCTGGGAAGAGCTGTTTGCGTCAGGCAGGACTTCCTGAAAGACTCTGGGACTTGATACTTATACGTTTATTTTTTTTTTCTCCTTTTGTTTCACAAGCAGAAAGCTTAAATATGAGGGCTGTTCAGGTCAAAACTTCAACTTCTTTTAACACTTGTCACAAAGTACCATAGATATTTGTTTAATCTCTGTGCCTCAACCCCACCATGCATGGCTTTAGCCCGTGACCTTCTTGCAGATAAAGACTGTACCCTGTTTGTTAGGTTTCCCAGCACCTAGCATGCTGCCTAGTCCTTGTGCTCAGTAAACACTGTTGGAATGAATGGGACGGAACGGAAAATAAAGTCATCTTTTAAACGCCTGAGTGCCCCCAGGCAGCTGCAAGACAAATTATTTGGTTATACTGGTGAGCAAATTCAACTAATATCTGGCCGATTCAGGCCAATTGTTTTGCCTTCACTTCTTTTCCTTCACTGACTTGATCTTACCAAGGTGAGTGACCTTTCACAGGCGATGCCACTCAGAACCCTATAAAGCGTTGCTGGTCCAGAGTGGAGGAGGGTGACGTGAACCTACACGTCTACTTCTTTCTCAAGTGCTGTTGTGCCACAAAATGAGCAAGAAGGCGTTAAACCTTTATTGGTACAGGAGAGAGATTGAAATCTCATGCAGCAGTTGAAGAGTATCAACGGCTGGGCATTTGACCTCGCTTCTCTCATTTCAGTGAAAATCCACAAGATGTTCCAACGTCGGGTTTCAGACAATGGTCACTTGTACCTGTGCAAAATGAACAAGGAAGTCTCACCCGCAGATGTCCTCTTGCTTCTGGGGAGCAATCCTTCCCCTCATACCTAGGAAGGCAAGAAAAGTCCACGAAAGGGAACCGATTAAGACAAAGGGAAACTGGTAAAGCCTGAATTAAACGCATCAACTTGGGCTGTTGTTGTTTTAGCTGCTGTCAGGTTGGCCCCGACTTAGACACAGTGGAACAGAACGCTGCCTGATCCTGTGCCATCCCCATGACCGGCTGCAGATTGGACCCGTTGTCATCCATAGGGTTTTCATTGGCTAATTTTCAGAAGTTGATCACCAGGCCTTTCTTCCTAGTCCATCTTAGTCTGAAACTTCTGCTGAAAGCTGTTCAGTATCAGCACATGAGCTTCCACTGACAGATGAGTGGTAGCTGCACATGAAGCACATTGGTGGAGAATGAACCCCAGTCTCCAGCACGGAAGGGAACAATTCTACCACTGCCCCATACCAGCTTGGACTAGTAGTAATATATAAACGGGATTGTCTAGGACAAGTCAACAAGGTGGATCTGCAGACCGGTGGGATCCCGTCCTGTGCTGGATGTGACTGAACTGCTTCTAAGACCTGGGGAGAAGGAAAGAAATGATCTCAAGAAGAAGCTGGCAACCAGAAACATCTCTCTTAGAAGCTTCAAAACTGCTTTTCCTGCCTTTCCCTAATCTCTCCATTTCTTCACCTCTACAATGCCATCGACTATTATTTTATGACACACCATTATTTTACGAGACACTAAGAATAAATGCTGCCAAGTAAAGCTTGACACAAAGCTTTCTGGTCATTTAGAATGTTTATTTTGTGCTTATTGAAAGAGCTCCTTCAGAATTAGACACGGATGATTGGCACCCTGTGTTCACGGTCTTGCTCTCGCTTACATTATAATTTCAATGCATTTTAAAAACTATTAATACACTTTATATTCTTATTGTACTTTTAGATTTACAGAAAAATTTCACAGAAAGCACAGAGAGTTCCCATATCTCTCCTCTCCCCTCTACACAGTTTCTCCTGCTGTTAATGTTTTGCACCCTCTGGTTGTCGTCAAGTTGATTCTGACTCATGGTGACCGCATGTGCGTCAGAGTAGAACTGTGCTCCATAGGGTTTTCGATAGCTCATTTTTCAGAAGTAGATCTGGGTGAACTGGAGCCTCCGACAGTTAGGAGCCAAGCACATGTAACTGTTGGTACCACCCAGGTATTCCGCATCCTGCGTTAGTGTAGTACATTTGTTACAACTGAACCAATGATATTGATACATTATTACTAAAATTCACCGCTTACGTTAGAGTCTACTCTGTGTGTTGTACAGTCCTATGGGTTTTAGCAAATGCATAATGTCATGTGTCCACCATTATGACATCATACCGAATAGGTTCTCTGCCCTTTAAAGGCCCTGTGCTTCACCTGCTGACAGAGTAATTTTGAGGACACTGAAGAACCATGGAGTTTAGCTAGCATTTCCTGTTTGGCTACACTTTTAGTTTTCTTTTTGCCTCCATTGAATCACATGTTGCTGGAAATTAAGCCCTTGTGTTCAAACTGAGTAGGAATTTCTAACAAATAAATGATCAGCTCCTTAATAACAGCCCAGCATGACACATGAATCAGAAGAATTTGGCAATTCTTCCTGCCTCAATTGAAGTGCGTGGTTCAATCATGCTCAGTCTCAGTAAAAAAAATACAATGCTTTATTGCCTTGTAGCAAACATCCTTTCTTAAAAATATTTGGTTGGTGCTTTGCAAGAAAGTGTTTTAGTCATTCTGCCAACAGTGAACATTTATAGCATATCATCTAACATATAATCTAAGCCCTGTGTCATAGATTGAATTTTGTCCTCCAAAAATATGTGTGTCGATTTGGCTGGGCCATGATTCCCAGTATTGTGTGATTTTTCACCATTTTGTCACCTGATGTGATTTTCCTGTGTGTTGTAAATCCTGTCTCTATGATGTTGATGAGATGGGATTAGCGGGTTATGTTAATGAGGCAGGACTCAATCTACAAGATTTGGTTGTGTATTGAGCCAATCTCTTTTGAGACATAAAAGAGAGAAGCGAGCAAAGAGACAGGGGGACATCATACCACCAAGAAACAAGAGCCAGGGTCCTTTGGACCCGGGGTCCCTGTGCTGAGAAGTTCCTTGACCAGGAGAAGATTGATGACAGGGAACTTCCCCCAGAGCCAACAGAGAAAGAAAGACTTCTCCTGGAGCTGGCCCCCTGAATTCGGACTTCTAGTCTCCTAAACTGTGAGAGAATGAATTTGTCTTGTGGTATTTCTGTTATAGCAACACTAGATGACTAAGACACCCTGCTAATCCATTTCTGTGTCTTTTCTGTACTTTTTGTTTTAATTCATTATCATAAAGTGATCTTTTTTTTTTAATTGTCGTGATGATCCCATGGGTATATAAATATATGATATATATAAATTTATCAAATTACATACTTTAAATATGTACATCTTATTATATGCCAATTATACTCAATAAAGCTGTTTTCAAAAAGGCATTATAAAGGACAATTAAACTCAAGGTGTATGATCCAGCAATGTACCTAACTCAGCTGATGCACATATATAAGTAATGACAACTACATCAGGGCCGCGGCAAGGACAGCAGGATCGTCCGATGCTGTTAATTGTAAGAGACATCAGACTGTAAACAAATGGGTGTCTTAGAGATAATGAAGTATGGTGAGGTTTTTTAAATGTACAATGGTGATTCCATCTGTGTGAAAAGGACTGTTGACTCCCAGCTGTTTCAAATATGCCCACAGCACCTGGCACAGTACATTGCAGAGTACACTGCCCCATAAGGTTTCCAAGGAGCAGCTAGTGGATTCGAACTGCCGACCTTTTGGTTAGCAGCCAATGTCTTAACCACTGCACCAGGGCTCCGCATTGCCTGTAGTGTGCATTTAATCATATTGGTCATGTAAAAGAAAAAATGAAAATTTGTTTAAATTGCCAGATCAGAAAATCTTTCATTACCAGTTTCTTTTCACCTAAAGTTTTAAACAGTTTCCCAATTCAGTTCCGCAAGTAGTTATCGACAGCTTCAGGGTATGTGAAGACTCATTCCCGCCCTTAATTTCTGATGTGTAATACCAGATAAAAACCATATAAGCCACTCAAAACCCATTGCCGACTTTATGGAATTTATTTAATCTTTATGGAAGCAGACTGCCACATCTTTCTCCTGCAGAGTGGCTGGTGGATTCAGACTACCAACCTTTCAGTTAGCAGCTGAGTGCTTAACTACTGAGCCACCAGGGATCCTTAAATACGGCATACATTCTATTATTTTTTCATAAAGATCCCCAAATTAATAAAGACAGTCCTGCTACTCATGCTCATGCGTATCTAGGAACTATAGAAATAGAGAGAGACTGTTAGAGGTTAAAGGAAGCTTGGTGGCTCAGTGGCTAAGAGCTGGCGGTTCAAGCCCACCATTTGCTCTGCGGGAAAAAGATGTGGCAATCTGCTTCCATAAAGATTACAGCCTTGGAAACCCTATGGGGGCAGTTCTACTCTGTCCTATAGCATCACTATGAGTCAGAATCGACTTGATGGCAAAGGGTTTAGTTTGGTTTGGATTGGTTGGAGGTTGCTACTGAGGAGGAAGAGATCAGCCCTTCTAAAATTAAACAGTGGACTGGGGAGTTAGAGAAAAAAAGGTAAAGTTTTAAAAACATACTAGGTCCTAACGACATATTTTTCTAACACGGTGATCTTTTTTTGCTGACTTAGAACTACCCATTACCCATTGCCATTGAGTCGATTCTAAGTCATAGCAATCACGCTCCTAGGCTTCATAGGTCATACCTGGTGTTGTGACCCAAGCCTTCATTCTTGAGGGTCTGTGCCCTTCCTAATCATGGCCTTATGATTGTTTCACATGTCTATTCACAGTTACAGTGAGCCAGGGGAGACCCAAGAGTTCTACACTTACTCCTCTCTTTCCCCGTTGTGTATAAGCAGCCCTTCCTTCTGAAGATGATTGAGTCAATAAGCCTTGCTAAAATGATGTCATGGATTGATTTGTGTCCCCCCAAATAGGTATTAACTTGGCTAGGCCATGAGTCCCAGAATTGTGTGGTTTCCACCATTTTGTCATCTGATGCGATTATCCTATGTGCTGTAAATCCTAACCTCTATGATGTTAATGAGGCAGGATTAGAGGTTATGTTAACGAGCAGGGCTCAATCTGTAGGATTAGGTTATATCTTGAGTCAATCTCTTTTGAGATATAAAAGACTGAAACAAGCAGAGAGACTGAGGCACCTCCTTACCACCAAGCAAGAAGAGCCAGGAGCATGCATGTCCTTTGGATTCGGGGTCCCTGTGCTGAGAAGCTCCTAGACCAGGGAAGATTGATAACAAGGACCTTCCTCCAGAGCTGACAGAGAGAGAAAGCCTTCCCCTGGAGCTGGCACCTTGAATTTGGACTTCTAGCCTCCTAGACTGTGAGAGAATAAATTTGTTTGTTAAAGCCATCCACTTGTGGTATTTCTGTTACAGCAGCACTCGATGACTAAGACAGTTGGTGACTCCTCATCTACAGCCCTAGGGTGGAAGGAGCTTAAAGTGCCCTGGTGACAGATGTAGGTTATAGTTCAATTGGACCCTTGCTCTGCCCCCTGGCAAGAATGCACCCCCTTTGGGGACTAGGACCTCCCACCCTGTAGAGCTCAGAGTGGTGGGAGTGGGAAGCACAAAGTCCACATGGGTCACTGGTCACTTCTGTGTCCACTCCACTTCCATTACCACCTATGTCAGCTTGAGACCTCCAAGAAACATGAAACAAGATGAGACGAGACATCCAGGAACTTTGTTGGGGGCAACGCTTGGGAAGGAAAGAGGGGAGGAGGCAGGGGTAGACAGGGACAGCTTGGAGACGGCACTGCAGTTCTCATACCTGTGAAAGGAGAGAGGGGTGATGGAAATGTTCTGAGTCTAGACAGGCATCAAAGCTGATTGAATGGTACATTTGCAAACTGAGAATTTTACTGCATAGAAATTGTACCTGGATAAAAAAAATATATATTTTTAAAATAGGAAATCATGTAAAGGCACTCCAAAATATGGGGTGCTTGGCATAACTAAAATGGCTCATTTCAGACCTAAATTAAACTTCGTTTCAAATTAAACCACAGCCTGACTGAAGTCTCTTGCATCTACTGTTCTGAAGAAGTAATTCAGCTTTCTGTAATCAGCTTTTTGTAAAAGTTTAACTACTCATAACACACACACAAAAGTAAAGGTCAGAATTTTTTTTAGCTTGTACTAAGAATTACTTGTTAAAAGATATTTGTCAAGAATGTTTACGCAGCTTGTCCTAGAGAAAAAGACTTTGGTCAACATGGGGTTACAAAACAGGATTCATAATGTTAATTAAAGGTGAAGTCCTGCAAATTGTTTCTAACTCTGTGACCAAGACGAAGTAAACGCCAGTTAACCAAGTCTTAAACTAATTTACTCACTCTCTCAAAAACCACACTTTATTCTCTCACTGAGAACTTGACCCCATTTCTACTGACTTCTTGTAAGATCTGTAATTAAAGTAGAAGTATAGCCAGTTCCTTCAAGGCAAGAAGAAAAAGCAAACACCTAGAAAGCTGATCCAGTTACTCCCTGGGGTGTTAACTAACAGACTTGCTGGTGTTAAAAAGAATGTCTTGGTTAAACATATTCCAACAAGTTAGAGATAAATGTTAAGTCAGAGATTGATGCAAAGAGAGACTGTAGCTTACCAACCCCCTTCGTAAACGTTTCCCCCTCCTTTTTGAAACCCCAGTGCCTTTGAGGAATAAGTCGTTGCTTGTTCCACCTGATAAAAACTTCACTGTTCTTCCTGCACTTTGGAACACTGCAGTATCCTGCCTGGGTACTCATGTGTCTCCCAGTTTCTGGAAATTTTTTATCCTTCAGTAAAACTCTGTTTTTATATCTAGCAGAGTGTTAGTAGGCTGTCTCACTATGACAAAATCTAACTGTAAAGAAATGAAACTTTACAAGGAATAGAAGAAAACATGAGTATAGAGACAGACTTCCTAACAATGATTCAAAACCGAGTTGCCATAAGGAAAAGGTTGATACCTATAAGTACATAAATACAAACAACTTCTGCGTGGGAACGTAAGACCACAAGCAAAGTAAAAAGATAAATAACAAACTGGGAGAAAATTTTTGTAACATGTATCACAATTAAAGAGCAACCCTAGAGGACAGAGTAGAACTTCCTCATAGGGTTTCCAAGGAGCAGCTGGTGGTTTCGAACTGCTAACGAACTAGGTTCATTTCTCTCTTTTATATCTCAAAAGAGGTTGACTTAAGACACAGCCCAATCTTGCAGACTGAGTCCTGTCTCATTAACATAACTGCCTCTAATCCTGCCTCAACATCACAGAAGCAGGATTACAACACACAGGAAAATCACGTCAGATGACAAAATGGATTCACACATTTCTGGGAATCCTGGCCTAGCCACGTTGATACATATTTCGGGGGGACACAGTTCAATCCATAACAGCAGCCACGCTCTTAACCACTGTGTCACCAGGGCTGCAATTAAAGAGCTGATGTTCCTAATATATGTATTAATTTATATAAACATGATTATGGCTATAAAAATGACTATAAATATATAGAAAGCCCAGGTGGCACAATGGTTAATTGCTCGGCTGCTAACTGAAAGGTTGGCGGTTCAAACCCACCAGGGGCTCTTCAGAAGAAAAGACCTGGCAATCTGCTCCTGTAAAGATTACAGCCTAGGAAACCCTATGGGGCTGTTCTACTCTGTCACACATGGGGTCAGTATGAATCGAACTTGACTCCACGACCCCCAACAACAACATATAGGTAGATAGATAAACATGGCTAAATTGTGGAGTTCGAAGTATGCACGAACTTTTAGAAAAACCTTCCCTACTTGAAGAAATACGGTGCTCACTAAGAGCTTCTTTTGTCTGGACTGCTGGAAGCCCAGGGCCATCCAACCTTTTCCTTGATGTAAGAAAATACCAGATGTGCTGAAGGATGTGAGCAAGGCAAGAGATCTGAAACCAAAGCCCTCAGAGTTGAGACTGACCACTCCTGGAATTCGCATCAAAGGCAACATTGGTGGGATTGAGCAGCCAGGCCCAGTCCTCCTAAGGCAAAGCCTCGAAATGTGCCCTTTCTGGGTCAGAGTCCAGAGGAAGGGACAATTTTCCTCCCTGCGTCAATTCTGAGTTACTTCCTGGGTTTCACAGGCCCTCTCTCTCCTTTCTACCCACTTGTCCCAGGAACAGGGAAATTCGTCTTGAAGTAATCTATCAGCCCCACCAGGATGGCAGGTGGTGATCAGAGCAATCCCGCCCAGGTGTTTAGGGCGTTACCACGTTCTCCAGCTTTCTATAATCCTGTGGGACAGGTTATCCGTGAGGCCACCCAGGTGCAAGGTGGCTAACTGCCTTCATCCAAGTCATGCAGCTGGTGGGTTGGGTGCCAGCACTCAGAGATGTCTGGTTCCAAGTATGAGTCCTTTCAGCCTGTTACTATTTGTGAGGTGCCCACTTTTTAAAAAAATATTACATTTCCCTTCTTTATTTAGGTCTTCTTCTTTCTCTCTTAACGACAGTTTGTAGCTCTAGGTGTGTAGGTTTTGCGTGCAGTTCACTAAATTTTTTTGTGTGTTTCGGGTTTTGTCTGTTTTTTATGGTAAATCCATATGTAGCATAACGTCTGTCGTTTCGACACTTTTCACGTTGTGCAATTTAGTGATGCTGTGCTGATCATGGAAACCCTGGTTGCCAGGTGGTTAAGAGCTACGGCTGCTAACCAAAAGGTCGGCAGTTCAAATCCACCAGGCTCTCCTTGGAAACCCTATGGGGCAGTTCTACTCTATCCTATAGGGTCACTAGGAGCCGGAATCGACTCAAAGGCAACAGGTTTTTGTTTTGTTTTGTTTTGGTGCTTATCGTGTGCAACCAACCCCCTTATCCGTTTCCAAAGTTTTCCACCACCCTTCACAGAAGCTCAGAGTCCCCTCAGCAATGAATTCCCCTCTCCCCCACCCTCCCACCTACCCTTGCTGTTGTGTGCCCTCCAGTTCATTCTGACTCACAGTGACCCTATAGGACAGGGTAGAACCGCCCCATAGGGTTTCCAGCATCTTTCTCCCGCGTGGTGGTTGGTGGGTTCAAATTGCCAGCCTTTCGATTAGCAGCCGAGCGCTTAACCATTGCACCACCAGGGCTCCTCATATATGATAGTAATTAGAAAATAGATACAGATTATACGTAGAAAAAATACAGACGACTAAACTGTAGGAGCACTGTAATTATGAGTATGTAAATTCCATACCTGTGAGCAAGATCAGAAAGAGAACCTGAAAAACTAAGAACTGTTCTCTTTATTGTTTATGAATGTTTACATGTGCCAGGCCCTGTTCTAAGGATTTTGGAAATAGTAACTTACCTCATTCTCATAACAACCTCATAAGGTGGGTACTATCATTTCCCCTATTTATGGATGAGGACACAGAGAGGTTAAGTAAATTGCTGAAGGTTACACAGCTGCTTAGTGGTAGAATCAGGACTTGAACCCAGTTAACCTGGTTCCATATTTCATGCCCCTTTTACCACACTAGTCTGTCTCTCCAATGAAGAAACTACATATAATTTCCTCTTTTTTTTCTCTCTCTTCTCACTAGTAGCCTTACTTCTCATCACCTAAAACTTTAAAACAAACAAAAAACTTAAAATCAACATGTTTTGAGTTATGTTTTATGTATAGAGATAGATATATATAAACTAAACCAAAACAAAACCAAACTTGTTGCCGTTGAGTCAAATTCCGACTCATAGCAACCCTATCGGACAGAGTAGAACTGCCCCACAGGGTTTCCAAGGCTGTAATCTTTACGAAAGCAGACTGCCATATCTTTCATATATATATGTGTATGTATGTATGTATATATGTATGGTTTTAGGCCAGACCTATTTCATTAGTGAATTTTTGCTAGAAAAGACTTTCTAATGACAGTGAGAGAGAACTATTTTTATGTCCTTTAAATTGAGAAAATAGTTTTGAACCAAAGGAGACGTTTAGCTTTGTCTCAGAAAACTTATTCAGTGTACGATTATTTTAAGACAAGGGATTTCAATACACTGATCCCAAAACAGTGACTAAGCAACTGAGAAGCGAGAGCTTTGCTGATTTAAGAAGACATTTACACTTACAGATAAAATGACATGATGTCTTAGGATGCTTCAAAATAATAGTGGATGCAGGTTTGAATGGAGCCCTCATGGTGCAGCGGTTAAGAGCTTGGCTGATAACCAAAAGGTTGGCAGTTCGAATCTACCAGCCGCTCCTTGGAAACCCTCCGGGGCAGTTCTACTCTGTCCTATAGGGTCGCTATGAGTTGGAATCGACTCGATGGCAACAGGTTTGGTTTTTTTATTTTTTATTTTTGAAGTTTGGATAGGGCAAGACTGGCCAATGGGTTGATAATTACTGGAGCTGTACAGTGGGTTCATGAAGGCTCACTTTACTGATCTGTGTACTTTTAGGTATATTCAAATTCTTTATAAAAAACTCTTTTAAAAGTACATTTACTCTAACAACATGATGACGTCCAACATTATTGATGCAATACAGACGTAATTACAAACCACAACAATTACCTTTGGGGATTTCAGGATCCTATGTACCATAGAATAAAATAGTAACAGACAAATCTAGTCTTTTGAGGTAGTTGCATTTTTAAAAATCCAAAATGTAACTTATTTCCAAGTGAACTTTTAGTAATTTAGGTTTGAATGATCAAACTATACATTTTATGAAGTTTAAAACATGACTCATATAAATGTATAATGAGCGTGTGTCTTAGCTTTAACATGACAAAAAATATCACAACTTTAAAGAAGAGAAATTCATTTCCTCACAGTTCGGAGACTAGAAGGCTGAATTCAGAGTATTGGCAGGGCTAGGCTCTCTCTCTCTGTGAGCTCTAAGGGAAGATCCTTGTCCCTTTCAGCCACTATAGCCCCAGGCATTCCTTGGCTGCTTGTAGATGGATCTCCACGGAGTTTCTGTCTTCCGTGTGTGTGTGCAAGTGTGTGTGCGCGTGTGTGTGCATGCGCGTGTGTGTGTTTTCCCTTTTTATAAGACTCCACTCAGAAGGGATAAGGTTTAAGACCCACCCTACTCTAATATGACCTAATTAACATAACCAAAGAAAACCCCTTATTTCAAAACAGTATCACATTCACAGGTATAGGGAGTAGGGTTTGACATATTTTGGGGGGGACAGAATTCGGTCTATAAGAGCATGTGTCAAAGATTTATTTGGCTCATTCTAACAGAACCAGCAGGATGTGAAGGCTGGTCCCGAGGAGGACAGGCGAGACTGGCCTTTGGTCTCAGGTTTTCTATTTGAGTATGATAATTCCTTGTACCTCGTAGATTTGTTCTCTTGTTCATTTAAGTCAAATATGCGAAAACGCTTTGAAACAATAACAGTAGGTTAGCATAGATTGATCTCATTATTGTCATCGCTCATCATTAGTTTGGGCTTAGAGCCTACGCCTGTGTTTATCCATGCTGTGAATAGAGGGACTGGATCTAGGGTTGCCTTTTTCTAGGGTCTTACCTCAGTTGCAGAACTTGGTGGACAGATGTGCATTCCAATCTATACTTTCCACGTGGAATCCATGTTTTCCCAGCCTATAGCTATGTTGAGGTAAAATGGGATCCCATTAATGGAAATTTCTGAAAGTCTATCTCTGGCTCCATCTCCTCCTGCCTTTTAAAGTTATGCTTAATTCTCTCACCCCAGGGAATATCACCTGCGCCCACTGGGATGCCACATTCTTTTATCTTCAGCTACTCCTTTGAATCCTCCACAGGCTGAAAAGCTACGTGAGAACACTTCAGGGCTCCCATTGTGGCTGTAGTCTGCTGTTGAGGCCACTGATGTCCCTGCCTATTAAAGCCACAGATGCCTTGTAGTACTCAGCCAAGACCATGCTGTACCAGGACTAGCTCCATGCTGTACCAAGCCTAGATCCATCAAGTCCCCCTCCGAGTGGAGGTAAGGCTGCCAGGGGTCCTGTGGTGATGCCTGCAGCTGGAGTCTCCAGTGTTCCCACCAAAACAGCTCATTTTAGCTGCTACTGGTAGATGAAGTGGCAATTGCTGGCGCCATCTCTCTCTCTCTCTTTTTTTTCTATTAACATTTTTTATTTTGAGATAATTGTAAATTCACTTGCAGTTGTAAGAAATAATAGAGTCAGGATAGAATGGGAGAAAAATGTAGAACAAAATTCAAATTCCTAAAAAAGGCCAGACTTAACTGGACCGATAGAGACTAGAGGAGCCCCCGAGACTGTTGCACTAAGATACCCTTTTACCTTGAAACTGAAACCACTCCTGGAGATCACATTTCAGCCAAATAATAGATCGACTTATGAAATAAAAAATGGCACCTGTGAGTAATGTACTCCCTTAACCAGCAATCATATGAGAGCAAACAGCAGCATTTATCCAAAAGCAAAGATGAGAAGGCAAGGGGGGCCAGGGAAGCTAGATCAGTGGAAACAGAACAAACAGAATAGAAACAACGAGAACGCTGACGCACTGTGAAAACTGTAACCGCTGTCACGGAACAACTCGTATAAAAACTGTTAAATGGGAACCGAATTTGTGTGTAAACTTTCACCTAAAACACAATAAGTATTTTTTTTTTAAAAAAAAAAAGGAAATAATACAGAGAGATCCCAGTTTCCCCAAAGGTAACACCTTACAGAACTATTGAACAATATCACAACCAGGTTATGGACATGCATATCATTAAGAACGCTGAATAAGAATTGTGAGAGAAGACGTCCTTGCCTTGTTCCTGATCTGGAGGAAAGAGGCAGTCTTTCACCATTAAGTGTAATGTTAGTTGTAGGATTTTTTGTAAATGTCCTTTATCAAGTTGAGGAAGCTACCCTCTATTCCTACTTTTCTGAGTTTTTATCATGAACAGGTGTTGAATTTTGTTAAATGTTTTCTCTACATCAATTCATATTCTTCACCTTTAGCCCGTCAATATGGTGTATTACATGGATTGATTTTTAAATATAGAAGCAGCTTCTCATCTTTGGAATAAACTCCACTTGGTTGCAGTGTATAGTTTTTTTTTACTATATTGCTGGATTCAAATTACTAATATTTTGTTAAGGATTTTTACATGTATATTTATGAGGGATATTGGTCTGCAGTTTTATTTTTTTCATTGTACTGTCTTTGTCTGGATTTGCCGTCAGGGTAATAGTAGCTTCATCAGATAAATTGGGAAGTGTTCCTTCCTCTTCTGTATTTTGGAAGACATTGTGTTGGATTGGTGCTTGTTCTTTAAATGTTTGGCAGAATTATCCAGTGAAGCCATCAGGGTCTGGAGGTTTCTTTCTTGGCAGTTTTTCACTCTCTCTTACTGACACCTAGGACTGGCTACATAATTTTCAGGGCCCAGTGCAAAATGAAAATGCAAGTCCCCTTGTCGAAAAAGTATTAAGAACTTCAAGACAGCGACTGCACCGATCGTACACTGATGAAGCCAGCCCCTTTGATGCCCTCTGCATCTAACATGAAGACACTTCTCGGAAGATAGACTTCCTTCTTTCACCTTGGTACCCCACACTTGAGGTGAAATGGGTTGAACTGGGCCTAATGCATGCCTCCAACACAAAGATAAAGGATTTTATTTTTCCCCTGTAAAAATAGCGTGAGGGTGGTGCCTGACCTCCTCTAACTTCACAAGGGAGAAGGAGAATCAAGATCAACAGCCCGCGGCTGATTCCTATGAGGCGGAGGGCAGACATGCTTCCTCTCTCTGCCATCTTTACCAACCCTGACACCAACCGTCCTTCCCATGGCATTGTCTACGTCTCTGCTGGGTTTGATAATTCATTGCAATGGCCACACATAACTCACAGACAATGCTCACAATTATGGGGTTTATTAGGGAAGTAACAGGTTACAGTTCAGGTTGAGGAATGCTCAGGATACAGTTCTTCCATCAGGACAGCCTCTTCTCAGCCGTGCCTGGAGTCAAGACTATGTATGGCCCCTTGGCCTCTGCCCTGCTGGGGCAAGTGTTACAAAGCTCTTTTAGCTCTCCTTATAAGTTCCCAGAGGCACCTCACTCCACCAGTAAGCCTCAGCCTGAAGACACTGAGCTCAAGCTCTGTGGGTCCGCAAGCGTAGCTCCACCAAGTGCCCAGAAGCACCCTATTCTGGCAGCAAGCCTCTTGCCTGAAGGCACTCAGCTTTCTTGCTCTGTGGGCCAGGAAGATCACCATGCCATCTCCTGATGGTCTCTCCTGTCGCCCTTTCTCTGCCACCACTTCTCGCTGTCTTCAGTGTTCAGATCTCTCTCTCTCTGTCTGCCTCCTGGTTCCAGGAGTTTCTCAGTGCAAGGATCCTGGGTCCAAAGGACATGCTCCACTCGTAACCCTTCTTCCTTGGTGGTGGTAAGATCCTCCCTCTCCCACCTCTGGGAAGTCTCATTTTAAGCCTATCGGGATGGCAAAACTCACCAATTCCCTTGGTGGGCCACAATTACCTTATTTGCACAGCACCACCCAATCACTTGGGTGGAAGTTACAGGACCATGATAAGAAAGGCCACACAAAAGCGATCCATCACACCCCATCCCCCGAGTGCAATTAAGCAGGACAGGGACACAATGCAAACTTTAGAACTATCTGCGTGTTTGCTAGGTGCAGTACAAGCTAGGTTAAGCCTAGAGACAGGTGCCCAGATAAGATTCTCTTGGACTTGCCCCTAGTGAAATAAAGTGATCTTAAAGAGATTAGTACTACTGGCACTGACATATCCCTGGGTGATGCAAACGGCTAAGCACTAGGCGACTAACCAGAAGTTTGGTGGTTTGAACACACCCAGAGGCACCATGGAAGAAAGGCCTGGCAATCGGCTTACAAAAGGTCGCAGCCAGGAAAACCCTAAGGAGTGTAGTTCTACTCTCCAACACATGGGGTTGCCATGAGTTAGAATCAACTTGAGGGCAACATGTTTCGTTGTTTTTTTTTTTTTTTGGATTAGCACTTGTGTAATACTTACCTTGTATAGCCTAGCACAGTTCTATGCACTGCACATGAACCATGAACTGACTCATTCACTCTCACAGCAATCCCATGAGGCAGGCACTATGACTATGCTCATTTTGCATTTGAAGGAGGAGAACTTGAACGATTTGTCCAAGGCCACACTGCAGAGCCAGAATTCACCCTCTGTGCTCTCGACCACTGGACATCCTCTCTGAAGATGGAAGAAGTGGATAACAGATTCCGGAGATGTTTAAAGGGTAGAATTGATAAGACTCTGTCTTGGGAGAGGGAGGAATCAGGAACAGCTCCCAGATTTTTAGCTTGGGTAACTGGATAGATGGTAATGCCACACGCTGAGCAGAAGTGTGCAAAGGATGGTGAGCATCTGTAGTGAAAGATGGTGACCACACTTCTGGACCTGCTGAGTTTGCAATGACTGTGGGAAACCCAAGAAGAGGTGTTCTGTAACTGGATGAACATACAGTTTTGGAGCCCAGGAGATACAAAAGAAGGAGCCAGTGGGTAAGTACACCAAGGGAAAGAATGAGAGACAGTAAGAGAACACAGCAACAGATAGAACCCTGAGGAAAATCAACATTTAAGGAAGGGCAGAGAAGAGGGGAGCTCCAGAACCTTTGGAAGAAGCTTCTGGAAAGATAAAGCCAAAAGAATGTGATGTCGTGGAAGCCCAGAAAAGACATTTCAAGAAGGAGGATGTGGGGATATATGCCATTTAAACATGGCTGCACTATTGACAACTGCAGCCCCCACAGGCCTCTATG
>NW_004443966.1:5169755-5207638 GCF_000243295.1 Trichechus manatus latirostris | reverse complement strand
TTACCTGACAAAATGAGAGTCAGAGGAAACCCATGGGTCCAACAATCAGGATATTACTAGTGCAGAGAATTATATTATCCTCATAAGATCATCCTCTATTGTCTTACACACCTGAAAGACACATTGAGTCCGCTCACTCTGGCTATGCAATTGATAAGAGTATCGCTCTTACTTAGTAACCTGGTGAAGAACCAGATGGTATCTGGTGGAAAACCAGCACCGTGAGTTTAAAGAGCCTGCTACAGCCGCCATCTAGGAGACTAAGTCCAGGCATTAAGTAACAACCTGGTGAAAAACCAGATGGTATCCAGTGGAAAACCAGCACCATGAGCTTAAAGAGCCTGCTATGGCCGCTATCTAGGCAACTAAGTCCAGGTGTTACTCATAGCCATGCTACTTCTCCTCCTTAAACATATGGAGTGTGCCCCAGCCGTAGCTGGGTTCACAAGGACTCACTAAGACGCCAGGCCCTGAGGTGTGGAGACAGTAGCTGAGATAATTTTAGACTTTATCTCATAGAGAAAATTTTACTTTATCCTACTGGACACTTGTTGGACCAGTGGAAACCTTCTTGATTCTTATTTCGTTAACTAAACAAAAGGGGGGAAATAAGGGGATATATGTCATTTAAACATGGCTGCACTATTGACAACTGCAGCCCCCACAGGCCTCTATGCTGCACAGCATTTGAGACTTGTCCCCAACATGTTGAGACTTGTCACGACTTGTTTTCCCAAACCTATTGTCCCTTTACTGATTGGCTTGTTTACCTGAATTCCTTCTCCCTTGCCCGCACCCAAAGCCCATTGTTCTGTTATTTGCTTCACTGCTTGCTGGATTGACTATAAATAAACTCCTGGGACTGAAGCCGAGGTCAACTCCTCAGAGTGACCCTCCTGGCCCCACTTCTCTGTAAGAGTTGTGTTTGGTTACTGTCTCCACTGTCCCGACAACCGTTGCCACTGCGACAGATGGTGCCCTGTGTGAGGGGCTGCAACAGGAGGAGTTCATCAATAGTGAAATATGCTGCTGGGAGGTCTCAGAAGGAAAAGTCTGAACGGTTTTTGGGTGCTCTTAGGAAAAGTAGTTGCAGTGGATTAGTTGCGAGTGGGTGAAGGAGTAGAAGGGAGGGGTTCCTGGGTGACACAAGAGGTTAGGTACTCAACTATTAGTCAAAAGGTTGGCTGTTCAAATTCACCCAGAGGTGCCTCAGAACACAGGCCTGGAGATCTGCTTCCAAAAGGTCACAGCCTTGAAAACCCTATGGAGCAGCTCTACTCATGTGTTGCCATGAGTCAGAATCGACTGGATGACAGCAACTATCAACAACAACAAGGAGAAGAAGAAAGAGTGTGTGTGGACAACTCCATAGAAAAGTTGGGCTGTGAAGTGGAGGAGGGAGAGAAGTGACCCACGAGGAAGGAGTTTGGTTTGGTTTTGTGTTAGTATGAGAGATACATGAGCACGCCTCTCTCTCATGTACAGGACGGAGCATGAAGAAGGCAGACTCCACGGTGGGTACCTAAGGTGGGTTCTGTAGGGAGTTAAGGAGTTTGTCATCTGGTGGTTCCTATTTTACATGGGGAAAAAAGAGAGAGAGAGAGAGAGAACTGGAGGTGAGAAGGTGGTGTTCCCCTGGACAGACAAGGAGTCTTTTTGATCCCCACACAAACTTTATAGGCAAGCTGGGTGTCTCTCCAGTAAGTGATGAATTACAGGACTACCCACCCAGGTGCTGGAATTCCTCCTCTCATATCCAATTAAATCATTCAAGCTAATGATTCCCAGCACTGAGCCTTGGACATGCTGGGTTGCCCTTCTTCTCTTCACTGCCTTCCTTCAAGTCCAGTTCAAGCCCTTCCAATGCAATTTCCCCAGTCTGAGAAGGAACCTAATTTTATCTATTGCTAGTGAATAACTTATCCAACCTTCCACTTCTTAACCTATAAAATGGGAAGGGTAATATATAGTCAAGGAGCCCTGGTGGCACAATGGTTAAGTGTTAGGCTGCTAACCGAAAGATTTGTAGTTCAAACCCACGCAGAGGCTCCAAGAGAGAAACACCTGGTAATCTGCTTCTGTAGAGATTACAGCCTAGGAAACCCTATGGGGCAGTTCTATCCTGTCACATAGGGTTGCTATGAGTTGGAATCAACTCAACAGCACTCAACAATAATGACACTACATAGTCACATGGTTATAGGGATTTCTGGAATAATGTTGATTGACTTCAGTCCAAAGCAGAAGTAAAGCATGAGAAAGCACGAAATGTTTCAGCTCAGAAGTGACCTTGACACCAAGTGAAGGAAGTAGATGTTCCTTGACAAACGTTAGGGTTACTAAACTTTGCCTTATTGAACCAATAAGCAGCCATTTTGCATTACCTAAAGGGCTGGGCTCAGGAGTGACTAAACCCAATGATGAAGGAGCCACCACCTCTTGGGGAATTCTGAGCCCTGGCACATGGGGGAGGGAGGCACTGCTTGCTCAGCTGAGCTCAGTGATACAGGCACAGGCCCTGGAACCAGGCGGCCTGGGTTCAGATCTCAACTTTGCTACTTCTTAGTTGTATGACTTTAGCAAGTTATTGAACCTGTCTGTGCCTTGGTTTCCTCATCAGAAATGAGTTCCTATCTCATAGAGTTATTACAAAAAATAACAACATCATCTCTGACTATAACTCCAACCACACTCTTAGTCTTCCTCATTCTGCTCCTTCATTGATGGCCTCTCTGCTGTCCCTCAAACACTCCTGCATCTCCTGCCTCAGGACCTTTGCACATGCATTTGCCATCCTTTGGAATGCTCTTGCTCCATATACCCTGAAGCTTGAGCCTTCATTTCATTTAGGCCTCTCCTCAAATGTCCCCTCCTCAGCCAATTTTCTCTGGTCATAAGGGAAGGGACTCAGTTTTGTTTCTGCCATGTCATCAGTGCCCAGAAGAGTGTCCTGCCCATAATTGGAACTCAGAGAAAAAGCTGTTGAATCATTGAGTTAATTAGTTACTTAATTTAAACCTCACAATAAAAAGAACTGTTTATCCAGGATATTTACATTTCTTGATTTGAATGCAAGCCACACCCTGTTGTATTTTCTTACATGCTTCCAGCTTAGCACATTTACATCCCTAAAGCATATGTCATCCTGTCCACATGTGCCCCTGTGAATCATTTCCAATGCAGGTCCCCTCTGTCTAATGAAACACCCACAAGAAGTGCTGCTGCAATTGGATGCATGCTGCTGTCCGCTGGTTGACAATGAAGGGCAGTCAATATAGAAACTCTCTGGCAAATTGAGCAATTTGAAAACTGTTAGCAAGTCCCCGCTCAGCATTCCTGTCCTGTGAGGATTCCAGGATAGAACAGCTCTGCTTCGAAGCGTAGATGAGAAGGCTGGGGGACGGGGTGCTTACGTCAATGCGAGGAAACAGAAATAGGGAGAATGTTGACACAATGTGAAGACATAGCCAAGGTCACTGGTCATTATCATGTCTAGAAGCTGCTGAATTGCAGCAGGCTTTGCTGTGTACATTTTTATCAAAAATAAAATAAAATATTAACAGTTAAAAAAAAACGAAAAACCTACCATATGACCCAGCAATCCCACTCCTAGGTATATACCCGAAAGACGTAAAAGCAGGGACTCCAACAGGTACATGCGCACCAATGTCCACTGCAGCATTATTCACATCAAAAGGTGGAAACAACCCAGCTGCCCATCAGCAGATGAATGGATGAACACAATGTGGTATATACGTACAATGGAATATTACTATTCAGCCGTAAAGAGAAATGAAGTTCCAACGGATGCTACAACATGGATAAACCTTGAAAACATTTCTAGAAGTGAAACAAGTCAGACACAAAACGGCAAACGTTCGCATGATTTCATTTACGTAAAATAGCTAGAATAGGTAAATGCCTACAGACAGAATGCAGATTGATAGTTGCCAAGGGCCAGGACAGGGAAGAATGGGAAGTAATTGCTTAACGGGTGTTATTTGGGGGTGATGAAAATGGTGTGAACCTACTAAATGCCACTCAATTGTACACTCTAAAATGACTAGTTTTATGCTACGTAAATTTCACCTAAATAAAAAAAAAACTAAAATAAAAAAATTGCACTGCTTGATTGCAGTTTCCTGCGAAATTTCCACCAAAGCATGAAGCTGTCCTGCCCCTCCTCCTGCATCCACCTGTCAACACACAGTGGGCAGGTCTCAAGCTGAAGCTGTAGGTAATTTACATTGGCATGCTCAGTGGGCTTCGCGGAGAAGGATACGTGCTGTTCCCGTCATCCATTCTGGGGGAGGTAGTTGAATAAAACACACAAAATTGATGAAATTCCCACACTTGGGAAGTTTACAATATATTGGGGAGTTCCAGTCATGAAACCAGTTAACTATAATAAGTCAGAATGAGGTCACTGCTGAAGAGAAGTCCAAGCAATGTGCTGTGGAAAAGCACATTGAGAGAAAGAAAGAGAGGTGTTACTTGTTTGTGTTTAAGGATGAAGCTACCAAAACGAAAGCAAAGTCACTGCCATCGAGTGGATTCCAACTCATACTGCACTGCCCCATAGGGTTTCCCAGGAGTGGCTGGTGGATTTGAACTGCCAACCTTTTGATTAGCAGCCGAGCTCTTAACCACTGCGCCACCAGGGCTCCATAGGACAAGAGTAGCCTGTAAATCTTTATGGAAGCAGACTACCACATCTGCCACATCTTTGTCCCATGGAGTGGCTGATGGGTTCGAACTGCTGAATTATTGCAAACAACACTGCAATAAATAATCTTATGCTTATCTATTTACGACACGTTCAACTACTTCTGTAGTATAAATTTCTAGAAGGAGCACTGTAGGGTCAGAGAGTGCATTCTGATAGCGAGTGATGCATCAACCTCCCACAGAGGCTGCTCTCTTGCTTGACAGCCTGTTTCCACACGGTCTCATCTGTGTGGTTTCATCAGACTTTGCTTTTTTAAAAACTTACAGGCAATAAATTGTGCCTTAGTGTAGCGTTTTACGACAGCTTTATTGAGGTATGATTGAATAAAACAAACTGCACATATTTGAAGTGTACAGTTTGATTGACATAGACACTGATGAAACCATCATCACTATCAAGATAATGGCGCTCTGGTGGCGTAGTGGTTACGAGCTTGGCTGCTAATGAAAAGGCTGACAGTTCTAATCCACCAGTTCTTCCTTGGAAACCCTATGGGGCAGTTCTGCTCTGTCCTATAGCAATTTATATAACAGAATGCTGTGCAGCTATAAAAAGGGGGAGGCTTTTTATGTATTGGTGATGGAAAGATCCTCAGGATATGCTTTAAAAGGACAAGACGAAGAACGGTGGGATGTTAAGGTGGATGTCAACTCGGCTGGGCCGTGATTCTCAGTGGTTTGGTAGTTGTGATGTAGTTTGGCAGTCGTATGATGATGTAAGTAGTCAATCAGTTGAAAAGGACTTCCCTTGAGCGTGTGGCCTGCATCGACTGTAAGTGGACTTTTTGGCAAGGCCTGCGGGTTTTTGCTCTCTCTGGATCCTGCAGCTGGCTCAAGTTCATCTGACCTCCAGTTCTTAGGACTTGAGCCAGCAGCTTACCTATGGCCTTGCCTGCCGATCTTGGGATTCATCAGTCTTTGCAGCCTGTGAGCAACAGCCCTGCTCTCTGACCTGCTGATCTTGGGTTCGCCAGCCCCTATGGCTACGTGAATCAGGAGAATCCTCCATCCTGACCCATGGAGTTGGGACATTCCAGCCTCTACAACTGTGTGAGTCATTTCCTTAATATAAATCTCTGTGTGGATGTTTATATGCTTTACTGGTTTTGCTTCTCTAGAGAACCCAGCCTCAGACAAATGGTATGTAAAATGTTACCGCGTGGAGAGACAGAGAGAGAGCGTGTGAGAGCAAGAGCAAGACAGAGACACAGAAAGAGCATGAGATTAAAACGGTGGCCACACAGGTGGAAAAGATGTTTTCAACATATATAACAAATAAAGAAAGGGCCTATTTCCAGGATAATAAAGAATTTCTACTAACCAATGAGAAAAAGGCAGGAAACTAAGAAGAAAAAAAAAAAGACATTTTATAAAAGAGGATTTCCAAATGGCCAATAAGCATGAAACTGTGCTCAACTTCATTAATAATCAGGAAATTGCAGACTAAAACCACCACTTTCGGGCTTGGCTAGAGTTTAAAACACTGACAATACCAAGTGTTGGTAAGGATGTGGCGCAACAGAAACTCTCATAGTCTACTGATTGAAATACAAATTAGTACAGCCACTTTGAAAACACTTTGGCAGTGTCTACTGAAGTTGAAGATACTCATACTCTATGATCCAGCAACTGCACTCCTAGGCACGTAACCAACAGAAATGTCTGTACATGTTCACCAAGATACATGTACAAGAATGTTCCCAGTGCTCGCTCCGTCAGCACATATGCTAAAAATTAGAACAGTACGGAGATTAGCATGGCCGTTCATGCCACTTCGTGAAGCACTCCATATTTTAAAAAGAAAAAAGAAAAAAGAATGTTCCCAGCAGCCTTATTTTTAATGGGCAAAAACAATCCAAATGTCTATCAACAGTAGAAGGGATATATGAATTGTAGTATATACACATTTTTAAATTGGAGTATAGTGACACAGTGGAATAGTGTGCCCAGCTGTAAAAATCAACAAACTATAGCTACACGTAACAACATAAATGAATCTATCAGATAAAATGCTGAGCAGAAGAAGCCAATAAAAAGAATCATTGACATACAAATCCATCAATGTGACATACAGAAGTGCTTCGGGATGCATATTGCTGTTGTTGCGTGCCCTGGAGTCAATTCCCACTCCTAGTGACCCTACAGGACAGAGTAGAACTTCCCCATAGGGTTTCCTAGGCCATAATCTCTATGGAAGCAGATCACCAGGTCTTCTCTCCGGCAGAGCCACCGGTGAGTTTGAACCATCGACCTTTCGGTTAGCAGCCAAGTGCATAACCACTGCGCCACCAAGGCTCCTTTTCAGAGATGCATACTGTCTTAGTCATCTAGCGCTGCTCTAACAGAAATACCACAAGTGGATGGCTTTCACAAACAGAAATTTATTTTCTCACAGTCTAGTAGGCTACAAGTCCAAATTCAGGGCATCAGCTCCAGGAGAAGGCTTTCTCTCTCTGTCTGCTCTGGAGAAAGGTCCTTGTGATGCATCGGTCTTCCCTTGGTCTGGGAGCATCTCAGGGCAGGAACCTCAGGTCCAGAGGACATGCTCTGCTCCCAGTACTGCTTTCTTGGTGGTATGAGGTTCCTATGTGTCTCTGCTCACTTCTCTTTTTTATATCTCAAAAGAGATTGGATTAAGACACTATCTAATCCTGTAAACCTTATCAGTATAACCTCATCATAGTGATAGAGTTTACAACACATAAGGAGATCACATAGAACCTCCTTATAGTGATAGAGTTTACAACACATAAGGAAATCCCCTCAAATTACACTATCGTACAGTACTGGGAATCATGACCCAGCCAAGTCGCTACACACATGTTTTGGGGGACGGAATTCAATCCATGACACATACCCAGGCGATAAAACTATAAAGCAAGGAGGTGATGACCACAGGAGTCTGGACAGTGGTTACCTTTGGGGAAAGGGAAGAAGTGTGTGATGGAGAGGAGAGGGCTTCTGGGTGATACAATGTTCCCCTTCTTGACCTGGCTAATAGTTTCATGGGTGTTTGATTTCCAATAATTAATTTATCAATGCATTAGATATTCTGCTGTTTTCTGTATGTGTCATATTTCACTATAAAAGTGTTGTTTTACAATATACAGTGAAAAATCCACTGCGACTTTTCCCTCTACCATCCAGTTCCCATATTGCCCCTGACATAAAGTTACTTTTGTTTCTTAAGTATCCTTCCAGAGTTTCTTATGCATATACCAGGACATGTTAATATATACTACCTTTCTCTCCCTTTCTTTTACACAGAATATAAGCACATTGTTCTCCATCTTGATGTGGGTTGGGTTTGTTGTTTGTTTTGTTTTGTAGTAACTGTAGATCTTGTAGATCTTTCCACTCAGATATTTTCTTCTACAGCTACATAGTCTTCCGTTGTATCTATCTACCATGGCTAGTCCTCTGTTGGAGGATATTTGGGCTGTTCCTAATCTTTCGCTTATATAAAGAATGCTACAATGAATAACTTTGCATGTCCATTATCTCATATGAATGTAAATATATATCTGTAGGATAAATACCTAGAAATTGGATTGCTCAGACAAAAGGTATATAACTTTGATAGATATTGTAGGTTTGCCTCCATAGGAATTGTACCAATTTCCATTGCCACTAGCAATGTATGAAAATGCCTGTTTCCCCATAGCCTTGCCAATAGTACCTGTTTCCAAGCTTGGGTATTTTTGCCAGGCTGATAGGTGAATGCCATAAGTAGGAGTCAACTCATGATAACTGGTCATTTTTTCTTTCTTTTTTTTTAATAGGTGAAAAATGGTATATCAACATAGAGTAAATTTACATTTCTCTTATTACGTGTAAGGTTGACCTCAACCTTTTGTAAGTTCAAGGACCATTTTGATTTCCTTTTCTGTGAACTGTGTACATTCTTTGCACATCTTTCCTTTGAGTTTTAGTCCTTTTCTTCTCAGCTTCTAGAAGCTCTTTCCACACTTAGGAGATTAGCCTTTGTCCTTACTCTGTGATGTGCATGGCAGCTAATTTTCCTCAGATTGCCACTGACTTTTTGCCTTTCCTTATGGCGTATATTTTATTTTGTAATTGTAGGTTTTTGCTTTTATGTGGTCAAATTTATGTGCCTTTTCTTTTTGGGCTCTGGTTTTTGAGTCATAGTTAGAAAGGCCTTCCCCACTCCAAACATATGAAGGAATTTTTCCACGTTTTCTTCTGGTATTTTTATTCATGTATTAATTTATTTATTATTGTGGTAAAAATACACGTAACAAGACATTTGCCAATTCAACAATTTTTGCACGTATAATGCCGTGGCATTAATTACGATCTTCATGTTGTGCGATCATTGTCACTGTTCTTTTCTGACTTATTCCACCACTGTTGACTTAAATTCAGCACCCTCTAAACAGCAACTCTTCTTTACCCCCTCGCTCCTACTTCTTTTAACCACCAATAAGCTTTGGTTTCTATACATTTGCCTATTTCACGTAAGTGGGATCACGCAGTATTTATCCCTTTGGAACCAACTTATTTCACTCAGCAGAATGTTTTCAAGATTCCTCCATGTCGTAGCATGGATCAGGACTCCATTTCTCTTCATGGCTGAATAATATCTCATTGTACGTATGTGCCACATGTTGCTTATCCATTCATCTGTTGTTTCTTTCTGGTACTTTGTGACTTCAGTTTTTACACTTAAATCTTTTACCCATTTGAAATTTGTCTTGGTCAACAATGTATAAGATGTTGATGCAATTTAACACTTTCCCAGATTATAATCCATTGTCTCCCAACCATTTGCTCAATAGTCATTATTGCCTACTAGTTTTGCTTATTATTTTAACTTGAATTTCTCAACCAACAGATTGAGTCTTTTTCTAAAATATTATTTTAGTCTAAATGCCAAAGATATAAACAGTATCTTTCGATGTCTGAAGTGAATGCCGCGCTAAGTGAAATGAAGGAGAACCACACGGATTTCCCAAGTAAAGATGAAGAAAGGTGTAGCCCCAGTAGTAGACCAGCCTCCAAAGACCTAAGGGAGACAGATCAGTACTGTGTTTCTGCTTTCCAGATTCATCACCTGAGGTTGCATCTTTCTTTCACCAAAAAGTCCTGATTGGAAAGTTCTATTAAGTTCTTTCTGTTGTTGTTGTTAGGGGCCCTCAAGTCAGTTCCGACTCATAATGACCCTACGTACAGCAGAAACACTGCCCGATCCTATGTCATTGTCACAATCATTATGCTTGAGCCCATCTTTGCAGCCACTGTGTCAATCCATCTCTTTGACGGTCTTCCTCTTTTTTGCTGACCCTCTACTTTACCAAGCATGATGTCTTTCTCCAGGGACTGGTCCCTCCTGATAACATGTACAAAGTACATGAGACAAGTCTTGCCATCCTTGCTTCTAAGGAGCAGTCTGTCTATAATTCTTCCAAGACATATTTGTTTGTTCTTCTGGTAGTCCATGGTATATTCAATATTCCTCACCAACACAATAATTCAAATGCATCAATTCTTCTTCGGTCTTCCTTGTTCATTGCCCAGCCTTCACGTGCATATAAGGCGATTGAACATACCCCCATAGCTTGGGTCAGGTGCACCTTAGTCCTCAGGGTGACATCTTTGCTTTCTAACGCTTTAAAGAGGCCTTTTGCAGCAGATATGCCCAGTGCAATATGTTGTTTAATTTCTTGACTGCTACTTCCATGGGCGTTTATTGTGGATCCAAGTAAAATGAAATCATTGACAACTCCAATATTTTCTTTGTTTATCATGATGTTTCCTGTTGGTCCAGTTGTGAGGATTTTTGTTTCCTTAGTGTTGAGGTACAATCCACACTGAAGACTGTAGTCTTTGATCTTCATCAGTAAGTGCTTCATGTCCTCTTCACTCGGGAGGCAAGCTTGTGTCATCTGCATAAAGCAGGTTAATGAACCTTCCTGCAATACTGATGCAGCGTTCTTCTTCACATAGTCCAGCTTCTCAGATTATTTGCTCAGCATACAGACTGAACAAGTATGGTGGAATGATACAACCCTGACACAAACCTTTCCTGATTTTAAACCATGCAGTATCCTCTTGTTCTGTCTGGACAACTGCCTCTTGATCTATGTACAGATTCTTCACAAGCTCAATTAAGTGTTTTGGAATTCCCATTCTTTATAATGTTATTCATAATTTGTTATGATCCACACAGTCAAATGCCTTTGCATTGTCCATAAAACACAGGTAAACATCTTTCTGGTATTCTCTGCTTTCAGCCAGGATCCATCTGACATCAGCAATGATATCTCTGGTTCCACGTCCTCTTCTGAATCTAGCTTGAATTTGTGGCAGTTCCCTGTCAATGTACTGCTGCAAACGTTTTTTAATTACCTTCAGCATAATTTTACTTGTGTGTGATATTAACAATATTGTTCGATAATTTCCACATTTCTGCACCAGGAAAGCAACCGCAGCCAGGACATCCTGCTAGACTGAGGGAATGGTACAAACAGAAAAGCAAATAGGCAAGTGGCCCCCGAGAGTGACGGTGACACTTGCTCTGCCAGGTGCTCTCAGACCCAACAGCTTAATTGCACCCTGGCTAAGAGTGTCCCCAGAGTAGGTACTTAGCCAGCATGTAAGAAAATAAAAGCAGGGTATTTACCGACAGGTGCCTGAGAATGACATAAAGGGCTGAGGAGTTTTCCTCCGTGGTCCCCCACAGTGTAAGAGCTGCCGCCCGCAACATGTTCAGACACAGGAGTCTGTTTTCTGTTCCTCTCGCTCCTAATGCTTTCATGTTATGGTAGAAATTACAAGGAACCGGGAATCAGGAGATCTGGGTGTTAGCTCTATCACAACTGCACAACTCGGGGCGAGTCACTTCCTCTTTCTGGACCTGAGTTTCCTGATTTATAAAATGACCATAACTTCATCTATCTCACAAGCTTTTCATATCTTGTTGTTTAATATATGATATATCAATACCCTATTCCATGGAATGGAAACCCTGGTGGCGTAGTGGTTTACAGCTACGGCTGCTAACCAAAAGGTCAGCAGTTCAAATCCACCAGGCACTCCTTGGAAACCCTATGGGGCAGTTCTACTCTGTCCTATAGGTCACTATGAGTTGGAATCCACTTGACGGCAATGCTTTTGTTTGGTTGGTTGTTTTTTTAATACCTTGGAATACTATGCAGACTTTGGAAAGACTGAGGATAGATCCTATGTACGAATATGGAAAGAGCACCGAGATGAACTGTAAGCGAAAACGCAGGGTGCTGGAAAGAATGTACTTTGTGATGCCATTGTGTGGGGGATGTAGATCACCATGATGTTTTATGTGCTGGATGACTTATGGATGGGATCTCAACCAGTGTAAGAAATGGCCTGAGAGTGAATGGGGCTGGAGATGGGCAGAGTCCTTCGACTTCCATCTTTGTACCATTTAGCTCTGTTTGATTTTTATTTTAACCTGTGGGTGTTGCTTTTCTTAAAAAAATACTCATTTAAATAAGAACAGATACTAATGTCTACTTCACTGGTTTGTCAAAAGATTAAATGAAGCAGTCTATATAAAAAACATTTCTGTAAAGTCTAACGCAACTCACTAAAATTTTTTCATTCGAAATAGAATCAAATATGCATTTACTGAATTCTACTCTAAAATTAAAAAGTAAAAATTGTCCAGTTTAACACTTGTATATTTAATATTCTTGATGCTTTAAAACACAGGACCAGCTGGCCAGCCGAGGGTGCTTCGCAGGCCACCTGCAGCTTAGCTAGCCCCTTCACTGCCATCGCTCGGAGGCCGACCACTGGGCTCCTGCATCTGGCCTTGCGCCCATCAGCTTTCCACACAGCAGCTACAGTGTAGAAGCTAAAATGTAAGTCAGATCACATCACTTCTCTCTCTGCTCACTACCTTTTCATAGCTTCCATCTCAGCCAAAGCCAGGCCTTCCAAGGCCTTTCAAACAAATAAACAAACAAGAAAACCGGTTGTCATCGAGAAGATTCCAACTCATGGCAACCCCATGTGTGCAGAGTAGAACGCCTCCATAGGCTTTTCAAGGTTGCGATCTTTTGGAGGTAGATTGCCAGGCCTTTCTTCCAAGGTGCCTCTGGGTGGGTTCGAACCACCCACCTATCAGTTAGTAATGGTTTTCGCCAGCCAAGGATGCTTCAAGGCCATTTAAGGCCCTACGTAATTTACCCTCTCCTCTTCCAATTCTCTGACCACTTCCTTTACCCTGTCCCCCTCTGCTTCAGCCACATGGGCCTCTGGGTTGCTCCTGACACGTCAGCACCTCCTTCCTCAGGGGCCTGCACTCACCTGGGTTCCCATTACCTGGGTGGCCTTCCCCAGTTATCCTCATGGCTCACTCCCTCACCTCCTTCATGTCACTACTCAAATGCCACCTTCTCATAGAACCTTCCCTGATCACCCAATTTATGATTATAATACCATCGTTCCACCCCCGCCCCACCTACACACGCCCTAACCCCCTCCCCCCAGCTTAGTTACCTCAGTAGCACTTATCACCAAGTATTTTACTCATTGTGTTTGTTGTCTGTCTCCCCACTAGAAAGTTTGCTTCATAGGAGCAGGAATTGTTGTTGTTAGGTGCTGTCGAGTCCATTTGTCACTCATAGCAACTCTATGTGACAGAGTAGAATTGCCCCATATGGTTTACTGAAGGCTGAAGTCTCTACAGGAGCAGATCGAAAAGCTTTTTCCCGAGGAGCTGCTGGTTGGGTTTGAACCACCAACCTTTCAGTTAGCGCTTAAACCGTCGTGCCAGCAGGGCTCCTTAAGTGCAGGTGTGTTGGTCATCTAGTGCTGCTACAACAGAAATCCCACAAGGGGTGGCTTTAACAAAGAGAAGCTGATTCTCTCACAGTCCAGGGGGCTAGAAGTCCAAATTCAGGGTGCCAGCTCCAGGGGAAGGCTTTCTCTCTCTGTCGCCTCCGGGGGAAGGTCCTTGTCATCAGTCTTCCCCTGGTCTAGCAGCTTCTCAGCACAGGGACCCTGGTCCAAAGGACACGCTATTCTCCAGGCTCTTGTTTCTTGGTGGTATGAAGTACCCCCCTCTCTGCTCGCTTCTCTCTTTTACATCTCAAAAGAGATTGCCTTAAGACACAGCCTAATCTTGTAGATTGAATCCTGCCTTATTAACATAACTGCCTGTAATCCTGCCTCATTAACAACACAGAAGTAGGATTTACAACACACAGGAAAATCACATCAGATCACAACATGGTGGACAATCGCACAATACCAGGAGTCATGGTCTAGCCGGTTGACACACATTTTGTGGGGACACAATTCAATCCATACCAGCAGGGATAGTTGGTCTGTTTTGTTCACAGACGTATCCCTAGTGCCTAGAAGACTAGGTGGTACACAGTGGGTCCTCTGTGTTTGTTGCCTGAATCCTGGTCACAGAGAAATGGACCAATGTCATAAACTACTTTACCTAGCTGCCGGCCAAAACGAAAAACAAGAAAAGAAACCTCTTGGGGTGCTTTTTTAAATTGGAGTTGTGTGTGTGTGTGTGTGTGTGTGTGTGTGTTTAATGAAAGTAGGAAGAGACCCAGCCAGAAAAGGTAATGGAATCATTCGTCTAAATTGACAAGAGCTACATAACCGAAAGGTTGGTGGTTCAAACCCACCCAGGGGCTCCACAGAAGAAAGACCTGTCAATCTGCTCCCATAAAGATTACAGCCTAGAAAACCCTATAGGGCAGTTCTTCTCTGTCACATGGCGTCACTATGGGCCAGATTTGATGGCACCCAATAGCAATAACAGCAACAGACATCAGTCACACAGTTGTTGCTAATTGTCAGAAGGGCTTCTAACAGTTGAGCAACATCAGGGTTACAGCCCTCTAAGAGAGATGGAAAACTTTTATGCAACCACTAACACCGAATTGATACAGGTATTAGAATAAATACAGACATTAAAGAGAATAAAGCAGGCAAGTTCTAATATTTACTGTGTGCTCACGATAACGGTATTAGCAGAACGTGGAAGTTGGGGAGATAGGGGGCATTTCCTGTTTCAATGGAGTCAGATTAGAAGCGAGCGATTACTAGCCCTCCGCTGGTAAGTCAGCCATTTTTGCAATCCCTGGTGGTAGGCTTGCTGTCAATTGCCCAGCTCTGTTCACCCAACTAATGGCTAGGCACTGGGCTGAATTTATCCTGACTACAAACATGGAGAAGGAGCCCTGGTGGCACAACAGTTAACGTGCTCGGCTGCTAACCGAAAGGTCGGCAGTTTGAAACCACCAGCCCCTGCAAGGGAGAAGACCTGGCAATCTGCTTTCGTAAAGATTACAGCCTAGGGAACCGTATGGGGCAGTTCTCTGTCCTATAGGGTCGCTGTGAGTCGGAACTGACTCCACAGCACACAGCAGCACAAATATGAAGAGTCTTCGGTGGTTCAGTGGTAGAAGTCTCGCCTTCCATGCGGGAGATACAGGTTCGATTACCGGCCAATGCACTCATGAGAAGCCACTACCCATCTGTCAGCCAATTAAAATCAGCCAGTGAAAACCCTATAGATCACAGCAATCCAATCTGCAACTGATCATGGGGATGGTGCCAGACGGGGCAGCATTTCCTTCCCTTGCGCATCGGTGGAAGGCTGACTCCATGGCAGTTAAGGACAAACAGGAATTCCCTGAGGTATGAACTATGGGAGCCCCTGAGGGTCTATGGGATTCAGTAAGGAGTGGCTGCTTCCCTGGGACAGTGAGTTGCCCCTCCTTCCCGGCAGATGCCTGTGAGTCCTGAGAAAACCACAGGGGCCCAGAGCCTGAATATGTGAAAGGACCGCTGGCACTGTCCAGCAACCAAATAGCAGAAGCTGCACTTCCTTCAACACACGTTCGTGACACCTGTGGGGAGCCAGTCACTGTGGGAATGTCCTTTGTATTGCCTGGGATGGTCTTCTCTTTGATAAGAGATGTGGAATCCAATTATTTGAGAAGAGACGTACAGGAAAGCCTGCAAAAGCTGCAACCTGTGTAAGGTGGAAACCTGTCAAAGAAGGAAACCTCAGATATTTTCCCCTAAAACAAGTGATAGAAAAGTGGTAAGACTGCACCCTGTCAAAGGCAGAAAACTTGGGAGACCCCGAAAAACACGGCAGCCCCGTCGAGTTCCGGCTCTCACAGGGTCACTGTAACTTCATTCACAGGGAAAAGCTGTGTCGTGCCTGTCCCTCTCCTCTACTTCCTCCTTCCTCTTCTGCTTCTTCCATCTCCTCTCCCTCCCTCCCTCTTAGAGCCCCAGTTCTCTCTCCACCTCTATCTCTCTCAGTTTCCACAGTGGTTAAGAGCTTGGCTGCTAACCGAAATGTCGGTGGTTCAAACCCACCAGCCACTCCTTGGAAACCCTATGAGGCAGTTCTACTCTGTCCTATACAGTTGCTATGAGGTGGAATCTACTCGAAAGCACACAACAACAATACAGCATGTATGAATATCTGGGGAAACAGCAAGTGCAAAGGCCCTGAGGTGAGGACTGGCTTGGCCTGTTGGAGGAGAAGCAAGAGGGAGAGAGCAGCTGATAGAAGGGCAGGGCAGATGACACTGGACCTAGCCGATCATTGTAGGTACTTCAGAGGAAGCCATTGGAGGGGTGGGGTGTTTTTTTTTTTCCACTTAAAAAATTTATTTTTTTATTGAGGTAAAATTCACCTAATGTAAAATTAACCACTTTTAAGCATTTAGTGCATTTAAAATGTTGTGCAACCACCACATCTATCTAGTTCCAACACATTTTCATTGCCCCAAAGGAAACCCCATATCCGTTGTGTAGTTACCTCCCACTCCCCCTCCCCTCAGCCCCTGGTGACCGCCAGTCTGCTTTCTTGTTCCGTGGATTGACCTGTCCTGGATATTTCATATCAGTGGAATCGTACAGCACCTGACGCTTCGTGTCCGGCTTCCTTCACTTACTGTAGTGATTCCGACTTCATCCACGTTGTCGCATGCGTTAGAATTTCATGCCTTTTTATGGGTGTGTACTATTTCATTGTTTGGCTATTCCACAATTTGCTTACCCATTCATCCACTGAGGGACATTTAGGCTGTTTCCACCTTTTGATTTACTGGAGGGCGGGAAGCCAAGAAATGACATTACCTGACTTGAGTGTTACGTGTCCACTCGGACTGCTGGACACTTGCAGGGAGATCACCCAAGATGGCAACCGCACCCCTGATTTAGAAAAGTGGAGTAACTGTGCATTCTTCAAGAAGTTTTCCATAAATACTGTCTCTTGCAGTCTTTGAGGTGGTCAACCTTATCGTTGTTAGTTGCAGCGAGTCAATTCCAACTCACGGCGACCCTAATACGTGAGTACAACTGCTTCATAGGGTTTTCTTGACTGCAATCATAACAGAAGCTGATTCCCAGGCTTTTTCTTCCATGGTAGCACTGGGTGGAGTCAAACCTCCAACCTTTAGGTTAGCAGTCGATAACAAACTGGCGTAGTGGTTAAGAGATTGGCTGCTAACCAAAAGGCAGGCAGTTCAAATCCACCAGCCACTCCTTGGAAACCATATAGGACAGTTCTACTTGGTCCTATAGGGTTTATGAGGCAGAATCGACTCAATGACAACAGATTTGGTTTTTTTTTTTCTTGCAGGGACCTTTTTGAGGTGGTGGTGGTTGTTGTGTGCTGTGGAGTCGATTCTGACTCATAGCGACCCTAAGGATAGAGTAGAACTGCCCCATAGGGTTTTCTAGGTAATCTTTATGGAAGCCCATCACCAGGTCTTTCTCCTGTGGGGCTTCTGGATGGGTTTGAACCGTCAATCTTAAGGTTAGCAGCCGAGCACTTAATTGTTGCACCACGGGGTTCAAATGGCAGGTGTGTGACCAGTTAAGGAAAAGCCATGGCATTTAACTGTGGGCAGAGCTGGGAGCATGAACTGACCTGCCTGAGGAGGCAGCCATGGTGCCACTTTGGGGAGTGAGCAGGGAAAGGCCACAGAGAGTGGTGAGGGGGGAAAGTCCTCAGAGGGTGGTGAGGGGGAAAGGCTGCAGGGAGTGGTGAGGGGGAAAGTCCTCAGAGAGTGGTGAGGGGGAAAGGCTGCAGGGAGTGGTGTGGGGGGAAAGGCTGCAGGGGTCCATTTCATTCTGCCCGCAGGTATGGACAGGGAGCTAATTAGCACATCCTGGAGCAGGGCTGCAGCAATAGATGGCTGGAAAGTGTTTAAGCAGTAGGTGTGACAGAACTTTCATCTCAGTCATAAAAGAAAGAGCACCCATAGAACACTTAGCTCTGAGCAAAGCTACTTCCTTGTGAGTCCTCCAAGACAAACTAGTGGTGGAACAAACTGGAGGGTAAACAAACTCAATGACCGGATTCCTGGGACTATTACGATCAGCTAAAAAAAGCGATTACAAGCCAGTAGTCCTAAAAGTGGTAGGTTATGAGCTTTGAGAACAATAGGCCTTCTTTCTGGCCTGAACGTGTTTCTGAGTGTCCTGGAAGGTAAGGCACCTGTACGAGACCGGCCACCTCTGAGAGGGCATCAGCGTGGAATGGAGGAAAGTCTCGAGGTGGGTCCTAAAGCCATCGAGGTGGGTCCTAAAGCCAATGGTAGGTGTCCTTATAAGGTGAGGAAGATTTGGACGCACACAGACACACAGGGAAGAAGGCTATGTGACCATGTAAGCAGAGATCAGAGCGATGCATCTACAAGCCCAGGAATGCCAGGGACTGCCTGGCCCACCAGAAGCTAGGAGAGAGATGTGGGAATGATTTTCCCTCAGAGTCTCTAGAAGGAACCAACCCTGCCGACACCTTGATTTCAGACTTCTGGCCTCCTGAACTGTGAAAGAATATGCTTCTGTTATTTCTAGGCACCCAGTTTGTGGTACTTTGTCACAGAAGCCACAGGAAACAGATACAGTTCACCTCCATTGCACCAGTACCTCTGACTGCTTTTCTTTCCGACTTGGCTCTCCAAGGTCGTGGCAAGGAAGTCTGAAGTTCCTCAGTTGCTGAGCAAGTCCCAGGAAACTGGCCCTGTGACTTGATTTATTTCTTTCGTAGGGGACGCAGAGCAAGTCCCCAGCACGTTCCTGCTGTGACTTCTACGTCCCCCTGTGCCTCACCCTTGCCCAAATGCACCTCCAACCAAGGGAGAAAGTCATGGATGCTTTCTTTCCTCTTAGCAGGAGGGAGCCACCTGGGCCAGGCTGAGCTCTCAGGACAGCCCCACCCCTGCCCACTGCCACCGAGTGCATCCTGACTCACAGCAACCCCAGAGGGTTTCCAAGGCTGTAAATCTCTGCGGAAGCAGACTGCTACATCTTTCTCTCGCGGAGATGTTGGTGGTTTCAAACTGCCAGCCTGGCAGTTAGCAGTTGATCGCTTTAACCACTGTGCCACCAGGGCTTCTTCAGCAGAGCTCAGACTCCTGGAAACTTGGCAAAAATATTTCCCTGATTTTCTCTCTCTACCAAATAGGGAAATGCAAGATTGCCTGAGAGGGTTTATGCTTCATGAAGAATAAACCAAAAAAACATGGAGCTGGTTTGGATTCATAATGACCCTATAGAACAGAGTAGAACTGTCCTATAGGGTTTCTGAGGAGCAGCTGGTGGATTCAAACCGCCAGACTTTATGGTTAGCAGCCAAGCTCTTCACCACTGCACCATCAGGGGCCCTCATGAAGAATAGGAAAGAGGAAATTCCTTTGTGGAAGAGGATAATTTTCCTGGATGTTTAATATGCAAGCAAAGGATGTCTGGGCTGAAGAATGTGACTTTCCCAAGGTCCTCTGTCCAGTGTACAGGGGAACTGGGAATTAGGCCACCTTCCCCTTGTGGAGGCTAGAAGTCTACCTGGAGACTAAAACAAAATGTGGAAACTGAGGACAGCATTCCTGCCAAGTCTGGAGAACATGGCAAAACCTGGTCTCACGGAGCAAATATTCAAGATAGTAAGTAACCTAAGCCTTAGACATAATAATTTGCTTGTTTCTTTGGGTTTATGTGTAACGAACCCTCTTAGAATAGCTCTACAGTCCCAACAATCTGGCATTGGCAGTCCTTGACCCTCAGACCTGTGTCGTTTGTCTTCTTAGCCAAACACAAGTCTGAGGAAGAAAGGATTTCAAGAGACATTTTGATGAACATACGAAAGACTCATTGAAACCCTTGGACTTCCCTGGCTTTCTTTGTCCCTTGGACGATAAAAACCCCAAACTGCCTCATCTTAGGTACACCATCCAGTCTCATGCTGAGTGTTGTCCAATTCACGAGTTGTATGATCAAAGAATAAATCTCTAGTATTATTTTTAACTTTGTTTCCATTCTCAGAAATTCGTCTACACCCTGTACTAAGAGGATCTTAACAGGCTGCAGCTGGGGGTTTCTGATTCCCTGCCCTGTTTCCCAGCCACCTTCCCAAGGTTGTAGGAGCTGCAGAGACTGAGGGACCAACTGTGAAGACAAAAGAGACACCAAGGCACAGAGAGGAGTGGAGTCAGGCAAAAGACAGAGCCCAAGAAGGAAGTTCTAGAAAGTCATGCTGCTGGCACTGTGGAGCCACCTGGGGCCCAGACCTCTCCAACCCAGCTCTTCTTGGGGCCTGATTGTTCAACTTCTCCCCGATCAACATGCTCTTGTTTGTCACAATGAACCCACCTTGCCTGAAATAACTTGACTCTAGTCCTTCCAGCAAAGGAAATCATGGCGCTACTGTTGGCTCTCCCCATTGGAGAGTTGCTTCTGTTTAAAGACCAGCACGAGACCACCAGAATCAGAGCCTCTATCTTCAGGTAGGTGCAGAATAAACACCTCCCACCCCACTTCTTGGCCTCCAGCTCCTCTTTTCTTGCTCCTCACAGCCCACAGGTTTTCTGCTCCCACGGCATTACCTCAGATACCAGATCACAGCTTTCAGGAGAGAACTTCCAGGTCTGAGGAGGACTCCTGAGTCACCGCCTCCCAAACATGTTTGTGGTAAGGTTGCCTCATCATATCAGGTTGATTTTTTTTATCAGTTTCAACCCCAGATAGTACACGTTTCTTGACCTCAGACCTAAATTCTGCTACATCTCACCTTAGCTCCACACGCACTGATAACATCTCCATACAAATCTAAAATTCTGTCGGTTCAACTGTGTAGACTCAGAATATCAGAGTAGCAAAGGAGTTTAAATGAGTCCCTGGGTGGCACAAATGATTAAGCACCCTACTACTAGCCAAAAGGTTGGTGGTTCAAACCCACCCTGAGGCACCTCAGAAGACATGCTTGGTGATCTGTTTCCAAAAGGTCACAGCTTTGAAAAGCCTACAGAGCAGTTTTATCTTGCACACGTGGGGTTGCCATGAGTTGGAATCAACTCAACAGCAGCTAAAAACAACAACAACGTCATCATCAGCAACAACAACAAAGAGGCTTAAAAGTCATTGAATCCTCAATTCCTCAAAAAGTTAAACGTAGAATTACCATATGACCCAGCAATTCCACTCCTAGGTATATACCCAAAAGACTTGAAAGCAAGGACTCAGACAGATACTTGTGTACCAGTGTCCAGCAGCATTACTGTCTTAGTCATGTAGTGCTGCTATAACAGCAATACCACAAGCGGATGGCTTTAACAAAGAGAAACTTTTTCTCTCACAGTCTAGTAGGCCAGAAGGCCAAATTCAGGGCATCAGCTCCAGGGAAAGGCTTTCTCTGTCAGCTCTGGAGGAAGGTCCTCGTCATCATCAGTCTTCCTCCGGACTAGGAGCTTCTCTGCACAAGAACCTCGGGTCCAAAGGATGCACTCTGCTCCTGGTGGTTCTTTCTTGGTGGTATGAAGTCCCCAACTCTCTGCTTGCTTCCCTTTCCTTTTATCTCTGGATAAAAGGTAGTGCAGACCACACCCCAGGGAAACTCCCTTTACATTGGATCAGGGATTGTGACCTGGGTAAGGGTGGTGTTACAGTCCCACCTTAATCATCTTTAATGTAAAATTACAATCACAAAATAGAGGACAACAGCACAACACTTTTGGGGGGACACAATTCAATCCATGACAATTATACACAATAACCAAAACATGGAAACAACCCAAATGTCCATCAGCGGATGGCTAGATAAACAAAATGTGGTGCATACACACTATGGAATATTATTCAGCCCTAAAGAGAAATGAAGTTCTAATACCTGCTACGACATGGCTGAACCTTGAAAACATTACGGTGAGTGACATAAGTCAGACTCAAAAGGACAGATACCTTACGATTCCACTTATATGAACCATCTAGAACAAGAAATGCATAGAGACAAAAGTTCATCAGTGGTTACCAGGGGGTGACCAGAGCGGAGTAGGGAGCTATTGGTTAAGGGGTTCTGGGTTTCTGTTTGGGATGATTTTTTTTTTTTAAGTGGATAATGGTGATGGTTGTCATTATCTGCCTGAGGCCACTAGTAGCCAGCATGATAAATGTAATGAAAGTCACAGAATTGTATACTTAAGACTGGTTGAAACAGCAAATTTTTGTGCTATATGCTTTACACACACACAAAAGTCATTCAGTTCTTACATTGCTTGAGTGCCTTCTGACGTAAGTAGAGTCTGTCCTCCAGAAGCATCCCCACCACTGCCACAGACGAAATGAGTCATAAAATCAGTCCCATCCTTCTTCCTTGGGGCAGCTCTTTCAGGGTTAAAGCCCTCATCTGCCTCTTTTTGGTCTTCTCTTCTCCAGGCTGGACATTTTTAATTCCCTTAACCCCTCCTCAGGAGTCCCTGTATGGTACTCATGATTAACCACTCAACTATTAACCAAAAGGTTGGTGGTTTGAACGCACCCAGAGGCACCTCAGAAGAAAGTCCTGGTGTTCTATTTCTGAAAGATCACAGCCATTGAAAACCCTACGGAGCACAGTTCTACTCTGCAACACATGGGGTTGCCATGAGTTGTAATCCACACTGTGGGAACTGGTGGTGGTGGAATCCCTCCTCAGATGCTTCAGTTTTTATTTTTATTTTATGTCTTTATTTACCTCTGGATTACTTTATTCACATGGCATAGGCAAGATACAGGCACTTATGCCAAGGGGACAGGCATGAGCTTCCCACCCCTGCCCTGGTCAGCAGCCCCCCTCCCGCCCTCTCAGGCTCAGTGCTAGTTATCTCACATACCAGACAGAGGGAGGATGGGGGACGGATAGTCTCCTCTGCCAGGGGCTTCAGACGACGGCAGCCTGAGCCCCCTCCATCCGGTGGGACCTGGAGGCCCCGTCTCTGAAAACCCCACACTGCGCAGCTGGACCCTGATCTCACCCTCCTCCTGGTCCCCCCTCCGGCCTAGCTGCTTCTGTTTTTAATCCCCTCACCACCCCAGTGGCTCTTCGCTAAACATGCTCTGGGCTTGCAGTGCTTTTAACGCTTCACTGTGCATAAAAGTCACCTGGAAATGTTGTTATCATCCACTTTTGGGTTCAGTAGGCCTGGGGTGGGGCCTGGGAGTGTGAGTTTCTAACAAGCCCCCAGATGAAGCTGATGCTGCTGGCCCACAGCTTGGAGCAGTAAGACTTCCATTTGCCAGCCTTTCTACCTGGAAGCTCCTGGAGCTTCAGCGCGACTCTTATCCCTAACCCAGACCTCAAGAAAGAAAATCACCACTTTAACAAGGTCCACAGGTGAACAGTTACGCAGTTTCAACTTTGAAAACCTAGAGCACTGGTTCTCAAACTCGGCTACGCATTAGAATCATTTGGGAAGTTTACAAACAATCCCAAAGTCCAGCAACACCCCAGACCAGTTAAATGAGAATTTTCAATACTTCCTAGATGGTTCCAATGTGCAGCCAGGGTCGAGAACTCTGCTCTAGAGCCTCTAAAGCACAGGCCTTGCCTCACACCCACTGCCAGAAAAGGCAGGACGTGTTCTATTACCTTGAACTTCTCCAGTGGCGGCCTGAAGTCCCGTCACGCTGGGTAGCCATCCGCACTGCTGACTCCTTGAGGCAGAGCAGGGCAGGGGTTAGGAGCTCCAGTTCTGGGGTCAGAGAGACCTGGGTTTGAACCCTGCTGCCAAAGTTCATTGAAAACCAAGATCCTAGAGGTATTCAGACAGGACATTATTTTGAAAGAGTTGCAGGATAAGCTTATTTTCTTATCGCTAATCGACACAGACGTATTTAGAGGGCGTTTAAACAACTTATATTTTTGTCCAAAGACACACATCTCATAAGCAGCAGGGAGAGGACTTGAACTCCCAAGTTCTTGCCAAGTGCTCTTTCCTCTAGATGATTAGCTGCTTCTGTCTGTGGGAACCTCAGGGACAAAGCTTGAAGCACAGTCACCTGCCCGACTGCAGGGAGCCCCGTCACTTTCCTGGAAGGTGAGGGGTCCCTGGATCTCGCAGCTGCTCATTCATTCTCTCTACTTGTTCCTTTTATGGAATTCCACGTTTCCAACCAGGAATTCTGGAATGTGATGGAGCAGGCTCTGTGTAACCTAGATAAAAGTGCACGTAACTCTGCTAATGTGTGCCAACCTTAAATAACTGTAGACCCAACTCATCTTCTAAATAACAGGTCTCACCAGAGATTATTAGCTCACCTGCTGTCCTTAACAGAGTGTCCACCTTGGTCCAAACAGCTGTGACCAGGAACATCAGGTCCCATGACCCAAGATAGCCATCTGAGCAGCAGAGGCTGTATGCGGACAGCTTCATTGGAAGAGTTGCAGGTACTGCAGTCACCATAACAGACATTTCCAGGACAATCCACAAGGTGACCAAGTCACAGAAGGACAAGTGAGAGTAAATTGTTGTTGTTGTTGGTTTGTGATTTAGGAGACCCCATGTGTTATGGATTGAATTGTGTCCCCCAAAAATGTGTGTCAACTTGGCCAGGCCATGATTCCCCATATTGTGCGATTGCCCACCATTTTGTCATCTGACGTGATTGTTCTATGTGGTGTAAATCCTACCTCTACGAAGTTAATGAGGCAGGATTGGAGGCAGTTATATTAATAAGGCAGGACTCAGTCTACAGAATTAGGTTGTGTCTTGAGTCAATCTCTTTTGAGCTATAAAAGGGAGAAATGAGCAGATAGACCGAAGGACTCATTATCACCAAGCAAGAAGATCCAGGAGCACACCCATCCTTTGGATCCAGGGTCTCTGCGCTGATAAGCTCCTAGACCAGAGGAAGATTGATGACAAGGACCTTCCCCCAGAGATGACAGAGAGGGAAAGCCCTCCCCTGGAGGTGGCACCCTGAATTCAAACTTCTAGCCTCCTAAACTGTGAGAGAATAAATTTCTGTTAGTTAAAGCCATCTACTTGTGGTATTTCTGTTATAGCAGCACTAGATAACTAAAACACCATGCGTTACATAGTTGAACTGCTCCATAGGGTTTTCTTGGCTGTGATCTTTCTGGAAGTAGATCACCATGCCTGTCTTCCACGGTGCTGCTGGGTGGTTCAAACCACCAATCTTTGGGTTACCAGCTGAGTGCAAACTGTTTGTGCCACCTGGGGACCTCCTGAGAGTAAATTTTATGATAGTAACATGACAGTAACTCAACAGTCATCTAATTTTACATGAGACTAAATGGGCAGCTCCTGTCAGGAGGGGAGATGAGAAGGCAGAGAGGATCAGGAGCTGGTTGAATGGACACGGGAAATCAGGGGTGGAAAGGAGGAGTGTGCTGTCACAGTACAGGGAGAGTAACTGGGGTCACAAAACAATGTATGTACAAATTTTTGTATGAGAGACTACCTTGAATTGTAAACTTTCACCTAAAGCACAATAAAAATAAATAAAAGAAAACATAGTAATCAAATTTAATGTCATTTGCTGATTCACTAATGCTTCAAATTGAAACACTCTCGTCTACTCCTGTATATTTCAGTACATGCTGAGCAAGGTCGCAGCAGTCATTTCTTACTTAGTGGGTTGCTGTACAAATTAAATAAAACGCGTATTTAAAGTGTCTGGTACACAACACATGCTCAGTTAAAATGAGTGTCTTTGGTTTTTTTTAAATCGAGAATGAGAATAATGATAGTAACACAGGGTTGTTACAAGCGCTAAATTAATATTGTAGGTAAGAATGCTTTAAAAATTATAAAATCCAATACCTATATGAGGTCATCATTCTTTAAGAAATTTGAAAAGGGAAGAGGGCAGTTTCCCTCCCGCCGTCGCTTTTTTTCCTTAAAATGTAGCCTATGGCGCCATCTAGTGACGGCTCTCTACAGGCATGGGCTACTTTTAGAAAAAGAGCTGGAAGGACGGACCTTAAGCTGACATGAGCTCTGCTTCCTGAATCTTAGGAAGCCAGGGGAACCACACCTTGCAGCCTTGAGAATACCTGTCTAAGAGAAGTCTGCAATGACATTTATTCTTCACGTTGTCTATGCCAACCCATTGCCACTGAATCATTTCTCACTCATCGTGATCCGTGTGTTCCAGGGTGTAACTGCTCCATAGGGTTTTCTTGGCTGTAATCTTTACGGAAGCTGATCACCAGGCCTTTCTTCTTCTGTGCCGCTGGATGGGTTTGAACCATAATGTTTAGGTCAGCAGCCGATTGCAAATCACTTGTGCCACCCAGAGAACATTGCCCAGAGACAAGATGTAAAAGAGATAACAAAAACCAAACCCATTGCTGTCGAGTTGATTCTGACTCATAGCCACCCTATAGGACAGAGTAGAACTGCCCCACAGAGTTTCCAAGGAACGACTGGTGGATTCAGACTGCCGACCTTTTGGTTAGCAGCAGAGCTCTTAACCACTGCGCCACCCCCAAAGAAACTCCCTTTCAACTGATTGGCTACTCACAGCAGATCCCGTCACGGGGGTGATCACATATAAACACTGAGACTCATGGCCCAGCCAAGCTGACACACAATCTTAACCATCACACATGTCCTCTCTTTGCTTCCTCTTCGGGTGAAACCCTGAGGTGGAGAAGCTGGCAATTCCAACTGACAATTCCCAGATAAGTCTAAGGAAGCTGACAACACTGGAGAGAGAGTGGGCAAGGCTGACGTCTTCCACAGGAAGCTCATCACTTTGCTCTGACCGACGTGGTTCGGGCAGCAGCACAGCAGCTGCTGGAGATACAGGCTCCTGACGAGAGTTCCAGAGTTGCCAGGTGAGGGGATTTGGAGGTGCTGATGGACCAGCAGGGATGTGGGGAAAGGACAAACAGAGATGGGTACAAGGCTGAGTGCCTAGCACAATGCCTGGCACACTCAAAACTGTTCGCTGGTAGTAGAGGTGGTATTGGTTTACTGAGGGCACAATCCAGGCAGTTCCAAACAGCAACATAGCACTGAAGGAGCTCAGGTTCGTTATGTGGAGAAAGTGTGTGATAGTCACAGAGGCAATTTACTCTCCTTAAGAGGCTGCAGCAGTAAATCCACAGGGAACTTCCAGAAATTCAAGCCGGATTCAGAAGAGGGTGTAGAACCAGCGATATCATTGCTGACGTCAGATAAATCATGGCTGAAAGCAGAGAATACCAGAAAGATGTTCACCTGTGTTTTATTGACTATGCAAAGACATTGAACTGTGTAGATAATAACAAATTATGGATAACATTGTGAAGAAAGGGAATTCCAGAAAACTTAATTGTGCTCATGAGGAACCTGTCCATGGATCATGAGGCAGTCATTCGAGGATGGCACAGGACCAGGCAGTGTTTCGTTCTGTTATACATAGGGTCGTACATAGAACCAACTTGACAGCACCTAACAGCAACAAGCGTTATGTCAGTCAGAGTCCATTCAGGAAAATAGAAACCACCCTAGGTGTTTCTCACAGAGGGAATTTAATCGAGAAACTTAGTTACCAGGTTATGGAAACTGAGAAGACAAGCAGGGGACAGTGAGGCAACCAGGGACTGCAGCAGCAGGAAGCCATGACTAACCGCATGACTGCAAAGACAATCCGTTGGAAAGTAGACTATTGAACGCCTCAATCGGAGATAGCTTTATTTGTACAAAAATAAGTAAAACGATCTAATCCAATTTTTAAAAGTGAAAATCAGCTTTAAATAATTTCTATTTTAAAATTTTGTAGTCTTGCGTTTTGTCTTTAATTTTAATAGATAAGTTTGTGAATGTTGTAAATGAAAAGTAAGTTTTTAAAAATATGAAATTTTTTATTTTTATGTTTATTTAGGAAGGATCCCTGGTGGTGCAATGGTTAAGCACTTGGCTGCTAACTGAAACGTCTGTGGTTCAAACCCACCAGCCACTCCACGGGAGAAAAGACCTGGCAATCCTCTCCCATAAAGATTACAGCCTAAGAAACCCTATGGGGGCGTTCTACTCTGCCCTACAGAGTCGCTGTGAGTTAGAATCGACTCGACAGCAAACAACAACATATTTAAAAAATATCTTCATTTTTATACCCTTTTAATAGAATCACACTTTTAAAGTCCTTTGTCTCGTTACTGTCAATAAAACACAAATGATGTTAAAACCTTGATTATGACAATATAATTAGTGCTTTGCTGAAACAAAGGCAAAAAGAACATACTTTATGGAATTAATATAAAGTAATTTATAAATTATGCACGTTTTTATTAATCATCTAAACATAATTGGCTTGTTACCAGAACACCTAGCCTTGCCAATAATCATTAAATTAATTTATTTAGATTTTTAAAATATAGAACCCTAGTTTTACACATACATATTAATTTTGTTAGTCTAAGGAAGGAGAAGGGGTAGTGGTGGTTCAGTGGTAGATTTCTCACCTTCCATGCAGGAGACCCCACGTTTGATTCCCAGTCAATGTACCTTAAGTGCAGCCACCCCCCATCTGTCAGTGGAGGCTTGCGTATTGCTGTGATGTTAAACAGTTTTCAGTGGAGCTTCCAGACTAAGACAGAGTAGGTAGAAAGGCTTGGCAATCTTCTTCCGAATATCCAGCCAATAAAAGCCCTATGGATCACAATAGTCCAACCCACAACGGATAACGGCAATGGCGCAGGACCCTGAGTAACATTTCATTCCATTGCGCCTGAGGTTGTCCTGGGGTAGAGGCTGGCTAACGACAACCAAGTAGGAGAGTTATAGTTTATTTAACAGTTTGTTAGATTCAGAGCAGTACATAGGCCTCCATTTATACTCTTGACCTAGGCCCCACAGATGCCCTTATCATGGTCTTGGAACCCCCCTTTCCTCTGCCTGGTGTTGTGTCCCAAGACCCCGGGTCCCCTGTCTTCCTTGTCTTAGCCTCCTCTCTCATTTCTGTAAGGGACCTACTCTACTGTTTCTCCGGGAACTTCCTGACAAAGGGAGTGTAACACGTAAATTTGGAATATCTTATATGTCTGAAAATGTCTTTATGTACTCTGATATTTGTTTGATAATTTAGCTGTGCATAGAACTCTGATGTGGAAATTATTTTCCCTCAGGACTTTTAAGGCATTTTTCCATTATTTCTAGCTTCCAGTGTTGCTGTGGAGAAGTCTGATTCCAATCAGAGCCCTGATCCTTTGTATGCGATCTTCTTTTCCCTCTTTGGAAACTTTTAGCATTTTCTATTTATCCCTGTTGTTGTTAGGTGCCGTCACATCAGTTCTGACTCATAGCAACCCTCCGTACAACAGAATGAAACACTGCCTGGTCCTGCGCCATCCTCACGATTGTTGTTATGCTTGAGCCCATTGTGGCAGCCACTGTGTCAGTCCATCTCATGGAGGGTCTTCCTCTCCTTCGATGACCCTCCACTTTACCAAGCATGATGTCCTTCTCCAGGGACTGGAGGGACTGGTCTCTCCTGATAACATGTCCAAAGTATGTGAGACAAAATCTTGTCATCCTTGCTTCTACGGAGCATTCTGGTTGTACTTCTTCCAAGACAGGTTTGTTTGTTCTTTTGGCAGTTCATGGGATATTCAATATTCTTCACCAACACCATAATTCAAAGGCATCAATTCTTCTTGGGGCTTCCTTATTCATTGTCCAGCTTTCTCATGCATGCGAGGCGATTGAAAAGACCCTGACTTGGGTCGGGCGCACCTTAGTCTTCAAGGTGACATCTTTGATTTTTAACACTTTAAAGAGGTCTTTTGCAGCAGATTTGCCCAATGTAGTAGGTCCTTCGATCTACTGACTGCTGCTTCTATGGGCATTGATTGTGGATCAAGGTAAAATGAAATCCTTGACAACTTCATGATGTTGCCTAACGGTCCAGTTGTGAGGATTTTTGTGTTCTTTATGTTAAGGTGCAATCCATACTGAAGACTGTGATCTCTGGTCTTCATCAGTAAGTGCTTCAAGTCCTCTTCACTCAGCAAGCAAGGTTATGTCATCTGCATATCGCAAGTTGTTAATGAATCTTCCTCCAATTCTGATGCCCCGTTCTTCTTCATATAGTCCAGCTTCTCAGATTATTTGCTCAGCACACAGATTGAATGGGTATGATGAAAGGATACAACCCTGAGGCCCACCTTTCATGACTTTAAGCCACACAGTATCCCTATGTTCTGTTCGAACAACTGCCTCTTTATCCATGTACAGGTTCTTCATGAGCACAATTAAGTGTTCTGGAATTCCAATTCTTCACAATGTTATTCATAATTTGTTATGATCCACACAGTCGAATGCCTTTGCATAGTCAATAAAACACAGGTAAATATCTTTCTGGTATCTGTGCTTTCAGCCAGGATCCATCTGACATCAGCTGTGATATCCCTCATTCCACATCCTCTTCTGAATCCGGCCTGAATTTCTGGCAGTTCCCTGTTGATATACTGCTGCAGCCACTTTTGGATGATCTTCAGCAAAATTTTACTTGCATGTGATATTAATGATATTGTTCGATAATTTTCACATTTGGTTGGATCACCTTTCTTGGGAATAGGCATAAATATGGCTCTCTTCCAGTCAGCTGGACAGGTAGCTGTCTTCCAAATTTCTTGGCACAGACAAGTGAGCACTTACCAGTGCTACATCCGTTTGTTGAAAGGTCTCAGTTGGTATTCCATCAATTCCTGAAGCCTTGTTTTTCACCAATGTCTTCAGTGCAATTTGGACTTCTTTCTTCAGTTCCATCGGTTCCTGCTCATATGCTACCTCCTGAAATGGTTGAACGTCAACCAATTCTTTTTGGTATAGTGACTCTGTGTATTCCTGCCATCTTCTTTTGATGTTTCCTGTGTCATTTAATATATTCCCTGTAGAATCCTTCACTATTGCAACTCGAGGCTTGAATTTTTTTTTTTTTCCAGTTCTTTCAGCTTGAGAAACGCTGAGTGTGTTCTTCCCTTTTGGTTTTCTAACTCCAGGTCTTTGCATATGTCACTATAATACTTTACTTTGTCTTCTCAAGCCACCCTTTGAAATCTCCTGTTCAGCTCTTTTACTTCATCATTTCTTCCTTTCAGTTTAGCTACTCAACGTTCAAAAGCAACCTACAGAGTCACTTCTGACATCCATTCTGGTCTTTTCTTCTTTCCTGTCTTTTTAATGACCTCTTGCTTTCTTCATGTATGATGTCCTTGATGTCATTCTAAACTTGTCTGGTCTTCGGTCGTTGGTGTTCAATGTGTCAAGTCTATGCTTGAAATAGTCTCTAGATTCAGGTGGGATATACTCAAGGATGTACTTATGCTGTGGTGGACTTGTTCTAATTTTCTTCGGTTTCAGCTTGAACTTGCATGTGAGTGATTAATGGCCTGTTCCACAGTCAGCCCCTGGCCTAGTTCTGACTGATAATATTGAGCTTTTCCATCGTCTCTTTCCACAGATGTAGTCGTTTTGATTCCTGCATATTCCATCTGGTGCGGTCCACGTGTGTAGAGTTGCCATTTATGTTGCCGAAAAAAGGTATTTTCAATGAAATAGTCGTTGGTCTTGCAAAACTCTATCGTGCAATCTCCAGCATTGTTTCTATCACCAAGGCTATATTTTCCGACTACTGATCCTTCCTCTTTGTTTCCAGCTTTTGCATTTCAATCACCAGTAATTACCAATGCATCCTGATAGCGTGTTCAATTAATTTTAGACCGCAGAAGTTGGTAAAAATCTTCATCCCTAATGTTTGAAATTTTCAAATGGTGTGTCTTTGTGTACTCTTTCATTTATTTTACGGTATGTTGGGTGTGTTCTTTCAATCTGGAGAGAATCTTTGAATTCTTGGGAAATTTCTTGAAACAATGCAAGCTCATTTTCCCTCCTCCAGTTTCTTTCGTTTGGAAACCAGAAAGGTGTTGGACCTCATGGACTGATCCTTATCTTATTTCTGTTTCAGCCTCTCTGCCTTTTTGTTCTAACTTCAGAGGGAGTTTCCTTGACTTGATCTTCCACTCCTTCTCCTGAATTATTTATAATTTGCTATCTGCCTTTCCTGTAAGAGTTTCTCCCCAGGTAGCTGATAATTCATGGCTGTCTGCTTATTTTTAAGAGTCAGACACATAACAACTGTCCCAGTTGATGGGGAATGCTATTCTCAACAGAAGCATGCAATCATAAATGTAGCAGGAAATAATGAAAGCATTGTTTCAGGATAGGGTCAACAAAGGTAACCATTGAGTAACAGATTGATGGGCAACTGGATACTCACATGGTACAAAAATACCACCCCCAGATTACTTGCTGGTCACAAGGGGAAAATGTAACTTTGCAAGGGCAGGGTCAGGATGCCTGCCACCACCTTCTCCTAAGGTCAAGGTTAGCATCCTCGCTAAAGGTGGGACTTCAGACCTTGTGCACCTTCCCATACGATGCAACGTGATGGAAGGCTTAATCTAGTCTTCAGGTTTAACTTCCAGTTACAGAGAACAGAGGAGTACGTTAAAGGACAACACAACGAAGCGATCAGACAAACCCAGAAAATGAGACATCGAAGAGCCCAAGCCTTTAACACTTCAATATCAGGGGGAAAAAGTGGGTGGGCTTCTCTAGATGGAAAAAGACTTAAGAAATGTGTCAAAAAAATGCAATATGTGGCTCTTGGTTGGATCTGGGATTGAACAAACCAGCTCTACAAGACATTTTGGGGATAACTGGGGAGCATTAGATGAATATTTGTTAGAGACGTGAGCTGCAATATTCAAAGGTGAAAGGTCATAATATCTATAATTTACTGTAAAAAAAATATGATAACAGCAGTTAAATCTAGGCGACCGGTATATTGGTGTTTATTGTACCATTCTCTAGTTTTCTGTGTAGTTAACATTTTCACAAGCCCAGTTTTTTAAGCACTGAGAAGGGTGGAATCGAGCAGTCTGTAAAGGTGGAGAATATGTCCATCCTGTATGCCACAAAATCTCAGCCCCTAGCACAAAGCCTGGCACGTAGGAAGTGCCCACTAAATGTGACTCGAGTAGTCCATAATAATCTAATCTATTTGATTTGGCAACAAGGGGGTTTGGTGAGTTTAGCAACCACAATCTCACTGGAATGGTGAGGGTGGGAACCAGTTTGAGCTGAGAGGTAAGGAGATGGAGACATTCATATTCACATGGAAATTTCTAGGTTAACACTTCTGGCTTTAAAAGAAAGGGAAGGAAATAGGCAGTTCCTAGAGAGAGGGTTAGGCCCTGTGCTTCTTTCCTCCTTTTTCACATATTTCTTTTACCAGAGTGCTGGGCAGTGTGTGCTTACATGCCTGTGTTTCTCCGTAGACAGGTGGCCCATGAGGACGCAACACAGTGTCTGACAGATAATAGGTGTTTCATGTTTATGGCCGGCCTGGATGCACAACAGAACAGCTCGTATTCAACTTCACGTCTGAGGAGAGTCACAGGGATGCACAGCATCTTGCTGATACTAAAAGCCGGAAAACACCAAAATTGAACACACCGAGCCCTGGTGGCGCAGTGCTTAAGAGCTATGGTGGTTAAGAGCTGCTACTTGGAAACACTATGGGGCAGTTCTACTCTGTCTTATAGGGTCACTGTGAGTCGGAATCTACCTGATGGCAACAGGCTTGTTTGTTTTTTGTTTTTTTTTCAATCGTACATTCTGTTCTATGAAGTCCACTTGTAACTTCCTCTGGTAATCAGCCTCCCGTTCTAGAAGATGAGGACGTGGAGCCCGCTGATCTCCAAAGGCCCTTCCTGCGGAGAGTCCCTTCCTTCCGAGTTCCCTTTGATAACACACGGTTTGCCTGCAGGTCCACCTTCTCTAGGAGTTTCCATTCCGTCCATGTGGGGGCAGCAAAGGACAATGAATCCCACAGGGCCGGTCTCTAGCGCCAGAGACTCCTCCCACTTTTCTGATGGCGGACCGCAAATGCTGCAAACCGAGGAATAGCTGCGCGCCCCTTGGCCCTCTCCCCTCCGCTCTTCCTCCGCGTCGCAAAGAGTGAGACAGGTCATTGGTTTATGCCTCAGCCTAGCGGCAAGAGGAGTTAAGTCAAAAGCTTAAAAATTAGACAGAACATGGCAATTAGGGATAAAAACAGACCATCTAAAGCAAGCAGAAATGCGTAAGATAAGCTAATTACAATAATTGTACACTGAATTTAGCTCCGAATTTCTAGACATCTGGGCAGGGCCGGGGTGAGGTGTGTGAAGCACTCAGACAGATGCAGAATTTAAGGGGCAGCCAAAAACTTCAAGACTCAAGGTGAATAAATTCTTAATGCAATATTTTTAAAAATCAGAATTAACTACAACAAAAAATCCATGATGCTTTAAATGTCAAAATTTAAAATAAAATTACATTTTACAGTGTATATATTTTTCTTCTTGCCTCAGACACCAAAATGGCTCCAATGTAGCACTGCCAGATCCAGTCTGTATTTAAAATTTTGATATTTTGTTCATCAGGCATTAATTTTTATTTATTTTAAATATTGCTTTAGAATATTATGCATCTTAATTACTGAGTTGTTAGGTGCCCCTTTGTATTTTGCATCCAAGGTGAGTGCCTCCCTTGCCTCACCCTAACCCCAGGCCTCCCAGATCCCTTTCACCAGGGACCATCAGAACCCTCAAGCGTCCCTGCCCAGGCATCTACGCACCTGTAATGTCCTGGTGGAAACCTGGCAGACACAGGCGGCCTGCTCCGCTCCTCCCCTCCCCTTGCTGACACCATTGGTGACAGGGATCTTCCCCTGAGTCTGAACCAGCCTCCCCATCTTTCTCAACCAATACATCGCCCCAGGCAGCTCTATTTACTGAGCAGAACTGGGAGCACGCAAGATGACATCTTACCAATAAAAACCTGGGAAATCATCTCTGACAGAGACAACTGAGGTAAATAACATTGCAGGGACGGGGCTGGCAGATCACTTCAGGTACAAAGCTTATTCTAGGCTGACAGGTGAAGGGGCAGTTGTGGACAGGACTGTAAGCTGAAACCCCACTGCCATCAGACAACGACTCATAGCAGCCCTATGGGACAGAGTAGAACTGCCCCTTAGGGTTTCCAAGGCTATAAATCTTTACGGAAGCAGACTGCCACATCTTTCTTCGGAGAGATGACTGGTGGGTTTGAACTGCCGACCTTTTGGTTAGCAGCTGAGCGCTTAACCACTGCACCACCAGAGCTCCTCTATAATCCAAAGGGTGAGGAAATTATTGCCCTAAACTAGGACTGTCCGACAGAACTTTCTGCAACAATGTAAAGGTTCTGTATCTACACAGGGCTTGTGGTAACCACTAACCAACCACATGTAGCTACTGAGCACTTGCAATGTGGCTAGTGCAGTGGGGAACTGAATTTCAGATTTTATTTAATCTTGATTAAGCAATATTTAAATTTAAATAGCTGTGTGGGACTGACGGCTATTGCATTGGGAAGTGCAGCTCTGGACCAGTGTTATGGATTGAATTGTGTCCCCCAAAAAAGATACGTTAAAGCTAAGCCCTGTGCCTGTTAACTTGATCTTATTTGGGGAAAGATGGATTTCCTCTGCAGGTGTTAACAGTTAAGTTAACCACACAGTCCCAAAGTAGGGTGGGTCCTAACCCTATGCGACTGGTGTTTTATAAAAAGAGGAGGACAGACACGGTGTCACACACACAGGAGGGAGACAGCATGTGAGGACCCTCTGTAAGCCAGGCAATGCCAAGACACACCCAGGGCAACAGAACCTAAATGGGACAAGACACGTCCTTCCCTAGAGCCTGCAGAGAGAGACAAGAACCTAGCCAATGTCCTGAGAAAACATTTCTGTTCTCTAAAGTCACCCACATTGTTGTATTTTGTTATGGCAACCCTAACTAAGGCTAGGAGCCCTGGTGGCTTAGTGGTTAAGAGCCTGCCTGCTAACCAAAAGGTCAGCAGTTCGAATCCACCAGCAGCTCCTTGGAAACCCTATGGGGCAGTTCTACTCTGTCCTATAGGGTCACTATGAGTCGGAATCAACTTGACGGCAGTGCATTGTTGGGTTTGGTTTAACGAAGTCTAAACTAAAACAACCAGTAATTCTCAAAGTTTAGTTTGCTTTAGGGTCATGTGCAGGACTCACAAAAACAGTTATCTGGGTCTATCGTCAGTTTCTGATTCAGTAGTTCTTGGTTGGGGCCTAGGAGTCCCTAGGTGGCCCAAACAGTTAAGAGCTCGACTACTAACCCAAAGGTTGGCAGTTCAAACTCACCCAGAGGTGCCTTGGAAGAAAGGCCTGGTGATCTACTTCCAAAAGATCAGCCATTGAGATTCTTCCGGCAAAATGGCACTCTAGGCAGAAGCACCATGCCGTCGCTCCACAGCAAAGATCCGAAAAACTAAGCTGAACAGAGAAAACAGCAATACTGAAAGCTCAAAACACCAAACAAAGACATAACTCAGCCAAGCACCAAATGGAGTGAGAAGCCTGACAGAGCAGGGAGAGCAAGGAGAGATTCATGCAGAGGTCCCCTACCAGCTAACGCAGCACGGATCTGCCATCTTGGACTCCTATCGGAGACCGGCAAACAGCAGCTTCACAAAGCTTCCAGCGGGAGACAAAACAACCAGTAATTTGCGATATATGCTTTCCCACCCCACACCCTTCTTCACCCCCACTCAGCCTCCTCTGCTTCCCGCAGCCACAATCTTGTCCAAGAAGCACCGGCTGCTTGGATCCCACCCACCCGAATGGGCCGGCTCTCTGAGTGCCATTTGTTGGCTGCTGGTGTTGCTTTTTTCCTCTTCTTTTGATTTCTTCTTTATCTCTCACCACCTCCCCTCCTTTCACTCAAATACCGGGCTCCGTGTGCCATCTTTGCTTCTTCCTGAGGGGCTGCAGAGCTCCATTCGAGTGTGGAGCTGCTTCCCAGTCTGGGCTGCCACGCTGGTGGGATCCGGGGGCTTTTGCTTGTTTGTTTGTTTTGAATTGTTTGTTTTCTTTTCCTTTTCTTGAGTTGGGAGCCCGTTCTGGCCAGGCGGTGCTATGCAGCTTTGAACCTAGCCCCTCGGCTTGCGCAGACATGCCAAGGGGTCCCTGAGGGCATTTCTTTTCTCATGGGTTTTTTTTCCCCCCGTTTTTTTGAGGGCTTTTCTTGTTCTTTTTTTTTTTTTAATTTGTTTTGTTTTCTTTTCCCTCTTTTTCCCCTTTTGTCTTTCTTCATTACTTAGTTTCTTGTCTCTCTATACCTTCTTTCTCTTTCTGTTCCCTGAATACCTGGTGTTGTATACCTCTATGCCTTCTAGCCAGGCTGTACTGAAACACCTGAGAACATCTTCCCCAGACCTCGTAGCTGCACCGGTGGGATCCCTGGGAACTTTGCTGTTCTTTTCCCTTTCTGAGTTTTATTTATTCATTCTTTTCTTTTTTTTTCTTTCTTCTTCCCCTTTTTGTTTTTCTCCATTTCATAGTCTCTCATATCTCCACTCCAATGGCAAGCTCCCCTAGCATTCTTTTTTGTTTGTATGTTTTTGGCTCCTGTTCCTCTCTCCCCTCTCCCATATCCATCTTAGCTCCACACATAGCAATCTCCCCACTACATCCTGCCTACTTGCACCATGAGCTTAACATCACACCACCAAGCAGCACAGGCATGGCCTACTGGAACCTGCCCTGCACTCATTACCGACCCGCCCTGGTAGCTGTAGTAAGTGCCACAAACAACCAGTCCCAGTAACTCCTCTTCAGCTAGACTTGCCCTGCTGTACCATATCTGAGCGACTGACACTGCCAATTGGAGAAGGAGGTGGAAAGTGTCATGCCCACAGATGAGCAAACAACAAAGAACCCACAGCCCGCCTGCTCAGACATAGCCAAATTGAAAGAAAAAAAAAAAA
>NW_004443966.1:5125980-5163763 GCF_000243295.1 Trichechus manatus latirostris | reverse complement strand
TCATAGGGCAACATGTGTACTAACTGTTAAATGAGAAACTATTTTGTTCTGTAGGCCTTCATCTAAAGTGAGAATAGCAGCACAACTGGAAGAGCGTAGTCGATGTCACTGAACAGTGCATGTAGAAATTTTTGAAATGGTGTATCTTTGGCTATGTATATTTTCACCAAAAGAAAGGAAGGGTCAAGAAAGCAGAGGGTTGACATGTCGTGGGGTTGTTGACCAATGTCATAAAACAATATGTGCGCTACTGTTTCATGAGAAACTGTTTGTTCTGTAAGCCTTCCCCTGAAAAAAAAAAAAAATCAGCCGTTGAAAACTTTACAGATCACAGTTCTACTCTGGTACACGTCGGGGGGTCGCCATGAGTCCGGATTCAACATCAATGAGTTTGGTTTTGGGGGAGGTGGAGCTTAAGTAGTTCTAACAAGTTCCCAGGTGGTACTGATGCTGCTGATCTGGGGACCTCACTTTGAGAACCACTGGCCTAGGTTTTCTGATTCTAAACAGATGTAGGATATTGGGCAAATCACTCTATGTCTTGGGGGCTTCATTTCCTTATCTTGAAACCAAATGGCAGCCTGGGCTTTGGAGACAGAAAGATAGGGACTCAAATTCCTGCTCCTCCATGACCTTGAGCAATTATTTAATATCTCTCTTGATACTCCATCTGCAAAATGGAAATAATAGTACATACTAAATAGGATAATTTCAAAACTAAATGCAGTAAAGTATATATTACATTTACTATAAATTTCTTTTATTGTGCTTTTAAGTACAAGTTTACAGTTCAAGCTAGTTTCTCATACAAAAATGTATACACACATTGTTATGTGACCCTAGCTGCTCTCCCTATAATTTGACAGCACTCTTCTCCTTTCCACCCCAAATTTTCCGTGTCCATTCAATCAGCTCCTGTCCCTTTTTGCCTTCTCATCTCGCCTCCGGAGCTACTCATTTAGTCTCATGTATCTACTTGAGCTAAGAGGCACCGTCTTCACAAGTTTCATTTTATGTCCCATAGTCCAGTCTAATCTTTGTCTGATGAGTTGGCTTTGGGAATGATTGCAGTTCTGCGCTAACAGAGAGTCTGGGGGCCATGTCTTCCGGGATCCCTCCAGTCTCAGCCAAACCATTAAGTCTTGTATTTTTACTAGAATTTGAGTTCTGCACCCCACTTTTCTCCTGTTCCGTCAGGGACTCTCTGTTGTGTTCCCTGTCAGGGCAGTCATTGGTGGTAGCCGGGCACCATCTAGCTCTTCTGGTCTCAGGCTGATGCAGTCTCTGGTTTAAGTGGCCCTTTCTGTCTCTTGGGCTAATATTCTCCTTGTGTCTTTGGTGTTCTTCATTCTCCTTTGCTCCAGGTGGGTTGGGACCAATTGATGCATCTTAGATGGCCGCTTGCTAGCTTATAAGACCCCGGACACCACTCACCAAAGTAGGATGCAGTACATTTTCTTAATAAACTTTGTTATGGCAATTGACCTAGATCTCCCCTGAAACCATGATCCCCAGATCCCCGCCCCTGCTACTCTGTCCCTTGAAGTGTTTGGTTGTATTCAGGAAACCTCTTAGCGTTTTGTTTAGTCTGGTTGTGCTGACTTACCCTGTAGTGTGTGCTGTCCTTTCCCTCACCTAAGATAATTCTTATCTGCTGTCTAGTTAGTGAATACTCGTCTCTCTCTCCCCACCCTTGGAACCATCAAAGAATGTTTTCTTCTGTGTTTAAACCATTTCTTGAGTTCTTATAATAGTGATCTCATACAATATTTGTCCTTTTGCGACTGACTAATTTCACTTAGCATAATGCCTTCCAGATTCATCCATGTTATGAGATGTTTCATGGATTTATCATTGTTCTTAATCATTGCCTAGTATTCCATTGTGTGAATATACCATAATTTGTTTATCCATTCATCCATTGATGGGTGCCTAGGTTGTGTCCGTCTTTTTGCTATTGTGAACAGTGCTGCAATGAGCATGAGTGTGCATATATATCTATTTGTGTGACGGCTCTTATTTCTCTAGGATATATTCCAAGGAGTGGGATTGCTGGATCGGATGGTACTTCTATTTCTAGCTTTTTAAGGAAGCACCAAAACCGAAAGTGGTGTGCTGAAGTCTCCTACTATTATTGTGGAGCTGTCTATCTCTTTTCGATTCTGTTAGTTTGTTTTATGTATTTTGGAGCCCTGTCATTGGGTGAGTAAATATTTAGTATAGTTACACCCTCCTGGTGTATTGACCGTTTAATCATTATATAGTGTCTTTCCTTATCCTTTTTGGTGGATTTTGCTTTAAAGTCTATTTTGTCAGAGATTAATATTGCCACTCCTGCTCTTTTTTGAGTGTTGTTTGCTTGGTATATTTCTTCCCATCTTTTGAGTTTTAGTTTGTTTGTGTCTTTAAGTCTAAGGTGTATCTCTTGTGGGCAGCATATAGACAGTTTGTGTTCTTTAATCCATTCTGCCACTCTCTCTTTATTGGTGCATTTAGTATTTACATTCAGTGTAATTATTGATAGGTATGAGTTTAGTGCTGTCACTTGGATGTCTTTTTTTAATGTTGTTGACAGTTTCTTTGTTCCATTTAATTTTCTGTGCAGTCATTTTTCTTCATGTATTTTCTTTTCATCTTTTTCATTGTTGATTTTGTATTTGCTGAGTCTTTATGTTTTCTTGTTTTTTATTTTGATGTGTAGGATTGTTAGTTTCTTTTGTAGTTATGCTAATATTTACCCTTATTTTTCTAAGTTTAAACCAATCTTTTATTTCCTTATATCACCTCAACTTCTTCTCCATATGAAAGATCTATGACTACATTTTTTAGTCCCTATTTTTGTTTTAGTGTTATCATCTTCTACGTATTGACATCTCTATTTCTCTATTTTCAGTGTTTTAGCTTTATTTTTGGGACTTCCCTGTCTGGGTTTATATCTGTTTGCTCTGTCCTGTGTTCTAGTCTTGGGTTGTTATCTGATGTTACTGATTTTCTAACTGAAGCACTCCCTTTAGTATTTCTTGTAATTTTGGTTTGGTTTTTGCAAAATTCCCTAAACTTCAGTTTATCTGGAAATACCCTAATTTCACCATCATATTTAAGAGACAGTTTTGCTGGATATATACTTCTTGGCTGGCAATTTTTTTTCCTTCAAGGCTTTATCTATGTCATCCCATTGCCTTCTTGCCTGCATGGTTTCTGCTGAGTAGTCCGAGCTTAGTCTTGTTGACTCTCCTTTTGTCTATCCCTAGCTGCTCTTAAAATTCTCTCTTTATCTTTGTTTTTGGCAAGTTTGATTATAATATGTCTTGGTGACTTTCTTTTGGGATCTACCTTGTGTGGAGTTCGATAAGCATCTTGGATAGATATCGGCTTATCTTTCACAATATCAGGGAAGTCTTCTGCCAACAAATCTTCAAAAATTCTCCCTGTATTTTCTGTCATCCCCCTGTTCTGGTACTCCAGTCACTTGTAGGTTATTCCTTTTGATAGAGTTCCACATAATTCTTACGGTTTCTTCATTTTTAAAAATTCTTTTATATGATTTTTCCTCAAATAAGTTAGTGTCAAGTGCTTTATCTTCAATCTCACTAATTCTGACTTCCATTGCCTCAATTTTGCTCCTATGACTTTCTATTGAGTTGTCTAATTCTGAAATTTTATTGTTAATCTTCTGGATTTCTGTTTGCTGTCTCCCTATGGGATTCTTGTAGCCTGTTAAATTTGTCATTTGTCTCTTCTATAATCTTCTTAATTTCCTCTGTTGCTTTGTCTGTGTGTTCCTTGGCTTGTTCTGTGTTTTGTCTAATCTCCTTCCTGACATCTAGAAGAGTTCTGTATATTAATCTTCTGTGTTCTACCTCTGATAATGCCAAGAAGTTCTCTTCTTCTGGAAGATTTCTTGATTCTTTATTTTGGGAGCTTGCTGAAGCCATCATGGTCTGCCTCTTTATGTGATTTTATATTGACTGTGGTTTCAGTGCCATCAATAAGTTATTATATTTCTTTTATGTTTGCTTACTTTGTCCTAGCTTCTTGTTTTGTTTTGGTATGCCCAAATAGGCTGCTTATATAAGCTAGTTTGATTATTGGCACCTTTGAAGCTCTAATGTCCTGTCACCAGGTGCTTAGATATGTTACTAGGTATGTGAGCCCCTGAGTCCATTTACTTTTCTTTTATGGATTCAGCTCAGATGTCCAGGTAGTCAGTCAGCAAGTGTGTGGTGCAGGCCCTCACCTACAGTCCTAGACTGGCAAGGGTGATTGCAGTAGGCACAGGTATCTGGCTGCAGTGGGGGGCCACGGGCTGAGCAAGGTAGGGGGCTGACAGTTGCCCTTGCGTGTCTGGGAGGAAAGTGTGTCTCTGTTCTCTAGAGTGCGTAGATGGGTGGGTTTTGCAGCTGGACTATGGGCACCCAGTGATGTTGGCTGTAAGGACAGGGAGGCACCACTTATTCTTGGACCCTTGTCACAGGTGGCTAGGTGGCATGGGTGGAGCCACCAGTCCTCAGGCCCCTGATGTGGGTAGGTGAGGACCCTGCTTAATGGGCAGAGTGTTGTCAAATGTCACGAACCTGCCACTCCACCATATAGCTGATACAGTGAAGTTAGGCTTCAGGTGTATACCCTGTTGTACTGTGGTAATGAGGGCTATGCTGTTGAAATGGGCCCACACAGGTCTATGCAGGGGTGAAAGGCATTCAAAGTCCGTGGACCCCTTATGCCTGTGCCTAGGCAAAGGAGCTGTGCCTGCCCTGAGTTCCTGGTTTAGGGGAGCTGGCAGATTATTTTTTCCTGTTTATTAATTTGTTCCCTCTCCAAGCCCAGGAGAATGGCTCAGGGCACATGATGGGCCCTACTTCCAGCCCAGGGGAAGTGGCAATCACTGAAGCTGGCCTGGGATCAGTGCAGAGAGTGGAGGAAGCAGGTAAATGGGGGAGAGGCTCTTCCCAAATGGGGTGTTTTTCGATTCAAGAGGTAGATTAAATGGATATACTTATCTTTCGCTGACTGAGCACGCTTTTCACTGGCTCTGGAGGTCTGGGCAGACTCTCCGCTGCTCAGTCTCTCCTGATGTGGAAAATGCATCCCAAACGCCACTGCCCGCTTCACCATGCACACTAGCCAATCTGGCCCACACGCCAGCCGATCCTCAACTTTGCCTTTGATGTTCAGGGCTCCTAGATTGTCATACATAATCAATTCACTTGTTTTTTTGGGTCTTTGTTGTAGGAGGGACCACCGGAAGCATCTGACTACTGTGCCATCGTGGCCCTGCCTCCCCTAGTATAAAAGTTTTAAAGTCATTTCCTACTCAGAAAGTGTATTAAATAAGATTATATACATGAACATGTAACTTGCGGCACACCTAGAAGTAAGCATTTTTATGACATAATTCTGTCAGGATCCCCAGTGCCAGTGTATTAACTATCTAGTGTTGCACACAACAAATTGCCCCAAAAAGCAGCGACATAAAACAGCAAATAGTTATTATCTCACAGCTTCTGTTGGTCAGAAAGTGAGCACTACTTGGATGTGTGCCTCTGGCTCAATGTTTTTCTGAGGTTGCAGTCAAACCATTCTGTGGCACCAGCTGACCCCACCTCTCTTGCCTGCACTGGCACAACCAAAGGAAGACATCTGATCCAAGGTACACGGATAAGGTTGACTCTCTTAGGTATTGGGAATTGGGACACTGAAAAGTGAAGCTAGTTAGATGGTGGGACCTTAAGGTCATGTAGAGATGGAGCTGGAATCAGCGGGCTGGCCAGTCAAGAGGTACACAGGAAGCAAAAGTATCTTTTCAGAAATAGTTTAGTACACTGGTTAGGGACCCAGACTGTGGAAGTAGGCTCCCTGGCTTGAATCATGGTCCCACTTATCAGCTGTGGGATTTTGGGCAGGTTGCTTAACTTTTAGATGACTCAGTTTCCTCATCTGAGTAATGGGGAAACAAATTAGCACTTAACTAGTTGTTGTGAGGATGAAACTAGTTAATACACGCAAGGGATGAAGCACAGTGCCTGGCGTGGAGCACATGCTCAGGAAATGCAGCTGGCTGGTGTTATTCCAGAGGCAAGGAGGCAGCTGAGAAGGCATCAGCAGCCCCAAAGACCCACAGAGGGAGCAGTTCTCGATGACTCTCCAGGTCCCACAGGGCCTGCCAGGACTTCCAGCATTTTACTCCAACCACAAAAAGGAGGAGCATTTCCTATGGCATTTTACCTAATTAAGTTTTCTCCTCACACTAAGACTTTTTAATTTAAAAATCATACACCACATTTATTTGGTAATTTTATTCTTTTTATTGCAAATTTCTGATAAAGGAAAGAACACGGAAGCTGATTCTCGTTTAAACTTTGGTGATAAGAGAAAGCTGTAGCTCAGTGGCTCGCAACCTTGGCTGCAAGCTAAATCACCTGAGTGCCTTTTGTACACACTCATGCCTGCGTCCCATCCCTCTGAGATGCACATCTAACTGATCTGGGGTGCGGCCAGGGCATCTATAGCTTTTTAAACTCCCCATGTGTTCCAACATGTAGCCAGGGTGGAGAGCCCCTGATAGCTCACTGCATGGGGTGGAACTTAGAAGCACCTGAGAAGTTCAGCCGACAACTAGGTGTCACCTGCTCGCATCACCACCCCCCTCGGCCAGAGTCCAGCTGCCATTCTCCATTCCCCTCTTCCCAGGTGTCAGGTGTGCTGACTCTTCCTCCGCGGAGACCCGGAAGGAGAGAGGTGCTGGGGGAGGTGACACTGTGGCTTGTGCTCAAATGTGGAGAACTGCACTAAATATGGTCACTCTAGCACAAAAAGAAAAGTCGCGTTCTGATTGCAAGGGAGCATTAACCATTTGTTTTCTTGCCTAAGTGGAAAGATTCTTCCTATGTAGAGATGACAAGATGGATGACAAAAAAAGAAATCCGTGTTAGATGACATGTTCTTTATCTAACCCCTAAAGACCAATTATTGTTTTTTTTTTAATTTTGTCAAGCCATTTGTCAATGGGTAGAATATGATGGACTTTAGCTGCATATTTTATGTGGGTAAACAGTAGTAGCCAGTTAGATATTTCATTCGTGATTCATCCTAAAAATAGAAAATGCTTTTATTTTCCTGAGTCCTTGGCAAACAAAAAGAAAGTGTTTAAATTTTTTTTTTAAGTATTCTTGTTTTTCTTTTTCCTGGGGTACCTCATAGTTTAGAACAGCACGTCTCACTATCAGTTTTCACAAACACTGGTGAACAAACAGCATTGGTGCCAATTTTCACAACGAATCCAATATGGCAATGGAAAACAAGACACCCATCAGCTCCAAAGTTGCTCAAGATGAAAGTTTCTCGACAATGTTATAAATGCAATTATCAATTTGATTCTCTGTCCATACAAAAGTATGAATTTCTAATCCATTAACAATACTGAACGATTAATATCTGAATAGTGATAACATTTTTAGGACATTTAAAAAATATATAGGATCCCATTTTTACATTATAATTCTGATGTATTATCATGCCTTCTATTTTGTCTGCAAAACTTCTCTAGGGTACAGTGCATTGACATGATAAAACCAAGGCACAAGAATATAGTCACAATAAGTGTATGTAAACCCTAGCACTTGGTGCCAATTTTGGAAACATTTAGAGAGGAGATCATAAAGCCTAAAAAATTCTTACATCCTGTTATGGTTAATGAACAATTAATTGTACAATAAACAGACTGTTAACCACCGTTCCATTAGTAAATATATGGCTCTCACTATACAGGCTGTGGATAATTGAAAAATAGTTTTAAATATTAAAACGCAGTATATCTAGGTGGTTGCTGTAGATATTGTGCCTTACATTTTCTAGATAATCATCTTAAGTTTCCCTTTTAATTTGCAATCTATGTGGCAGTTATCAATTCTTAAGACTATTTGCATTACATAAATTGTAAGTTTTTTCTCAATTGTTAAATCCCTTCCCCCTAGAAAAGACAGAGAAGATTTACAGGAAGATAACCAATGTAAGAAACGCACAGACAACAATAAAATTCAAATATGGACTCCAAAGTTGAATTCTAACCTATCGGGGCATTCTCTTAAAATTTAGGGTAAGTAGAAACATTCCTGTGACAGCTCCTTAATTTCTTGATTTAAAGAAATCACCATGACATTTTCAAAATAGGAAACAGTGTTGGCTAGAGCATCGAGCATCAAAGAAAAAGTAAGTCTTTTCATTCATAAAACAAAGTCTTTCAAAATCCAGGGGGCAAAAATTCCATTGAATTTAGATAATTGAAACAAAATGGTAAAAATCGTATTTAATAATTTTAAAGAAAGTATCTTCGAGACTCAAGGTAAACTTTTAGACCCATGAAAGCACATCACTTGGCACATGCACACCATGGATGGAACGATCCGCAATGCAGTGACAGCCTGGCTGCAGAGCTCTGAGCCCCGCTGGCAAGAGCTCCTTTCAGGTCCTTGTCCCAACTCCCTTCACATGGGAGCTTCCGGCTTCTGCATCTGTTGGATTTGCTTCTGTAGCTGGTCCCTGTCCAGCTTCATCTTGGCTTCGAGAACTTGCCTGAGGGATCCTATGCTTTCATAGATGGCTGCAAACCCTTCAAGAAGAGGCAGATTTCGCAAAAGTTAATATTAAAAAATACTGCATCCAATTCTACAGCATACAGTGATAATCGCTCCTAGCAGAAATTATCAACAGATGCTGTAACTACTGGAGTACAAGTCTGATGGGGAATAGAACATTTACATAGTATAGAATATTTGGAGCCCTGGTGGCACAGTGGTTAAGAGCTTGGCTGCTAACCAAAAGGTCGGCAGTTCGAATCCACCAGCCGCTCCTTGGAAACTCTATGGGGCAGTTCTACTCTGCCCTATAGAGTTGCTATGAGTACGAATCGACTCAATGGCAATGGATTTTATAAAATATTTACACAACATTTCCACTCAGATTACTTTTTAATTACAAAGGGCAAAAAGGAGCCATTACAATGGAGAAATCTGGCAGATCCCACCTTAATCAAGTGATCAAAGCTGACATCACCATGTATGTCCTGATAAACTATCCTGAGAAGGACACCACGTCACTTTTGTGGTATTTGTGTCCAAAACACATAACCTGAATCTAACCCAGTTAGAGGAAGCAAACAAACCCAAACTGAGGACCTTTACAAAACACTGGCCTATAGTCTTTAAAAATGGCAACATCACTGAGGAACTGTTACTAAATAAAGGGGACTAAACAAAGAAACATAGTGTCTAAATGTGATGTGTAATTCAGAGTAGATCCTGGAGCAGGCAAGGTTTGTTATAAAATACATGAAACAATTGGCAAAATTTGAATACTGAAAAAGATTTCATCGGTGTTACATTGCACTATGGTTACTTTTAAAAACGTCCTTATTCTTAGGGTGTACATACTGAAGTTATAAAGGGGTAAAGAGACATGACTTCTGCAACTTACTCTCAAATGACTCAGAAAAAAACTGATACACACACACACACACACACACACACACACACACACATAGGACGAGATGAAACAAATATGTAAAATGTTAACAACTGAGAAATCTAGGTGAAGGACGATAGTGGGTTTTTTTTGTACTACTCTTGTAGTTTTCTTAAATTTGAAATTCTTTCAAAATAGGAAGCTAAAGGAAGAAAAAATTCCCCATCAAAAAGCATTTCATCTTATTCTGTATTCCTATTGTTGCTAAAATAATGTTTAAAAAGTCTTGTTTTTATTAGTAAATTTACAATTTTCTCCCAGAAAGTTTTCTGAAAGTTCATGAAAAACAAAGTGTAAAAATTACCTGCTAAAAATAATGTTCTAACTGACATGGAAAGATACAACATAGTACAAAGTTAAAAATCAGGTTATAAATCAGGATATGTAGTATGACCCTTTATTTGAAAAAGTACATATATATCCTACATGTATAGAAATATATGTATCAAAATGATCTCTACATGAGAGGACTTAGGACTTCTTAAAATTTTCTGTGTTTTTTTGAATTTCTGTTCAGAAATGTATTGGTTTTTTAATAAGAAAACAGTAAATGCTTTTACTTCTAAAGGTTCATACACATTTCTTCTCATGGTACTAAATATTAACAGTCCCAATGGTATGTTGAATACATGACAACAAATTCATTCAGGAAATGATGCAAAGTTAAACATCGATGAAATATTCAAATACCATATTCAAATGGCCCAAACGACCAAGGAAGAAAATTCATGTTTATCTACATAAATTCTCTAATCCATAAATGTACCAGGGAGGTGTACTGCCAGCAGTAGAAACTATGCCCTCCAAAGCCCTGCAAAGGTATATGCTTATTTCTGAGACATGCTGACCTTGGCTATGGGCAGACAAAAACTGGTAGATGGCACTAAAGGAAATGTACACGAGTTGCAAGCTACGAAATCTTCATTGGGTTTGCCTTTCCCTCATGGAGGTGCTTCATGAATTTGAAATTAAAACAGCATTTTAATTCAATACACATAGCTACTAAGAAAATTACCCAAGAACACTACACCACCGTTACTGCTACTCAGGTTCATAGGTAGTTGTAAAGTTTTAAATCAAATAGAAAATAAACCATGGGAGCTGTTTTCTTTTGGACCCACCAGCGTTAACTTCTGCCTTCATCTCCTTCATGTCCTCATTCATCTGTAGCTCAAGCTTGCTGATCCTCCCGTGCAGCTTCTCCTCTTCCTGCTTTGGTCTCTGTACTTCCAGAGTCTTCTTTTGACCCTCTTCTATTTTGTCAAGTCTGGCTGACATCTGGCTGAGCTTCTTCTCCACGTCCCTCTCACTGGCTCCCTGAGACCCACGACAAGAATTGCACTTGGTTACTCCAAAAACAAATCCTACACTGTATTCACATCGGCCAGAATAATTTAACAACAATCTGCAGGGAACAGAGTCACAAAGGTTGCTAGTCGCCCACCCTAATATCCGTTCTCCCTTTCTTCCTCAACCCACAATTTTTAGCTGGGTACAAGATCACCAATAATACCAAAAAAAAAAAAAAAAATCCCATTGCCATCGAATCAATTCCAACTCATAGCGACCCTATAGGACAGAGTAGAACTGCTCCATCGGGTTTCCAAGGCTGTGAATCTTTACAGAAGCATACTGCCACATCTTTCTTCCTCAGAGCGGCTGGTGGGTTCAAACCACCGACCTTCTGGTTAGCAGCCAAGCATTTTTAACCACTGCGTCACGAGGGCTCACTTCACCCATAATAAAGACTATGTTTTCCACTGTCCCCTAAGTTTGGTGTGGCCATGCGACTAAGTTCTGGTCAATAAGATGTAAGTACAAGTATATGTGGCAGCTACCAGGAAACCTTAAAAGATAGTTGGGGCGTACCCTTGCCCCTTCCTTCTTTCTTCTGTTTCTGGGATTCAGAGGTAATGGCTGGAGCTCTAGCAGCTCTCTTGAACTATGAGGTCATGAGTCACTCTGTAAGACTGGCAGAGAGTTAAGTCAGAATAAGCCTGGGTTGCTGAGGACTAACAAGCTACCACATCAGCCTTGAACTACCTACATCCATATTTCTTTTATGTGAAAAACAAATAAGCTTCTATCTTATTAAAGGCACCATCATCCTGGGGTTTACTGTTAGCTATTACACCAATCTACATGTAAAAATAAACAGTGATACAAAGGCCCAAAAACCTAAATATGTATTAATATGGATCTAAGTAAATCATGCAGTAGACCTAATGTAAATGTAGAAGTATACTAAAAAGGAAATATTAAATATTTTCTTTCCTTTCCCACTGTGCTTGGTTTTTATGGGGATCTGTGGGCAAGCTTTGGAGGCCAGGACTGCAAACACCAGGATGTAGATGGGCTATGGTGTGACAAGACTCACTTGTTGGTGCTCAGCTTAGTTCTGGTGGGAGCCTGGAGTAGAAGAGAAGGAAGGTGAAAGAGAAGATGGAAGATTCTGTCACGTTGCACTGTGAGACCTCATATTGGGACCATAATTCGATGGAGGGGTCTGAGGGAGGAATCTATTCAACACTGGCAAAAACGCAAAACTAGATCATGAAATTAATACAAACTAGGATGAGGCGCCCTGCTGGTGCAGTGGTTAAGCACTTGGTTGCTAACTGAAAGGTCGGCAGTTCAAACCCACCAGCTGCTCCATGGGAGAAAGATGCGGTGGTCTGCTTCTGTAAAGATTTGGAAACCCTACGGGGAAGTTCTACTCTGTCCTACAGGGTCGCTATAAGTCAAGATTGACTCAACAGCAGTGGGTTTAGGTTTGGGTTTGGGTTAGAATGAAGTTCATAATTGTTAGTTTTATTTAGAAATGTAGATGATCAGTTTGGATCATTAAGGTCTTGACTTAAATTCATCTTGGCTGAAAGTACTGAAATTTTCTGTCTACTTAATCTTTGTTAACCAAAACAAGTTAAAATGCTTCTACTCTTTATAAAGAATGCAAAGAATCAATATGAACCACGGAAATGGGTTTGGAGGGAAGAAACAATTGAAAAGCTTTATGTGGTGCTAAATAAATTAATGATAATTTGCTAAGTAATATTCAAATACTGTAGGCCCCCACTGAGTAACTTTACTATTTTATTGTGAAACATCAATACTTACACTGTTTTCCTTAACAATCAAGGAAAGCTGGTCAATTTTCTGTAAAAGTTCTTTTTCTATCCGTTCTTGTTCTTGCTGCAACCAATTCCGTGCAGATAAAATCTCGTTACTGAGTTCTTCAACTGTACCTTTAAATCTAAGAAAAGAGAACAAGCAAACAGCCTCAGTCTCTGACTATCGGATCTCTGATAAATATGTCATCATTACACTCAGCTCAGTCAGAATAAGGTGCTTATTATCTTTTCTGAGAACTGCACTGAGCACTAAGTTGGAGGGCTGGGGAGCAGGAGGGAGGATACAACAGAAAAGCCCCTGATGATGCTTCCTATCTGTGAACAGCTGACTGTGTGGGCACGGAGGTGACACACAGGGACACCAAGCCACCAGGTGCTAAGCTTTGCAGTTCAGAAGGTCCACAGTGCTCCCAGGTCAGGTGGCAGAGTGTCCCGGCTCCCCTTCTGGGCTCCCCCCTCTCCTGGGCTATTCTTCCTTGTCCTTTTTATCTTCCAGGACTGGAGCCTGGCCCCCTTGCTCTCTAATGTTCTCCAATTTGCTCTTGTCCCATACAGACATTACTTATTTTTAAACCAAACAAAATTGAAAGAAAAGAAAAAAAAAAGAAACCTTCCCTAAATCCTCCATTCCTGCTAGTCCCCTCCCTTTCCAAATTCCTTAAAATAATAGTTCACATGTATTGCCTCCTCTTAACTACTTCTTTCTTTTTTTATTATGAAATATAAGACAAGTACAAAATAGTATCTGTGATGTAAATATGCAATTTAAAGAATAATAATAAAATGAGTACCCATTGCAATAGAACCACTTAACTGTCTTGTAATACCTGCTCTCCTCTTCTTTCCTATTAAGAAGCCCCTGTTAACAAAGGCTAAGAAGTTTCCTGAATACAACCAAACATTTCAAGGGACAGAGTAGCAGGGGCAGGTGTCTGGGGACCATGGTTTCAGGGGACATCTAGGTCAATTGGCATAACAAAGTTAATTAAGAAAATGTTCTGCATCCCACTTTGGTGAGTGGCTTCTGAGTCTTAAAAGCTAGCGAGTGGCCATCTAAGATGCATCAATTGGTCCCAACCCACCTGGAGCAAAGGAGAATGAAGAACACCAAAGACACAAGAAAAATATTAGCCCAAGAGACAGAAAGGGCCACATAAACCAGAGACTCTATCAGCCTGAGAACAGAAGAACTAGATGGTGCCCGGCTACCACCACTGACGACCCTGACAGGGAACACAACAGAGAGACCCTGATGGAGCAGGAGAAAAGTGGGTACAGAACTCAAATTCTAGTAAAAAGACTAGACTTAATGGTCTAAGACTGGAGGGACCCTGGAAGACATGGCCCCCAGACTCTCTGTTATCCCAGAACTGAAACCATTCCCAAAGCCAACTCTTCAGACAAAGATTAGACTGGACTATGGGACATAAAATGATACGTGTGAAGAGTGTGCTTCTTAGCTCAAGGAGATACATGAGACTAAATGGGCAGCTCCTGTCCAGAGGTGAGATGAGAAGGCAGACAGGGTCAGGAGCTGGTTGAATGGACACAGGACATCTGGGGTGGAAAGGAGGAGTGTGCTGTCACATTATAGGGAGAGCAGCTAGGGTCACATAGCAATGTGTGTATAAACTTTTGTATGAGAGACTGACTTGAACTGTAAACTTTCACTTAATGCACAACAACAAAAAGAAGCCCTGTTAACTGGGTTTACAGCTGCCTAATCAGAGACTGCCTTTCCCAGCCTCTCTTGCAGCTATGTGTGGCCACATGAGCAAAAATGATGCATGCAACTTCCTGGTCACATCCTGAAAAACAAAGCTTCTTGCCTTGGACTGTCTCCGGATCCTAGCTGGCTGGGAAAGGGCAAGGACTGTGCAGCAGCCTGAAAACCTGCACTGAGCTGCCAGTGTTGCCCCACCTGCTCTGGACCCCTCGCCACTGAACTGTTATGTGAGAGCCATAGTACAGAACCTAACCTGTACCTTAACTTATATAACTACCTACCCACCAGCCAGGTTAAGACAAAGAACACTGTCAGTACCTTAGCAGACCTAAATGTACACTTCTCCATTATGTCCCCCGACCCCACGCTTCAGAAGTATCCATTAACCTGAATTTGCTGCTCTTTAAGATTTTACTTTGTGGTCTGGATCCCAAAACAACATACTTTTCAGTATTGCATTTTTTATTGTGGTAAAAACACATATAACAAAACATTTGTCATGTCAACATGTCTGTCATGTATAATTCAGTGACTATAATTACGTTCATCATGTTGTGTAACCATCAAATATTTCCATCACCCTTAACAGAAACTCATTGCCCCCTAAATATTGCATATTTTTGAGCTTTACATAAATGGAACAATACTACAGCATGAGTTTTCCACACCCTCTTTTTTCACTAAACATGAGATTCATCCATGGTGATGTGTATAGCTGTAGCTAATTAGCTACATTTTCACAGTTGAATAATATATACTCCATTTTATGAATATACTACAATGTATCCATTCGTCTGCTGATAGACATTTGCTTTTTTTTTCCCCTCCATCTTTGCTATTAAAAACAATGATGTTGTAAAATACTGATACATATCTCCTGGTTCACACATCAACAGTTTCTCTATAGTACGCACACGTTCAACTTCACCAGAAAATACTAAATTGTTTTCCAAAGTAGTTGTACTACTTCCAACTTTGATAAGTGGTAAAAGAGGCTTCTTCCAGCCTCCATTAATGCTGTTGAGAAATCAGCACTGGTCTGATTTCTCTCTGTCTCTGCTTGAAGATCTTCTATGTTTGGTGTTCAGCCGTTTGACTTTTAGGTGTCTAGATTTCATTTTGTATTTATTCTGTGGGAATGTGTGGAGCATCCTAAATCTGAGATTTATCTTTCATCGATTCTGGAAAATTCTCTGCCATTATCTCTTCATATATTGCTTCTCCCCTATTCTCTCTGTCTCCTCATAGAATTCTGATTAGACGTGTATGAGCCCTTCTCGCTCCACCTTCTTGTATTCATTTGCTATTGCTGTCACAAATACTACAAATTGAGCCTCTTAAAACAGCACAAATTTATTATCTCACAGTTCTGCAGGCCAGAAATCCAGGAGGCTCGGCTGGGCTCTGCTCAGCGTATCACAAGGCCAAATTCAAGGTGCCAGCAGAGTTGTATTCTTACTGGCGGTCCTGGGGGATAATCCACCGGCAGGCTCATTCAGGGGGTTAGCCAATTCAGTTACCTTCTGCTGTAGGACTGAGGTCCCTGTTCCCATGTTGGCTGTTGACTTAGTCATCTAGTGCTGCTGTAACAGAAATACCACAAGTGGATGGCTTTAACAAACACGAATTTATTCTCTCACAGTCTAGGAGACTAGAAGTCCAAATTCAGGGTGCCAGCTCTAGGGGGAGGCTTTCTCTCTGTGTCAGTTCTTGGGGAAGGTCATCAATCTTTGCCTGGTCTAGAAGCTTCTCAGAGCAGGAACCCCGGGTCCAAAAGACGTGCTTTGCTCCCGGCGCTGCTTTCTTGGTGGTATGTGGTTCCCCTGTCTTTCTGCTCGCTTCTCTCTTTTATATCTCAAAAGAGATTGACTCAAGATACAACCTAATCTTGTAGATTGAGTCCTGCCCATTAACATAACTGTTGCTAATCCCACCTCATTAACATCATAGAGGTAGGATTTACAACACATAAGAAAATCACACCAGATGACAAAATGGTGGACAATCAAACAATACTGGGAATCATGACCTAGCCAAGCTGACACACATTCTTGGGCGAAACAATTCAATCCCTGACAGCTGTCAACCGGAAGTCATTCTCAGCTTCTAAAGGCTGCCCACTTTCCTTGGCTCGTGGCCACTTTCCTCCATTTTCAAAGCCAGCAACAGCATGTTGAGTCCTTCTCACACATTGAGCCTCTGCTCTGCTTCCCTCATCTGCATCATCTCTCTGATCTCAGATGGGAAACGTTCTCCACTTCTAAGGGCTCATGTGTTAAGACTGGGCCCAGCCAGATAATCCAGGATACTCTCCCCATCTCAAGGTCTCTAACCTTAATCACATCTGCAAAGTCCCTTTTGCCATGTAATATATTTACAGATTATGGGCATTAGAGTGTGGACATCTTTGGGTGGGGCATTATTCTGTCTACCTATAGCTCTTAATTTTTCTTTCATATTTTACAACTCTGTCTCTTAGTACTGCAATCCAGGTAATTTCTTCATTTCCCTCTCCCAGCTCACTAACCTTCTCTCCAGCTGTATACAATCTATTGTTTAATCCTTCTATTCAGCTTCTATTTTCAATTATATTTTCCTAGAAGGTCTATTTGATTCTTTTTCATTTATGCCTGGTCATTCTTTATAATCTCCTTTTCCTTAGTCATACTTTCAAAACGTGTGTGTATGTATATATGTACACATCTTTACATACACGCACACATAGACATACTTATTTTATCCAATAATTCCATATCTGCAGTCTTTAGAGACCTGATTCTGCTTGTTGTTGTTTCTTCTGCCTCTATCACTCATGTGGCTTGTTTCCTTATATGGTTTGCAATTTTTGATTATACATTCATGTCCCTTGGAACTTTATCTGTGGGAAGACTTGAAGACTAAAGATTTGCATTTGCTGCTCCCAGTCACCTCGGGATGCTACCAAATTAGGTAAATTACCCACTGTGGTTTTATTCAGGTCACTTGGATAATGTGAACTCTGGCCCTAAATCCATATGATGTCTGAATTGCGGTCCTTAATTCTCAAGGAACACCTTTTATCCCTTCACCCAGAGCTAAGATTTAGAAGGATCAGTTTTCTTACGCTCTTTCTGTGGAATGGGCTTTTTCCTAGTTCATTCACCTGGGGTGTAACCTTTTCCATCTCCATTCTGACCTGTACCTTGCACAGGCCCAGGTCTTGTCTCCTGTCCTCTGTGAACATCCCTGTGTCTAGACTTCTAGATTTTAAACCACAAGAAGAAAAGCAAATATGCTCATGTCTGTTGACACAGTAATCTCTCTCTTGGGAATATCTCCTAAGGATATAATTTACAGAAAAAAAACGATTGAGATGTTTATGTTCTTCCTGTGTGATGGAAGGAAGAGGATTGGAGAGCTCTTTCTGTACTTGGCAAGCTTGTAGGATCTATGAGGAATGGTGATATAAGTCAATGATTATATAAATGCAGATAACAAGGGGAAAGGATGTTTGGTTTTCATAAGAGAATTCCTGATTAATCGGTAACAATCCTGACATGACATTAAACAGGGAGGCAATGAAATGTAAGAGTCAGGAGAATGATTAATTTGAACTTTCCACAAGCCTCTAACAAAGTTACAAAGTTCCATACTGAAGTCATTTAAAAAATATACATTAAGTCAAACGTACACCTATATTTATACCTATACTTTTCTGGTTACTTGGCAGGAAAATGCCAACCTCAGGCAGATTCAGAATAGAAAAAGGGGTCCTGGCTTTGGGATCGGGCAGAAGAGCAGCAGATGAGCTTCACTGTGGGCAAGGACAAAGTTAAAGTGTCACAATAACAACGCGGGGAAGTATAACAAATCACAGTGCTCTAACTTGCTCTCTCAAAATCACTCTAGTCCAGACCTCTCCCACTTAGACGAACACAACAAAATGCTCCCTAACTGATCTTCCCATCTTCACTTCAGCGCCTTGTGATCCATTTTCCAACTACAATCAAGGATATTTTAAAAATAATATAAAATCTGATTAAATCATCCCATTGGCCTAAAAGCCTCCAATGGCTTCCTATTACTCTAAGAAGGGAGACAATTCCTGAGCATGACCTACAGGGCCCCACAAGCCGCCCGGCCTCCCCTTCAGCCTCCTCTCCCACCACCTTCACCTCACTCTCTGTCCAGCCACTGGCCACGTTTCAGTCTCTTGCATGCCGCCTTCCTCCCACCACAGACTATTCCATCTTTCCCTAGTGAATCCCATCCATTCCTCAGATCTCACTTCCAACGTCCCTCCTCAGGGGGGCGCCACCACCAGCCTCTGTTATTCACTCTCAGAGCTCCAATGTCCATCACTGCTGTGAGAGATAACTGCAAACTCGGTGGCTTAAAACAACATTATTTTGTTCTCATACAGTTCTGGAGGCCAGAAGTCTGAGACCGGCTGCCCTGGGCTAAAATCGAGGTGTTGGCAGGGCCGCCTCCTTCTGGAGGCTCTAGAAGAGAATCCATTTCCTTACCTTTTCCGGCTTCTAGAGGCTGTCTGGAGCCCTGGTGGTGTAGTGGTTAAGAGCTCGGCTGCTAACCGAGAGGTCGTATCTACCAGCCGTTCCTTGGAAACCCTATGGGAGAAGTTCTACTGTCCTATAGGTTGCTACAGGTCAGAATCAACTCGATGGCAACAGTTTAGAGGCTGCCTGCTTGGCTCATGGCCCCTTCCTCCCTCTTCAAACTGCATCGCTCCAGTCTCTGCTTCTGTCATCACATGGCCTACTCTCTGACTCTGACCCTCTTACCCCCCACTTATAAGGACCCTTGTGGTCATATAGGGACGGCCCAGATAAACCAGGATCGTATCCCCATCTTAAGATTGTGAATCACATCTGCAAAGTCCCTTTTGTCACATAAGGTAACACAGTCACAAATTTTGGAGACTGGGATGTGGAGATCTCTGGGGGACCCTTAATCAGTCTACCACAGCTGTGTACACTTACCTAAGCACTTATCACAGTTAGTAACAACATGTCATATACTGATTTGCGACACTATTTAATTAAGGTTCATCAGCTCCCTAGGCTGGAAACTCCACAAGGATAAGAACAAGAGTCTGTGTTCATTCCTGGGCCAGTGCTCAGTAAATGTGTATTAAATGACTAGATGGATTAGTATCCAGTCACTAGAAACAATCACAGGGAAGGTAAAGTGGCAACATGCAACATGGAAACTTTTCCTTTTAATGTGCATTATTGTTTTCACTTTGCATAATAAATAAAAACCAAGAGAAAAAAATTACAGTAATGAATAAGCTCATAAAGAAGTTCACCCAACAAAAGTAAAAAAAAGAAAAATTACTTACTTAGTATCCAAAAGCTGAAGCTGGTGGTTACTATCCCTGTGGGACAACTTCAGTTTGGTGCTTTGCTCGGATATTGACAAGTCCACTCTGTTCAAAAGCTGAGAAATCTGGAAAAAGAAACCTTCCTTGTAAAAATCACATCTAAATTCTTCAGATGTGATTCAGAAAAAATTTAGTAAAGTTTATTCTAGCTAATGGCATTAGGGGACCTGGTGGTGCAGTGGTTAAGCGTTTGGTTGCTAACCTAAAGGTCAGCAGTACAAACCCACCAGCTGCTCTTCGGAAACCCTATGGGGCAGTTCCGCTCTGACCTATAGGGTCGCTACGAGTTGGAATGGACTCGACGGCAACGGGGGTGTATATGTATGTAGTCAATGGCATTAAAGATTCAATCTAACTTAATAAATTCATTTACGACTTTGCCTCATCTTTCCACCACCGTTTTCTTTCATACCCTTCAAAAATCAAGACCAGTAACATTGCCAGAATATTCATCATGCACTCAACACCGAGCAGTTCTCTGATGACCAAGGATCTCTGCTTCCACCAGCTGGTATAAAATACAGTCATTTTTACCTTGGAATCTCTACCATTAACAGGGCTGCTAGTAACAGAGAATAGAATTCTTATTGCTTACAAAATCCATTAATGTCCCAGATTTACCTCAGCATCAAGTCAGGTCACAGAAAACACAATTTGTCGACTATATCCCTCCTGCTATTTTCTCCCATTACCCACCTGTTTCCCTTATCGTTTTACTAAAAGTTTATATAAAAACAAGGCTTGTGTGAAATGTCTACATTTTCTGTAAAACTTATGATGTTCAAGGTTCCTTACCTAACGACTCATGGAACAAGTATGTGTCAGACCCCTAAACAAAAAGTAAGTATGTCTCTTTTGATGGATTTCTATATGTATTTTACTTGGCTTGGCCATCAGGCAGTTCAAGATTTCCTTAGCTTTGATTTTCTGATGTAATAATTCTGTCCTTATTCATGTATTTTTTAAAAAAATCAGTGGACTTGTCTTGTATTCTTTTTTTCATGGTTTTATTACACCTGTGTTTTTCACATTGGAGCTCAGTAGGATAGAAATATTTTCAACCCAATGAGTTGCCCCTACTTTACTGGAATGGTGTTGGTAGTTGCTGTTGAGTCAATCCCAGCTCGTGGCGACCCTAGGTGTGCAGAGTAGAACTGCTCCATAGGGTTTTCAAGGCTGTGATCTTTTGGAAGCGGATTGCCAGGCCTGTCTTCTGAGGTGCCTCTGGGTGGATCTGAACCACCAACCTTTCAGTCAGTAGTTGAGTGCTTAACCATTCGCACCACCCAGGGACTCCTTTTACTGGAATAGTCTCTCTTTAAATCAAGAGTAGCAACTTGGGCAGATACTGTGGGGAAAATGGGGAAAAGTTCTAAAGACAGACCGTATTATGGCAAAAGAAGCACTGGTGGAGCGGTGGTTAAGCGCTCTTCTGCTAGCCAAAAGGTCAGCAGTTCAAACACACCAGCTGCTCCATGGGAGAAAGACGGGGCAGTTTGCCTCCATAAAGATTATAGCCTTGGAAACCCTATGGGGCAGCTCTGCTCTGTCTTATAGGGTTGCCATGAGTCAGAATCAACTCGACGGCAACGGGTTTCCCTGGTTTTTTTTTTTTTTTTTGGTTTTGTATTATGGCAAAGAGAAACCTGTAAGTGGGTAAAAATAAGTTGTAAAATGCCAATGGTTTTGCTTTGTGAAATTAATCTATACATTTTAAGGTAGACTACCCTAAAATTAATTAGCTAACTACCTGCTAGCTTTGCCCTAGTTTTGCCCACATAAAGACTCCATGCTGAGGCTACACGTAGGCGAGTCCCAGTGAACACAATTATTTCCCGAACCAAAACTTGGGACAAGCGGCATGTAAAAGAATGTTGCTCGCTTACTGTGCAAGAGGTAGGGTTGGAGAGATAATTGAGAATTTCTGAAATATGTTCATTGTTTTAGGAATGAGGGGAAAGAATCTTTAGAAGTAGGACTGTACCAAAAAACTCTTGGAGGTGTGGTTGCCATACCCTTGAAGGGACACTCCAGAAATAAGAGGGAAGGAAGACGTAAAGAAAAAAGATGCTCTGATTTGCAAAAACCCTTGCTGGGTGCCCCAGCTGCTTTCACCTGTAAGAATTATAATCAACAGCATGTTATTCTTAGCTAAGAACAAATTACCCGCTTTTAAAAGGCTACCTGAAGCAGGTCATACCTGTCCCTCTGCGTCTTTAATTTTTGTTTCCAAGATGAGCTTGGCAGCTTGCTGTTCCTTGTTCAAGTGCTGAAGCCCCTCGTAGGTGGATTTGTGCTCTGCAGAGAGTCTGGCTATGCTGGCGTCACATCTGTCCAGACAAACACCAGCGTGACTTCTGGTTGAAGTTTAGAACTGCAACCCCGCTAAAAGAAACTACACTAGCAATCATTCTTTTCAACGAATTTTCCAACATATTCAGATAACCGCTCTCATTATGGTTTTTAAGTTAAACCACAGGGACAGTGCTTAATAAGACTAGAGACGTACCATCAAAGCAGCAAAAGCTTTCCCGTGCTCCTGAGTTCAAAACCGTACACGCAATGTGAGTTCAATTACAGAAAGCACACATGGCATGCCAGATGTGGTCTGGTGTTCTTCAGTACCGTCTGCATCCTTGCAAGTTCCAGGCCTCCTTGGATTTTGGAGGCAACTTCTACCACATTTGAAAGTACTACTCCAAACCTTAGACCAAATAACCTGTAGGGCTGCATGCTTTGAGTGGGGCCCAGAGCGAGGGAAGGTTCTGAAGCTGGTCCAAGCTGCAGTGAAAGCTGCTCTGCCCCTTGGGCCTTACAGCTTAGCAGATCCAGTGGTGCTCAAAGAATGTATGGCAGGTGAACAGTGTATGGAGCCTCTGTCAAGCCCTGATAGGGCTGCTAGCTTGCTATTGGGCTGCAGTAGAAACTGAAAGCTTAAGCATGAGACATTAAGTGACCACGTAATCTGAGCAATCCACCATGAATGCCAAGCCATAAAGTTGGGCATGTGAGCAGCACTCCATCTTCAGGGGGAAGGGGGATACAGAGACCAGGCTTGAGCAGCTTCTGAAGGCACAAGTTACATAAGCCCGGACTCCCATGGTATCTACTCCTGCCACTGTGCCAGCTCTCTTTCAACTCACACCTATGGCTCTTGAGGAGCCCTCAATGATCGTTGACTGAAGAAGGAAAAGTCAGGCCTGACTTACACGTGGTCCTAGCCAATATACTGGTGCCATCTGGAAGAAGACTGCTGAAGCTTACAGGCCCACTCAGGGGTATCCCTAAAGCACACTAAGCAAGGGAAACTCTCAGAGTTGGCAGAATTTCAAACAGTATATCTGGGGGTTCACTTTGCCTAGGAAAAGAGTCAGCCAGACATTCATGGGAGGTTGGCTAGCGGCCAAAGACTTGGGAGAAAAAAAAATATTGGAGGATTGGTGACAAAGGGAAGAGGTATATAAATGGATCGCTCAGAAATTACCGAGTATTTGTGCTCCGTATGAATGCTCACCAAAGACTATTCACCGCAAAGGAGGCTCCTGACAATGTGAACGAGATGACACATTATTGTACGTCAGTCACCTCTTTTCCAACCACCCCAGTCATTACTCAAAGGACTCATGTATCAAATGGCCGTGGCAGCAGGACTCCATACAATGGACTTTCGTTTACCAAGGCTGATCTGGCTACCATCACTGCTGAGTGCCTAACTTGTCAATGGCAGAGCAACGCTAAGCTCCCATCCGATGTGGCATCCTTTCCCAAGTAGACCAGCTCACTGCCTGGTGCCAGGTTGATTGTGTTGAATGCCTTCCATCATGGAGGAGGCAGCATTCCTTGCCTCAGCTCCTCTTCCAGAACCACCATTTATGGACTTCGTGAATAATATCTTATTCACCATGGTGATATCCCTCATAATATTGCTTACGAACAAGGAACTAATTTTACACCCAAAGAAGACAATGGACACATAGTTACAGGATTCACCATTCTCGCTATGGACTCCATCACCCAGAAGCGCTGCACTGGTAAATGGTGGAACGGCCTATTAATAACTCAGTTATGTGGCTGCCAGATGACAACACACTGCAGGGGTGGGGCATTGTCTATAAGATGCAGTAAAGCTCTGTACGAACACCAGAATAGGGTGATGATTTCTTCCATAGTTAGAAACACGGATCCAGGAACCAAGGAGTGGCTACTCTCACCATTATCCCTAATGATCCATTTGTAAAACACTTGCTTCTCTTTCTTGCAGCTTTGGACTCTGCTGGTTTTCCGAGGGGGTAATGCTTTCACCAGGGGTCAACAATGGTTCTAATAAACTGGAAGTTGTGACTGCCACCTGGCCACTTTGGGCTCCTCAGGCACAAAATGGGAGGTTACTGTAATGGCTGGGGTGACTGATCATGATTATCAAGGAGAAACAGAGATGCTGCTCCCCAATGGGAACAAAGAGCATATATGGAATTTTCTTAGTACTTCCATGCCAAGCAGTGAAAGTTAAAGGAAGGCCACAGTAAGCCAATACACAGTAAGCCAATACACAGTAAGCCAATACACAGTAAGCCAATACACAGTAAGCCAATACACATAAGACCTCAATGACTCAGACCCTTCAGGAATGAAGGTTTGAGTCATCCCACTATATACTGAAACCTCACAACCAACTGAGGTTTTCACTGAAGTATGGGACATAGAGTGGGCAGCAGAAGAAAGAAGTTACAAGAAAGAAGCCCTTATTCTCCCCTGGCAGTGGTGAACAGACATATGGACAGTCTCTTCCAGGCACACTCCTGTAGATCACTTACATCAGTGCTATACACAGCTAAGAGTATCAATGGTTCCTTTCTGTGATTCTTGCACTTCCTATTTTCCTGAAAGCCAGTGCAGTTCTCCTTACCTTTGCTCCCCCGAATATTCCAATGGTTTTGCAAATCTCTAGTTTTTTTTTTTTTTTGTATTAAATCCCTTTCTGTTAAAGTATGTAGAGTGGTTTCTGTTTTCCTGACCAAACCCTGATATAGTCATCAGAAGTTTACAAGAGAGCATGCAAAATATTAAGCAATTATCTCCAAATCATGTATAATTTTTCTTTTTCATGTTTTTTCTAAATTATACACCTTTTCTACAATAAATATAACCCAACCAAACCCACTGCCATTGAGTCGACTCTGACTTATAGCGACCCTATAGGACAGAGTAGAACTTCCCCATAGGGTTTCCAAGGAGCAGATGGTGGATTGGAACTGCCGACCTTTTGGTTAGCAGCTGAGCTCTTAACCACTGCACCACCAGGGCTCCAACAATAAGTACATATAATTTTTATGGTCAGAAAAAGACAATTACACAGAATATTTTCATTAACAGTCATGTTTAAAAAAAAAAGTATTACAGTTTTATGGAATAGTCAGTGCCCTACCATCTCTGCCCAAGCCCCTCATGAAACAGAAATAAGGCTGGAGAACAAGGAAGCCAGGCTGGAATGATGTGGGATAGAGTCAATTCATGAACATGAGGTCAGGTACACCTAGCAGAAGTCGAGAAGCTATAGTCGGAACCCCCTCTAATTCAGTCAATAAGTATTTTTAGAGTGCCTACCTATGTGTCAGATACTATTATACAAAGTGGGGATATAGCAGGAATATGTTCTCACCAACATCCACACTGCACTGTCCAGAGATTTTAAAAGCAGGCTTATACCAACACTACCAAAATGTTATTCAGCTTATACGTATATTTTTCTATTATTTATGGGGATTACATTTGACATCTTGTTCTGGTTCTTTTCCCCATTGATTCAGACAAATGAGCGCAGAAGATTGTTTGGGGACTTGCTGAACAAATCGTTATAAATACACACAGAGAAGAGCAAGACTGTGGCCAGTTAAGCTGTCAGTAAATCAGCAGTCTACAGTTTTCCTAAATGCATAGGGGATGTATTCCTTAAGATGTATACGTGCACTGAGATAGACTGAACACTGACAAACTTTATGACCTAAATGATTTAGATACTGAAAAGAGTCTTACTAAATCACACAGAATATTTGCAATCAACTGTCAAAACCAGCATATTAATCGACAAAGGTTAAATTAAAACTCTTCAAAATGTAAATAAAATAAAATATTATTGATCTATAGTATCTAAGCCATGAATAAAGATTAGAGGGCATACCAGTGCTTGGTAGACTTTGTAAGAAGCTGGAATTTTCAGTTAGTTCACTAAATACTTGTATTAAAATGTTGCCAATTGAAAATACCACTTGGTCTTTCAGTTAAACCTGGCAAATGAACACAAGCCCTTATCTTGGCTCCTTCATGTAAACCTATCAAGATGACAGAAGATGAATAAAAAAGTTATAAACCCACAAGGACAAAAAGAATAGGAGAAAATGGAAAGCAGATGGATCATATAGAAGACAAAGCAAAGCATATGTTTTGCTACAGATGGTGCTGTAGGCCTGCTGGGGCTCTGTATCTAAAAACCAGTTGAAATAAGAGTGAGTTTCAGTTCTCACAGGGCAATAGTGGACAAGAACTAGCTCTACTGGTAGCATAAGACAGGAGCCAGGGTAACTAAAACCAGAGGCTTGCATGGAGCCCCATCAGCTATGGAAAGAAGCTGAAAAAAAAGCCTGGGATAAAATGACTTAAAAAATATGTTTAAGATACTCAAATACACAGAATAGGGGAAGTCAGCACAACTTGACCAAGACAAAGTCATAGAAGCTTCCTAGACACATCCAAACACCTTGAGGGACTGAGTTTTGGGGGTTGAAGGCTGGGTACCATGATCTTGAGGGACATCTAGGTCAGTTGGCATAATATAGTTCATAAAGAGCAAGTTTTATGTACTACTTTGGTGAGTAGCATCTGGGGTCTTAAAAGCTTGTGAGCAGCCATCTAAGATCTATCTATTGGTCCCATCACATTCAGAGCAAAGGAGAATGAAGAAAACCAAAGACACAAGGAAAAGATTAGTCCAAAGGACAAATGGACCACATGAACCACAGTATCCACCAGACTGAGCCCAGAAGAACTAGATGGTGCCCGGCTACCACCACCAACCACTCTGACAGGGAGTAAACTAGAGGACCCCAGATAGAGTAGGATAAAATTGTAGAACAAAATTCAAATTCACAAAAAAAGACGAGACTTACTGGTCTGACAGAGACTGGAGGAACCCCTGAGACTATTGCCCCAGGACACCCTGCTAACTCAGAACTAAAGCCACTTTCAAAGTCTACCTTTAAGTTAAAGACTAAACAAGCCTATAAAACATATATTAACAGACATGAAGAATGTGCATCATAGTTCAATCAAGTATACGAGACCAAGTGGGTAACACCTGTCCAAAAGCAAGACTAGAAGGCAGGAAGGGACAGAAAACTGGACAAATGGACATGGAAAAACCCAGGGTAGAAAGGGAAAGAGGGGCAGTGCTGACACAATGTGAAGACTGAAATCAATGTCACAAAACAATTTGTGTATAAAATTTGTGAATGAAAAACTGATTTGTGCTGTAAAATAAAAAATTTTAAGAATATAACGAACCTCATAAAAAATCAGAAATAAATTTCTGAACATACAAGAATTGCTGAAAATAAAAGATAAGTGTTTTGACATTTCAAAACAAAAAAGATATTCAAATAAGTCAAAGATACATATATCAATCATCCATAAACAGAACTCTGTTACTAAACAAAAACAGGCAGAAATGAAGGAAGAATAAGTGGATAAGAGAAAAAAAAATTAATGACATAGTTGTCTCAAGAGGCATAACAAATGTTAGACTGAATGTGGTTGAAGACAGAACCAGTGAATTAGAAGACAGTAGCAAGGAATTCACCCAGAATGCAGCACAGACACAGAAATTAAAAACATTAAAAAAAAAAAGTTTTAAAACATGGAGGACAAGTAGATAGTTGCTAACATAAGTCAAAGACAGATTTGAAAATAAAGAAACAGAGAGAATGGCACAGAAGCAATATTTGAGGTGAGAATGGCCAAACATTTTCTAAAACTGAAGAAAGACATGCGTTTGAAAGTGTTCAATGACTAAAAGTGGGATGTGTAAAAATAAAAAAATAAAATAAAATAAACCAAATCTGTTGTCATTTCGTCGATTCTGACTCATAACGACCCTATAGGACAGAGGAGAACTGCCCCATAGGGTTTCCAAGAAGTGGCTGATGGATTTAAACTGCTGACCTTTTGGCTAGCAGCCAAGCTCTTAACCACTATACCACCCGTGCTCCAGAACTAACTATAGGTATGTGTAAATACAAATATGTGGGTGCAGGCCCATATATTCATTGAAGACACAAATACAGATACTCCTCCAAACAAAAAAAAACAAACAAACCTGTTGCCGTCAAGTCAATTCCGACTCATAGCAACCCTACAGGACAGAGTAGAACTGCCCCATAGAGTTTCCAAGGAGTGCCTGGTGGATTTGAACTGCCGACCTTTTGATTAGAAGCCATAGCTTTTAACCACTACACCACCAGGGTTTCTGGATACTCCTCAGACATAACCAAATACCATCCGTGATTGGGTTTCTGGGTTTGAAAGCTTAGGACTATAGTCTCATGGGACAACTCAGTTAACTGGCATAGCACAGTTCACAAAAATCATGATCTGCATCCTAGTGAAGTGAGTGGCGTCTGAGATCTTAAAAGCTTGTGAGCAGCCAACTAAGACACAACTACAGGTCTCTACACACAAGGAGCAAAACAGTAAGAAGGTGACCAAAAGCTCATAAAAGAAACAAGTCTACATGAGCCACAACCTCATCTGAGACTAGAAGAACTAGATGATGCCCAGCTACCACCACTGAACATTCTGACTGGGGTCATAATAGTTGGTCCCAGATAGAATGGGAGAAAAATATGGAGCAGAATGAAAATTCTTACTTAAAAAAAGAAAAGTCAGACAAACTGGAACAGTAGAGAACAGAGGAATCCCTGAAACTATCACCGTGAGACACTCTTTAAACCTACAACCAAGCCTATCCCCTGAGATGACCTTTTAGCGAAATAGCAGACTGCCACACAAAATAAAGGATATTACCCATTAAGAATGATACTCTACTTTCAAACGATCTGTATGAGCCCAAAAGGTCAACAATTGCCCAAAAGCAAACATGAGAAGATAAGGATGCAGGGAAACTAGAGTACTGGAAATGGAAAAACAGAACACAATTAAAAAGAATGTTGACACACTGTAATAAATGTAACTAATGTCACTGAACAATTTGTGTGGAAATTGTCAAACGAGAACCTAACTTGCTGTGTAAACTTTCACCAAAAACTCAATAAAATATTAGTTAAAAAATATACTAGCTGAACGTATGCTAAGTGTCTTATTTATCTAGTGTGGCTATAACAGAAACACCACAAGTGGATGGCTTTAACAAGCAGAAGTTTATTATCTCACAGTCTAGGAGGCTAGAAGTTTGAATTCAAGGTGCCAGCTCCAGGGGAAGACTTTCTCTCTCTGTCAGTTCTGGGGAGGAATGTTCTTATCATCAATCTTTCCGTGGTCTAGGAGCTTCTCAGCACAGGGGCCTTGACTCCAAAGGATGCACTCCGCTCCCCACTTCTTTCTTGGTGGTATGATGTCCCTCTTCTCTCTACTCAATTCTCTCTTTTATATCTCAAAAGAGATTGATTCAAGATACAACCTAATAGTGTAGATTGAGCCCTGACTGATTAACATATCTGCCTCTAATTCTGCCTCATTAACATGATAGAGGTTAAGATTTACAACACATAGGATAATCACATCAGATGACAAAATGGTGGACAATGACACAATACTGGGAATCATGGCTTCAGCAAGTTGACACATATTTTTGAGTGACACAATTCAATTCATAACACTAAGGAACAGAGACTTCAGTGACCACACGTGACTAGGACGAAAGTCTCTGCAAAAATAGTTTGGAAGAGCCACTGGACTACTATAGCCTTCAACAATAAAAAAAAAAAAAAAATCAAATCCCAAAGTAGAGAGAACTTGATTTCCAGAGTTACCACATTATCATGCTCAAATATGTAGCTGTCAACAACAACAACAAATCACAAGGCAAATCAAGAAACAGGAAAGATTGGGTTCATTCAAAAGAGCAAACTAAAGCAACAGAAATTGTCTCTGAAGAAGCCTAGATAATGGACTTGCTAGACAAAGGTTTTAAACAACTGTCTTAAATATGTTCAAAGTACTAAAGGAAAACATGGACAAAGAACTAAGGAAAATTAGGAAAACAATGCATGAACAAAAGGAGAATATCAATAAAGAGACAGAAATTTTAAAAAGCAACCAAACAGAAATTCTGAAGCTAAGAAATACAATAACTGAAATGAAAAATTCACTAGAGGGATTTAACAGCAAATTTGAGTAGGCAAAAGAAAGATTCAGTGAATTTGAAGATGGAAAAATTGAAATTATTGAGTCTGAGGAGCAGAAAGCAAAAGGTATGAAGAAAAATGAACAAAGCCAAAGAGACTTGAGGGACACCATTAAGTGTGCCAACATAAACATCATGGGAATCCCAGAAAGAGGAGAGAAAGGGGAAAAATGAATATTTGAAGAAATAATGGCAGACAACTCCTCAAATTTGATAAAGACATTAATCTTATGTCTAAGATGCTCAATGAACTCTAAATATGATAAACCCAAAGAGATCCACACCAAGGCACATTATAATCAAGCTCTCAAAATTCAAAGACAAAAGAATTGTCACATACAAAGGATCCTCAATAGGATTAACAGCCTATTTTTCATCAGAAACAACCGAAGCCAGAAAGCAGTGTGATGACATATTTAAAGAGCCAAAAGAAAAAAAAAAGTCAATCAAGAATTTTATGTTTGTTCTACTTTGGTGAGTAGGATCTGAGGTCTTAAAAGCCTATGAGCGGCCATCTAAGATACTCCACTGGTCTCACCCTTTCGGGAGCAAGGGAGAATGAAGAAAACTAAAGATGCAAGGGAAAGATAGTTCAAACGACTAATGGACCACAACTACCACAGCCTCCACCAGACTGAGTCCAGCACAACGAGATGGTGCCCGGCTACCACCACTGACTGCTCTGACAGGAATCACAATAGAGGGTCCTGGGACAGAGCTGGAGAAAATTGTAGAACAAAATTCTAACTCACAAAAAAAGACCAGACTTACTGACCTGACAGAGACCGGAGAAAACCTGAGAGTACAGCCCGTGGACAACCTTTTAGCTCAGTAATGAAGTCACTCCGAGGTTCACCCTTCAGCCAAAGATCAGACAGGCCCACAAAACAAAACAAGACTAAATGGGCAGGGGCAAGGATGAGAAGGCAGGAGGAAACAGGAAAGCTGGTCATAGGGAGGGAACCCAAGGTCAAGAAGGGGAGAGTGTTGACATGTTGTGGGGTTGGTAACCTATGTCACAAAACAATATGCATACTAATTGTTCAATGAGAAGCTAGTTTATTCTGTCAACCTTCATCTAAAGTAGAATAATAAAAAAATAAATAAAAAATAATAATAAATTTAGGATGTTAAGTGTAATCCCCATGGTAACTACAAAACAAATCTTTAAAATATACACAAAAAGAAATGAGAAGAGAATCAAAATGATTCATGAAAAAAATTAAACAAAACTCAAAAGACTCAGAACTGGAGGAAATGAGGAACAAAAAAGGTATAAGACACACAGAAAACAAATAGCAAAATGACAGAAGTAAGTCCATCCTCGTTAGTAGTTACCATGGCAGAATGGATAAGAAAACATGATCCAACTACATACTGTCAATAAAAGACCCACTTTAGAGCCAAAGACACTAATAGGTTGAAAATGAAAGAATGGGAAAAGTATTCCATGCAAATATTAACCAGAAGAGAGCTGGAGTGACTATATTAATATCAGACAGAATAGACTTTAAATGAAAAATTGTTACAAGAAACAAAGAAGGATGTTACTTAATGATAAAGGGGTCAGGTCATCAGGAGTATATAACAATTATAAATATATATGCACCTAACAACAGAACCACAAAATATGTGAAGCAAACACTGAGAAAACTGAAAGGAGAAATAGAAATTTCTACAATATAGTGGAAGATTTCAATACAGCACTTTCAATAGTTGATACAACATCTAGAGAGAATATCAGTAAGGAACTAGAGAACGTTAACAGTGCTATAAACCAACTAGACCTAACAAACATATATAGAACACTTCACCCAACAACAGCACGATACACATTCTTCTCCAGTGCACATGAATCATTCTCAGGATACTTCATCTGCTAGATCACAAAATGAGTCTCAACAAATTTAAAAACACTGAAACCATACAAAGTATCTTCTCTCACCACAGTGGAATAAAGCTAGAAATTAATTTTTAAAAAAAGGAAAACTGGAAAATACACAAATATCTGGAAATTAAACCACACACTATTAAAAAATGGACCAATAACTTAAATATAAGTTAAAACCACAGAACTCTTAGAAAAAACATAGGGGCAAATCTCCATGACTTTGGATTTGGCAATGTATTCTTAGATATGATACCAAGGGCACAAGCAACAAAAGAAAATATAGATAAATTAGACCTTATCAAAATTAAAAACTTTTGTGCATCAAGGGATATTATCAAGAAACTTGAAAAGACAACCTACAGAATGGGAGAAAATACTTGAAAATCATATATCTGATAAGGGTTTAATATCCAGGATAGATTTAAAAAACAAAAACAAAAAACTCCTACAACTCAACAGCAAAAAGACAAATGACCTAGTTAAAAAATGGGTAAAGGACTTGATTAGACATTTCTCCAAAGAAGATATGCAAATGTCCAATAGTCATTAGAGAAATACAAATCAAAACCACAATGAGATACCACTTCACACTCACTAGGATGCTAGTATCAAAAAAAAAAAAGCAAATATCAAGTGTTAGTGAGGTCGTGGCAAAATTGGAACCCTCTTCATTGCTGCTGGGAATGTAAAGTGGTGCAGCCACTGTAGAAAACAGTTTGGCAGTTCCTCAAAATGATAAAAATAAGATTACCATAAACCAAAAAAATCACTGCCTTCAAGTCGATTGTGACTCACAGCAAACCTATAGGACAAAGCAGAACTGCCCCATAGGTTTTCCAAGGAGTGGCACCAACTTTCTGGTTAGCAGCCGAACGCTTAACCACCGTACCACCAACAATTCCTCTCCTAGGTATATACCCAAAAGGCTTGAAAGCAGGGACTCAGACATATACTTGTACACCAATATCCTTGTAGCATTATTCACAATAGCCAAAAGGTAGAAGCAGTCCAAGTGTCTGTCAACAGAAGAATGGATAAACAAAATGTGTTATGTACATACAATGGAATATTATTCAGCCATAAAGAGAAATGAAGTTCTGATACATGCTAAACATGGATGAACCTTAAAAACATTATGATGAGTGAAATAAGCAAGACACAAAAGGACAAATATTGTATGATCTCATTTATATGAAATATCTAGACTAGGCAAATTCATGGAGACAGAAAGTAGATTAGAGGTTACCAGGAGGTAGGGAGGTGGGAATGAGGAATTACTGCTTAATGGGAACAGAGTTTCTGTTTGGGATGATGAAAACTTCTGGAAGCAGAGGGTAGTAATGGTTATACAACATAGTGAGTGTATTAACACACAAGCTCTGGTGCAAGACTGATCTGGTTTCAGATCAAGTCCACTTATCAGCTGTATAACCTTGAGCAAGTTATTAACCTCATGCACCTGTTCCATCACCTGTGAAATAAAAATAATTTTTCTTCACAAAAAATTTTGTAAAAAGCCAAGGTTGCTCTTACTCTTGAATACTTCAGAAAAATTATAAGCATGAAAGAATGAGAGAACAAATGTAGCAAAATGCTAACAAGTGGTGAATCTTGCAAATTTTATATAAGTTTGAAATTATTTCAAAATAAAAAATATATATAACAGGAGAGAAAAGCAATACTGCTATTTCAACTAATATTGAAACAAAGCTATTATTCTCATCTTTTCAAAAATACACTGATAACGACAGCTTTAAGGCTCTACCACAGCTATATACACGGCTAAGAGCTTTAGTTCAACAATAATTAGCAATGAATCTAATAAATTGCCCCATTTTATCCTTAATGTTGTATATTATGATGATTCAATAATGCACTCATTCCAAATTTTCCCTTTTTGGGTATTCAGGTAAGGGTAATCTTTTGGGTACAATCATGGTTGTGGCCATCAGGTCATCTAGTGACTTTATTGCTAGGCAGTCCCATTGGTAATGGAACAAGACAGCCAGAAGTACATCAGCAGAGTCCCAAAGGTCTAGCAACAAGCATGACTTGAGCAACATGCTTAAGCAGAACTTCTCTGATGGCTTGAGACATGACTGCATAGCACACCAAAGACAATGCCATTTAAAGCATTAACTCAGTTGCTCATTTTCCACGTGTACCTAAACAATAATTACTATATACACACATCATTTTAGAGACCATCTCAAGAACAGATTTGATGCACTGAACACTAATGACCAAAGACCAGGCGAGTTGTGGAATGACATCAAGCACATTATACATGAAGAAAGCAAGATATCATTAAAAAGAAAGAAAAGACCAAAATGGATGTCAGAAGAGGCTCTGAAACTTGCTCTTGAACAACGAGTAGCTAAAGCAAAAGGAAGAAATGATGAAGAAAAAGAGTTGAACCGAAGATTTCAAAGGGTGGCTCAAGAAAACAAAGTAAAGTATTATAATGACATGTGCAAAGACCTGGAGTTAGAAAACCAAAAGGGAAGAACACGCTCAGCATTTCTCAAGCTGAAAGAACTGAAGAAAAAATTCAAGCTTCGAATTGCAATATTGAAGGATTCTACAGGGAAAATATTAAACGACGAAAGAAGCATAAAAAGAAGGAAGGAAGGAATACACAGAGTCACTATAACAAAAAGAACGGTTGATATTCAACCATTTCAGAAGGTAGCATATGATCAGGAGCTAATGGTAGTGAAGGAAGAAGTCCAAGCTGCACTGAAGGCACTGGTGAAAAACAAGGCTCTAGGAATTGACGGAATACTAATTGAGATGTTTCAACAAACCACTGCAGCGCTGGAAGTGCTCGCTTGTCTATGCCAAGAAATTTGGAAGACAGCTACCTGGCCAATTGGCTGGAAGAGATTCATATTTATGCCTATTCCAAAGAAAGGTGATCCAACCAAATGCAGAAATTATTGAACAATATCATTAATATCACATGCAAGTAAAATTTTGCTGAAGATCATTCAAAAGTGGCTGCAGCAGTACATCAACAGGGAACTGCCAGAAATTCAAGCCTGATTCTGAAGAGGACGTGGAACCAGGGATATCATTACTGATGTCAGATGGATTCTGGCTGAAAGCAGAGAATACCAGAAAGATGTTTACGTGTGTTTTATTGACTATACAAAGGTATTTGACTGTGTGGATCATAACAAATTATGGGTAACGTTGCAAAGAATGGGAATTCCAGAACGCTTAATTGTGCTCATGAAGAACCTGTACATGGATCAAGAGGGCGTCGTTTGAACAGAACAAGGGGATACTGTGTGGTTTAGTCAGGAAAGGTGTGTGCCAGAGTTGTATCCTTTCACCATACTTACTCAATCTGTATGCCAAGCAAATAATCCAAGAAGCTGGACTGTACAAAGAAGAACGGGGCATCAGGATTGGAGGAAGACTCAGTAACAACCTGTGTTATGCAGATGACACAATCTTGCTTGCTGAAAGTGAAGAGGACTTGAAGCACTTACTGATGAAGACCAAAGACGACAGCCTTCAGTATGGATTACACCTCAAAATAAAGAAAACAAAAATCCTCACAACTGGACCAATAAGCAACATCATGATAAACACAGAAAGACTGAAGTTGTCAAGGATTTCATTTTACTTGGATCCATAATCAACACCCATGGAAGCAGCAGTCAAGTAATCAAACGAAGCATGTCATTGGGCAAATTAAAGAGTTAAAAAGCAAAGATGTCACCTTGAAGACTAAGGTGTGCTTGACCCAAGCCATGGTGTTTTCAATTGCGTAATATGCATGCAAAAGCTGGACAATGAATAAGGAAGACTGAAAAAGAATTGACACCTTTGAATTACGGCATTGGCGAAGAATATTGAATATACCATGGACTGCCAGAACAACGAACAAATCTGTCTTGGAAGAAGTACAGCCAGAGTGCTCATTAGAAGCAAAGATGGCAAGACTTTGTCTACATACTTGGACATGTTAACAGTAGGGACCAGTCCCTGGAGAAGGACATCATGCTTGGTAAAGTAGAGGGGAAGCAAAAAAGAGGAAGACCCTCAATGAGATGGATTAACACAGTGGCTGCAACAATGGGCTCAAGCATAAAAATGATTGTGAGGATGGCGCAGGACTGGGCAACGTTTCATTCTGTTGTCCACAGGGATGCTATGAGTCAGAACTGACTCAACAGCACCTAACAGCAATAACAACAACACACCATTAAGCCCTTAAAAGCTGGCAGAAAACATAAAACTTAATGGTAGCCTAACATAAGGGTCTTTCATAAATTTTGCTCACTAATTTATTCTATGACTCTTCTTGTTCTTTTTCCGGCATAGGATGGTTGGCTTGCTACTAAAGAAAATCTGGCAACTGAGCTGATGAGTTGCATTTATAGTCTTAAATAATCCCGCAGTGCTTTTGGCAATTCTCCTCTGTTTCTGTAGGAAGCTCTCTTTTCCATTACTGGAGACATGTATTTCACAATTTGTTCCTTTCTCTTCAAGATTCCTCATCCATAATGACTGCTCTTCATATTTCTTTGAGAAAAGAGAAGCCATCAAAACACAAGCTCACCAATTTTGGCACCATTATGCCCACGTCTGTATTCATCTTCCCTTTCTTCCCTCCTATTTCAATGCAGGAAGTTCCTCCTCCCTTTGATGACAATTCCTCCACTTGTGCCTTGGACCCCATCCCATCTCATCTTCTCCAGAACTTTGCTCCTTTGGTTACACCATGCACACTGTAACATTTCCATCAACATATAGACATGCTCTCACCTTCCTAGCCCTACTCCCCTCTCCAGCCATCCTCCCATTTCTCTGTTACCCTAAAGCCAAAATTTTCAAGAGTTAGCTAAATTCCCTGCCTCCACTTCCTCATTTTCCATTCCCTCTTCAAACTTTTTCCTTGACAACCTCTCAAACTACTCTTCAAAGCCAACAAAGATTTGCTTCCATTTTGATAAATCCAAAAAAGATTTCTCTATGCTCATCTTTCTTAACCTCTCAGCAACATCTAGCACAGACAACCAGTCCTTCCTTGTGGTTTCAAAGACATCATTCTCCCATGTTTGCCTCCTCACTCACTGCCCACACCTTCTCAGTCTCTTCTGCTGGGTCCTCATCCTATACCCATTTGCGTAATTAGTTGGTCCTTGCAGATCAGACACTAGATCTCTTCTCTGTTTCATTCTCTCTCTGAGTGATATACTATCCTTATGCCAATATCTCCCAAATTTACTTCTCTAGCCTGGCCACTTCTCTGAGTTTTTACCTCACATAACCAATAGCCAGGTCAGCTTCTGAAGGTCTAAGAGAGACACAAATTTAAGTTTCCTTTAAAAAAAAAAAGAACTCTTGGAGACAGGGCCAAGATGGTGGAGTAGTCAGATGCTTCTGGTGGACCCTCTTACAACAAAGACCTGAAAAAACAAGTGAATCAATTATATATGGCAATCTGGGAGCCCTGAACATCAAACGCAGAGTTGAGGAACCGGACTGAGTGGCAGGGGGAGGGAGAGATGGTTCAGAAGCTGCAAGGAGTTGCCAGTCCTGACCCAGCAAGAGCCTGAGCCCTTCAGGCCTGATCAGCTCGGGGGTGAGTGGTGAGGCAGACAAGCAGCAGTCCTTGAGAGGCATGTTTTCCACACCAGGAGAGACCCAGCGGCAGAGAGTCTACACTGCCACCCAGAACCAGTGAGAAGCAGCCCTGGATCAG
>NW_004443966.1:5088372-5113502 GCF_000243295.1 Trichechus manatus latirostris | reverse complement strand
GAGTGGCATCTGGGGTCTTAAAAGCTTGCAAGTGGCCATCTAAGATGCATCAATGGGTCCCAACCACCTGGAGTAAAGAAGAATGAAGAACACCAAAGACACAAGGAAAGTATTAGCCCAAGAGACAGAAAGGGCCACATAGAGCAGAGACTACATCAGCCTGAGACCAGAAGAACTAGATGGTGCCTGGCTACCACAAATGACTGCCCTGACAGGGAAAACAAGAGAGTCCCTGATGGAGCAGGAGAAAGGTGGGGTGAAGAACTCAAATTCTAGTAAGAAGACCAGACTTAATGGTCTGACTGAGACTGGAGGATCCCCGGAAATCATGGCCCCCAGATTCTCTATCAGCCCAGAACTAAAACAATTTCCGAGGCCAACTCTTCAGACAGGGATTGGACTGGACTATGGGACATAAAGTGATACTTGTGAGGAGTGCGCCTCTTAGCTCAAATAGATACAAGAGACTAAATGGGCTGCTTCTGTCCGGAAGTGAGATGGGAAGGCAGAGAGGGTTAGGAGCTGGTTGAATGGACATGGGCAATCCGGAGTGGAAAGGAGGAGTATGCTGTCATGGTATGGGGAGATAAATTAGGGTCACATAACAATGCATGTATAATTTTTGTATGAGAGACTAACTTGAAATGTAAACTTCATTTAAACTACAACAATAAAAAAATAAAAATTAAAAAGAAAGAACTCTCAATTTCCTGCCCAAAACTCTTCTGTTTTCCATCCCACCCAACCGAAGTCTCCTCCATTCATTAATGGTAACAAACCTAGGTATCCTTGATGTCTTCCTTCAAAGACCTAAATGTAAGAGATAAAACTCTTAGAAGAAAATATAGGGGTAAAACTTCAAGACCTTGAATTGGGCAATGGTTTCTTAGTTATGACACCAAAAGCACAAGCAATAAAATAAATTGGACAACATTAAAACTATAAAATTTTTGTGCTTAAAAGGATACCATCAAGAAAGTGAAAAGACAACCCACAAAATGGGAGAAAATATTTGCAAATCATGTATCTCATAAGGGACTTGTATCTAGAACACATCAAGGACTCCTACAACTCAATAATAAAAATACAAGTAAGCCAATTTAAAAATGGGCAAAGGATCTGTATACACATATACAAATGAGCACTAAGCACTTGAAAAGTGCTCAAAATTATTAGCCATCAGGCAAATGCAAATCATAACCACAATAAGATACCACTTTACACCCACTAGGCTGGCTATAAAAAAAGATAGATAATAACAAGTGTTGGCAAGGATGTGGAGAAATTGGAACCTTCATACCCTGCTGGTGAGAATGAAAAATGGTACAATCACTTTGTAAAATAGTCTGGCACTTCCTCAAAAGGTCAGAGTTACCATAGACCCAGCAATTCTTCTCCTAGGTATATACCCAAGAGAAATAAAAACATACATCCACATAAAAATTTGTATACCGATATTCATAGTAGCATTATTCATTAACAGCCAAAAAATGGAAACAATCTAAATGTCCATCAATAGACGAATGGATAAACAAAATGTGGAATATACATACAATGGAACACTACTCAGCCATAAAAAGGAATGAAGTCCTGATGCATGCTACAACATGGACGAACCTTGAAACTCTTATGCTAAGTGAAAGAAGCCAGTCACAAAAGACCACATATTACGTGATTCTGTTTGTATGAAATGTTCAGAACAGGCCAAGTCATAGGAGAAAAACGATTGGTGGTTGCCTAGGGATGTGGGCATTGGAAAGAAAGGGGGAGTGATTGCTAATGGGTACGGAGTTTCTTTCTGGAGTGATGAAAATATTCTAAAATTTATTATTATGGTTACACAACTCTGTGTATGTACTAAAATCCATTCAATCACGCTTTCAGGAGGTAAAATTTGGATATGTGAATTATATCTCAATAAAGCTGTTATGAAAAAGAAAGTGTGTTATAAAAAAGAAAGTGAAGGAAGGAGGAAGGAAGGGAGAAAGGGAGGAAAGAAGGAAGGGAGTAAGGAAAGAAGGGAGGAAGGAAGGAAGGGAGGAAGGAAGGGAGGAAGCAAGGAAGGAAGGGAGGGAGGAAGGGAGAGAGGGAGGGAGTGAAGGAGGAAGGGAGGGAGGGAGGAAGGAAGGGAGGAAAGAAAGATGAACCCACTATGCATTTCTCTTGCCCTTCAAGTCCACTGTGCAGCTTCCTGAAGGGCTGGCCCCAGTATTAACCATCTCCAACTCTCAGTAAGCACCTAGGAGGGACTTGCATGCCTGCCTCAGCACACAGGTATTTCTCCACTAAGGCCATGCAAACTAGCCTCATAGAGGAAAGAGTAAATGGCCACTGAGTCTTGGAAAAATGAAGAAGACAGGCCAGATAATGCCAAACATTCCGGTGGGAATAAGAAAGCGAAATTCCCTGAGCTCCATTTTAGGATCAACAGGAGACTCTGTGAGAAAGTCCCATTTAAAAGATGTGCTAAGGTCCGGATCTGAGTGTGTCTCTTACCTCTGTGGAGAACTTGCCTTTGCTCTTCCGAGCTGGACCTACAGGAGAAGTATCAGGACCTGATTTCCTATCAATTATATCACCAATAAGGAACCCTAGTGGTGCAGTGGTTAAGCGCTTGGCTGCTAACCGAAAGGTCAGCAGTTCGAACACACCAGCTGCTCTGCAGGAGAAAGATGTGGCAGTGTGCTTCCATAAAGATTGCTGTTGTTAGGTGCTGTCGAGTTGGTTCAGACCCATAGAGACCCCCTGCACAACAGAGCAAAACCCTGCCCGATCCTGCGCCATCCTCACAGTCGCTGCTATGCTTGAGCCCGCTGTTACAGCCACATGTCAGTCCATCTGCGGGTCATCCTCTCTTCTACTGACCCTCTACTTTACCAAGCATAATGTCCTTCTCCAGGGACTGAAGCCTCCTGATAACATGTCCAAAGTATGTGAGATGTAGTCTCGCCATCCTTGCTTATAAGGAGCATTCTGGTTGTACTTCTTCCAAGACAGATTTGTTCGTTCTTTTGACAGACCATGGTATATTCAATATTCTTTACCAGCATTACAATTCAAAGATTACATCCTTGGAAACCCTATGGGGTGGTTCTACCCTCTCCTATAGGGTCGCTATGAGTTGAAATCAACTTGACAGCAACAGGTTTGTTTTTTGGTTTTGGTCTTGTTTTTTTTTTTTGTATCACCAATGGATCCATGAAAACTATAAAATTAAACATTAAATAATACAGCACTCTAGCAACTTAAGAACATCACTTAAAAAATTTATAACCTTCAACATAATTACATAATCAGTGCAAGAAAGCCAAAACTCCACCAACTTTTTTTTTCACATGAGTTTCCACAATCAAAGTCTCATTAGCATTCCAGGGGAAAGATGGATACAGCCACAAAAGAAAGGAAAAATATGTGGGGCTGGGAAATTGCAGAAACACAAGAAATTGTGGCATGCTCCCAAATCAGGTTTAACCTCTACCGCTAGACTGTACACACAAAGGAGGGAATGTGCTAGAAGAATGCAAAGAATTTGCTTGTGGCTTCATGAATCTCTTCCCTGCTAAAATGGCACCTATGAAAACTCATTTCTGAAGAGCAGAGTCCCCTGCGTTTGAATGCCTACCTTGCCACTCTTCCTCGCAGATCCCCCAAGCCGGAGAGTTGTCGCATCTCCAGAGTCTTTAAGGCAGAATTCGTTCCGTAGCTAATGTTGTCCCGGGCCCGGATCTGCTCCTGGAGTACCTGGGCAGCACAAAACACACAAGGAGAGGCACCTGTGAACTCACACGCTGCCACAAGAGCATTTCATACTCGTGGCAAAAGTAAGAAGGTTTAGCTTGTTTTTTTAAAATAAGAGGCTCCTTTTTAACATTCACTTGGTATACACCTATGCAGAGAACCAGAATTAACGGTGACTACGTTTTTAAGGCTACTGTGAGCCTTATATAAGATAAGGAACGTAAAGCATGAACGTAAAGCACTTAGCACAACGCCTCGTATACAGGAAACACCCGGGAAATGCTAATCATTCTTTCTAGTACGTATTGGATAACAGACTATTTATACTGGAACCTGAAAGTGAATGAGTGAAACAACTTAGGCATGAGAAATATTATTTAGCAAAGGGGATTTTCTGGCGGTGGGAGGAGAAAGCAAGCACGCAGATTATGAGAATTTCATGGGGGTTAGGGAAAGAAGAAGGAGCCCTGGTTGCACAGTGGTTAAGCACTTGGCTGCTAACCAAAACAAAAGGTCAGTGGTTTGAACTCACCAGCTGCTCCACAGGAGAAAGATATGGCAGTCTGCTTCTGTAAAGATTTAGAGCCTTGGAAACCCTATAGGGCAGTTCTACTCTGTCCTACAGGGTCGCTATGAGTCAGCATCAACTTGACGGCAACAGGTTTGGTTCTTGGCTTGGTTTAGGGAAAGATAACCTCTGAAAGCTTCACATTTGTAGTCCCTTAGAGGAGTGACATACACGGGAATCTGTGAAAAGGGTACCCAAAAGAAAGTAACCAAGAAGCATTTATTGACTGATGTGAAAGTCCAAACGGCTCTATGAGAAAGAAAATGAAAGCAGAACTGCTTGAAGATCAGGTGAGCAAACATGAGCATGGCCTTGTGGAGAGTCCACCTCAGGAAATCTTCAAAGGAGTGGTGAAGATGATCAGGACACCCCAATGATTACTGAGCACATGCTATGTATGAAGTGCCTGGCACCGTGCTACGTGCTGACCAAATCCACACAACAGCCCTGTGAGGGGGGTACTCGCTGGCCCCCCAAGTCACAGAGGAGGAAGAGACACAAAGAGCTAAGATGGTATGCCCAAAGTCACACAGGAAGTAAGCATTAGCCAGAACTTGGCCCAGGCCACCCGGCTGTAGAATCTGAGCTCTTCTGGGAAAGAAGATGAAGCATGAGAGAGAAGGAGAGGAAGAGAGGAGAGAAAGTGTGAGAGAAATTAGAAAACTAGAGTCCTAGGTAGTAGTCCTAGCTGCCACTGAATGGGTCCCACGTGCGTGGTCTCATTGTACACCAGACACTGTTCTACACACTTCAGGTATGCTAACACACATAAGTGTTAACTCATTTAATCGTCACAACACCCTGTGAAGGAGGTACTATGATTCTCACCATTTTACAGATGGTCAACTGTAACCGACAGTCACAGTTAATAAGTGACAGAGCTGGGATTTGAACCCAAGGAATCTGGCTCCATGACTGTGCCTTCAACCACTACACTACACTGCTTTGGTTGTTCTTCATTTGTCCTTTCATCTCACTTCATGTTTAGAATGCATTTTTCTGTGTTTGTTTCCTTTCTCCTTCTTATTTCGACTGGTTTGATCAGGTTCCATTCAGTCCCTTCTCCCCTTGTTAACTGGGGAAGCTCCTGGGCTTTGCCATGTCATGAATGGTTATCATCCCTTTCCCAGTGCTCATAATCATATACACAGCTCTACTTCGAAAATAAAATAATTTCGTTGCCAGGAGGCTCTATTCCTGCACAACCCCATGCCCCCAAATGTGAGACATTCAGCTCCCCTCACTTCTACCCTCTTTCTCCCTTTAACCCGGGGACTCACCTGGGAGGATTTTACTTTTCTCCTCTCTTGTCCTCCCCTCTACCCCAACTAGGCTTTGCTAAAATAACTTGATACTTCTAGCTGGACTATAATAGAATTTCGTTTGCAGAATGTCTCTTCTATTTCAATAATCTTTTCTTTTTTCTTTTAGCACTTCTGTTATGGAGCCCAGGTATTAATCAACATCCACTGAAACGAAACTATATATGCCTTTTTTTTTTTTAAGGATTATTGATTAGTTTTGCTGCTGCTTCTATTTTCCGCTATCTTGAGGTCTCTGTTCAGATTCAGTTGGATTTTGGTTAGAGTCCTTTCTCTAGCATTTTCCTCAGACACTTGCATGAAAGCCCCTGAATCCCTGCATGTTGATAATCACCCGTCCTTCATCCTGATAAATTGACAAGGTACAGCTGCTCCACAGGCGAGAGATGTGGCAGTCTGCTCCCGTAAAGATTCCAACCTTGGAAACCCTATGGGGCGGTTCTATTCTGTCCTATCGGGTCTCTATGAGTCAGAATCCACCTGACAGCACACGACAACACAACAGAATTCCTGGTTTAAAGGCCTTTCCTCTCAGTGAACTTCGACACTCCAGGGTTACTGACAAGAAGTCTGATGCTTCTTCCTCTATAAGTAACTATTTCTTTATCTCTAAAAGCTTGTAAGATTTTCTCTTCATCTTTGGAACTCAGGGATTTTATCAGGATATGCCGAATTGTTCTAAGGGCTGCGCTTGTTCTTCCTTCCTCTGGCTTCTGGGTCCTCTCAGATGGAACGTACTTTTCTCTCTTTGCTCACTGGAGTACCTGAAGTGACTGGTCCTGAATGTACTAGAAGGAGCTTGTGAACTGGAGGTGCAGCCAGTGACAACAGAGCCGGGCTCCCCTGAGGTGCCAGGAGGAAGCCTCTGCATCCTGCTCTCCACAGCAATCCCAGCCCAGAGGCAGCGGGGACAGAGCCCACCTCTCGGTCCCTCCTTGCCTCTATGGGGGCCAGGAGACTCCAACTCCTAAACCGTGGGGTCCAGGACCTCACTCACAGCAAGCCTGGCTGGGTCTCTGCTGGCACTCCAGGCTGCCTGTCTGTCTATCCTGGTGTTCAGGAAGGTGGTACTAGAATTGAGGGCAGAGTGGAAGCAGGTACAGTAAACCACCATCTTCCTATTACCTCTGGCACCAAGCTAGGGATTTCTTGAGAATAAATTCAACTCCATATTTACCTGCATATGTATCTACGTGTTACTATTTATTTCTAGAAATTTGGTGGTTTCTGTTGTACTGACAACCTGAGGTCCAATTTGCAAATGAACAGGCAAGCACTGTTAGAGACAAGGCAACTATGCTTACATAAATCGCTTTTGTCCTCCCGTTTCTCAACTATTTTTTTCCTTTCTTTCACCTGCCTCCCTTCCTTTCTTTTTTTTTGAAAGTATATATGCATAACTTACATCCTTTTTTTAGGATCTTCCAACTTCCTAGTAAAAAGCAGAAACTAGGAACATGAGTATTCTGTGTGTTTCTTATTGTAAACCTGGTTGGGGCCACTATGGATGGAGTGAAGCAACAGTAAAAAAGGTATTTCACTTAAAGGAATTTGGAACTGCAAGACTTATCAATTGTTTGCTACAGTATCCAGCTTTTTCTGAATGAACCTGCTGTATTAAGAGGAATGCAAACCAGCTACAATCACCTGTGAATGACAAAACGTTAGTCAGCTGAACACATTCCTGCAAGAAAACTTCAGATCTGACTAATCTGGTTCTGACACTCTCCCACTGATGAAAAGACACTCACTCTCTCGCTCTTGTTGAGATTAATGGAAAGTATTCTTCTTTTTGTATGTAATGCTTCAAACCTTGTTTATAACAAGGCATAAAACCTGTGGTTCTTGAACTCCTTCGGGATTCGTAAGGATCAGTCAGGTGGCTTGTTAAACACACATTCCCAGGCTCCACCCTCAGAAAACCAAAGCTAGGGAGTGGGGCCCCCGGAGTCGGGGTGCTCGGTAAACACCTGCAAGGCGGTCCGCAGACCACACCGGGAGAAATGTTACACTAGACGCTACATGAATAACGAAGGCTCTAGCACCAATCCGATTTCGTTTGGGTTGTCTCACAATTAAAAAAAAAAAATCATTAAGCAAAGAGAATGCACAGCAATTCACATAAGAGAAGCTAAAAATACTTCACCAGCACATTTTCTAAAAGGTTCCATCTTATTAGTAAGCAAAGAAACAGGAAATAAAAATCATACTATTTTCACCTATTAAAGAAGCAAAATTTTTTTAAACTTATAGTGCTTTTTGGAAGCATACAAAACACCCAAAAGGCACCGCTGGCCCTTCCTGGTAGAACGTTTCTGCAGTGATACAGCAAAAGGTAACAGGCTAGAAAATGCTCCTAGCCTTCGACCCAGTAGCTCAAGTTCTTAGCATTAACCTTAAGGGAAATCATAAGAGAAATGATGGACATTTATCCACAAAAATGTCTTCGCAGTGTGATACACATAAGGAGTATTTTACGAGGTATCCACAGAGTGCGTTGCTATGCAACCACTGCAAAAAAAAAAAAAGAGGCTCATGGAGGGCTTTTAAAGACAGGGGAAAAGCTATGATAATAGAATACTTAATATTAAGCAAAGAGAAAGAGTACAAAATAAATATACAGCAAGATTCCAGTGATGTATTAAGATGTTTAAAACAAAACTAGAATGTTAACATTTTGTTGCTCTCTAGGGTGGGATTATCCTTGGTTCCTGGTCTTTGTATTTTCCACAATGAGCGTCCATTACTTGTATAACCAGGAAAAAAAATGTGTTTCTTTAAAATGCTTAGAAATAAGACAGAAAAGCCCATTTAATTTCAGAATTCTTATGCAGATGAATAAGGTATTGTATTAGAAGTGCTTTGAAAATACAGGAAAAAATTATACATGAACATAACACAATATTCATGTTACTGAAAAGTTACATGAAACCAGAAGGCATTAGAGAGCTTACTATTTGAAGGAATTCTATAATGAAGTCTTAGAAAGATAATCTCTCTGTAAAGTCAGTAAGTGTTCCCTCATTTGTCATGTTGTAGCAATATATCATCACGACAGGTTTACTTTAAAAAGTGGACACCTTTAAGTATCAGCACGTCTCCATTGTGGGCAATTCAAGAAACATGTTTTTTGCATGCCTACTACATGCCGCACACCAAGCTTGGGGGCAGAGAGCTCGGTTACAGCAGGAAAGACCACAGGGTGGAAAGTACATGGCCTAACTCCACACAATAAACGTGCTTCACACAAGCAAAGAGGTGAGCAACCTGGAGAACGTGATGTCCCAAGTCTTCATTTATTTTTTTTAAGATATCATCTATCTTTAAAGAATCTCCTCTCCCAAAGGCAGGGTCTCTGGGGTCTCTAACAGTTTAAGTACATTTACTAACTGAAAGGTTGGCAGTTCAAACCCACCCAGCTGAGCCATTGAAGAAAGGCCTGGCGACCAGCTTCCGTAAAGAATACAGCCAAGAAAACCCTATGGAGCTTAGGTCTACTCTGTAACACCATGAGCTGGAATCAACTCGTCAGCAATGGGTTTGTTTTTGCTTTTTCTCCTCAAAGACAGCATGGAATAGGGACCCACAGGAGCCCTGGTGTGCTGCACAACGCTGTTTATGCAAAGGCCACAATAACCCATGTCCCTGGGACCTCCAAATCTGACATGCCAGTGTTGTCTAGGAAAGACCAGGGAAGAAACAGCTCTCCATGTTTCTCCTTCTCCAACTCTTTTCAGGTTTGTGAGAAATTGGAAGTGAAAGTGTGACTCTGATATCATCTAGAGAAAGGCCCAAGTACAGCAAAGTGGGGCCTTTAGAACTCTCCTGAGTTCCGGACTCATGTATCCAATTGCCTTCTTGGCATTCCACCTGGGTATTTGATGGGCCCTAAAACTCGCCAACTCCAGAACAGAAGTCTCCCTAACTCCAGCATCCAGGAAGTCCTGACAGCTCTACCTCCAAACAAATCCAGAATCTGTGCACTTCTCCCCATCTCCACCATGGCACCCCAATACAGGCCACCGTCACCCGTCTCCTGAGCTACAGCAGTCTCCTGCTCCCATCCTTGCTCCCCACCATGGCGCCCCAATACAGGCCACCGTCACCCGTCTCCTGAGCTACAGCAGTCTCCTGCTTCCATCCTTGCTCCCCACCAGGGTGCCCCAATCCAGGCCACCGTCACCCATCTCCTAAGCTACAGCAGTCTCCTGCTTCTATCCTTGCTCCCCACCAGGGTGCCCCAATCCAGGCCACCGTCACCCGTCTCCTAAGCTACAGCAGTCTCCTGCTTCCATCCTTGCTCCCCACCAGGGTGTCCCAATCCAGGCCACCGTCACCCGTCTCCAGAGCTACAGCAGTCTCCTGCTTCCATCCTTGCTCCCCACGCCTTCTCCACACCATAGTCAGAGTGATCTTTCTGACACATAAATCAGTCTGTAAGCTCCACAACAGCAAGGATTTTCATCTGTTTTATTCACAAATGTATCCCCAGGACCAAGAATGTGAGTGAATTGTTTAAATTCCTTTGCATAAAACTAAATAATGACTTCTAATTTCCAAACTCCAAACTGCTCATCAAAAACGCCAAGGCTCATGATCTGCCCCTTCCCCAGCTCACAACACTCCAGCCCCGTGGGTCCTCTCTCTGGTCCTCAAGCACACCAAGCTTCTTCCTACTTACGGCCCTGGAACCTGCAATTCCCTTTTTCTAGAATGTTCCCCACCCTGTGCATCACCTCCCCTCCATGCATTTTGGTTTGGCTGTTGCTGTCATTCTAGTCTCAGTCACCGTGCCCCCTTAGCGCCCTTTCTAAAACAGCCCCACAATCGCTCTCCATCACATTATCTCATTGACTTCAGAGCACTTGGAAGGCTGACATCACCTTGGTTCCTAAACCTTCACTGCCTGTATACGCCCACCAGACTGTGGAGTGGGCCTGAGAGCAGGGCCTTGTATGCCTAGGTCACTACGGCAGCCCTAGTGCCTCTAGCGATACCCAGCTCTAAGTAACTGAAGAATTCATCACTTAATTTAGCTCCGCGTTCCAGGATCAGGTCTTCCATGTTGAAGGCTCAGAGACTATCTCCAGCCAGTGCCTGGAGGTGAGCAAACCCTCAAAGATGGACTCAGACAAGCTAAAATGTACTGGAGACAGAGAACCAGAACACTAATTTATTAATCTAGATTGAACCACATCCATCAAAGGAACTGAACAAACACTCAAATTCCACTCAGTTCACTGTCTTCTCCCCCTAAAGTCAAATCACATGACAAGCCAAGTCACAATCAGAAGGTTGACCTAATGGGTAGAGTTAAAACAAAATGACTTTGGATGATAATAATCTAAGTCCCTCTGCTGATACGTCTGTTCAGTGGGGCCCAGGCTGCAGGCTCAGCTGCAGGCTGCAATTCCCTTTTTAAGTAAAATATACAACGTCCAGTGGCCAAGACTCTCCTCACTAGGCGGTGCTGAGTACGCACACGCTGAACCAAGTTCCTGTCTGTCCCTCCAGGCACATGCTGACATCATTGTCCACACCTCCGCTTTGATGTGCTAGTAAAGCCCAACGCCGCACTCATCTCTGAGTTGAGAAAACACCCATTTGGAAATTATGAATCTAGCAAACTATGTATAATCTAGTCAATTAGATAACAGCTTGATACAGCTTCCCATCACCCAACTAGGTCAAAGCCAGCACCCCAAGCCAGTGGGACATTCTGAAGCCTCAGCACATGGAAACCAGGAGGTCCTAATGAGCCAGGTGCAGACCCCACTGCCTGGTTTCCCAAGGCCAGGGAGACACAGCTAAAGTCCTAAGGGGACATGGGGGTCCATCTACTTCCCCAAGCCATCAAACTGGCATGGAAGAGAAAGCTTACCAATACGAATAGGGCCGTGGACCTCCTACCAGGACTTGGCTTCCAGGGATTGATAACAGCCTAAACCAAAGACAGTATGGATAATCCAGACATGTATAATTCATAGTTGACTACATTATCTCTTTTAAATTTATAATGATGATCATAATTTGTGGAAAGTTTCTGAGAAATAAATAATTGATAACATACTCCACATTATCAGATAAGCTGCTAATGGAGACAATGGGTGGGGATGGATTTAAAACAATAGATGCCTTCTTTCAACATTTATCAAGCACCTATTGTGTACCAGTACCTAAAAGTCATCTGTTTTGACACTGAAATTTGCTGATAGAATGTCGGCAATAATTACAGGGTTCCTGGAAGGGGCAAGGACCCTGGAGCATTTGATTATGAAACATTTATTATTGAGCTGTTGCTACGTGCTGGAGCCCTGGTGGCGCACTAGTTAAGAGCTTGGCTGCTAACCAAAAGGTCGGCAGTTCGAATCCACCAGCTGCTCCTTGGAAACCCCATGGGACAGTTCTACTCTGTCCTATAAGGTCGCTATGAGTCAGAATTGGCTCGACGGCATTGGGTTTTTGGTTTTGACTGTGTGCTAGACACTGTGGTAGGTGCTAAAAATAGAAAAACTAAGGCTCAGTTCTAGCTCTTGAGGAGATCTTGAGGCTCACATAAGCTAGTGGTTTGATGATACAGATACTTTACTTTCTTCCCATTTATAAGTGTGCTCTGATCCACATAACAGAGAATCAGAAAGTCTTTTACCTAGGCCAATCTATCAAGACGTAGTTTTGATTTAGCTCAAATTGACTAGGTCTATCGGGAGCCTGGAGTGAGCCTTACAACTTAACAACAGCTTCACCTTTAGCTTTGGAAGAAAAAATCACCCACAGGGACAGACTGTCACAAAACAAACACCCAGGGAATGTTCACCGAGTAAATAAAAAAACAAGCATAAATGAGTAATACAAATAATAAAAAGCCCGGCGGATCACAGAAGAAATTTATCAAGACTCTACAGACAGAAAATACCTTCCTCACGTTATTTAAATATAATTTGAATATCATCATGCCTCTTTGCTTTAAATATGCAAATATTTCCTTTTGCATAATATCCACCCTCCCAAATTTTATATCATTTCTAAATAATAGTGCTTTTAGAATTTTACCCTACCCCATGGTTTCATTTTAATAAAGTTTGACTACACTGTGGCAATTCTGATGTCTTACCAAGCATCCTAATTTTGGTTATGCTTGGATAGACTTGCTTAAGCTCAAAATATACACAAAACCACATAGTAAGTGTTTCATATCAGAACCTTTTACATTTCCAAACATCCTTACTGTTATTTTATTACTATATGAGTTATTATAAAAATACAAGCGCAAATAAATTTTTTGCCAAAATTGATTTCACTCACTTTTCCCTCTCTACAACAGAAACCATTGTTTTACTGGCAAAACCACACACTCCAAAAATATATGTATATAGGAAGAATGCTGTCTGGTTAAGGCAAAAATAATCATTACATAAAATGCACTTTAGATGTTGTTGGAAAAACAGCAGAATTGAAATTACTTTAAAACTCACTGCATTGTACATTGCTCAAAAATCGGCTTAAAGAAACAAGGTTGGGGAAACAATAATTAAGAGATGCCTAAATGATTGATGGCTTTGGATTCCTAGGTATGTTTGCTAACAACCCTAATTATCGAAGCAGTTGGGTAAACTCACATCCAAGGAATGATGAGGCAGGGAGAACTCAGCGAGAACTAAAGCTAGAATTACCTGGTTTTATGTTCAAGTTCTTCCTGAAGGGGAAAAAGTACTCAGAAAACAAAGAAGGGCTCAACAAGACAGCCTGACACATTTGAAAGTTGGTTACCTAAGATCAGGGTTCTAGAAGAGCTTCCAGGGGGCAAAGTAGAAAAGTGAAAGGAGCAGGGTTTTGGAGTTTAACAGCCTAAGTTTAGTCTCAGCACCACCACTTACTGGCCTTAAGACCTCAGGCAAGTCCCCCTTTCACCTCCCTCGGCCTTGGGTGCCTCCCTGGAAAGGACGCAGTTTGAACAGATGACCTTTAAGGTCTCTTCTTGTCCTTTTTTGTTCCCAACAGCTCTGCAACTGGCTTCCCTGGGAGCCAGGCGTTTACTCACTAGTATGCCTGGCATTTTGCTCCACACTTTGTGCTGGAGAACGCAGAGGTGAGTAAGACAAAGTTCCTCACTTAATGAAGAACTCAGTCTGTCGGGGGAAGTAGACCTGTAAAGGGAGAAGTCAATCCCAGTGAGTAACCGCTATGTTAGCAGAGGCACGTGCTGAGTGTTAGGGATACGTTGTTGTTGTTGTCATTGGGTGCCGTCAAGTCAGTTAGGACTCACAGTGACCCTACATACAAGAGAATGAAACACTGCCCAGTCCTGCACCACCCTCACAATCGTAATGCTTGAGCCCACTGTTGCAGTCACTGTGTCAATCCTTCTCGTGGAGGGTCTTCCTCTTTTTTTGTTGACCCTCTACTTTACCAAGCATAATGTCCTTCTCCAGGGACTGGTCCCTCCTGATAGCATGTCCAAAGTATGTGAGACATAGTCTCGCCATCCTCGCTTCTAAGGAGCATTCTGGCTGTACTTCTTCCAAGACAGATTTGTTTGTTCTTCTGGTAGTCCATGGTATATTCAATATTCTTAGCCAACACCATAATTCAAAGGCATCGATTCTTCGGACTTCCTTGTTCATTGTCCAGCTTTCACTTGCATATGAGGTGATTGAAAATACCATGGCTTGGGTCAGACGCACCTTAGTCCTCAAGGTGACAGTAGAGAAAGGAAATTGGGGAAAGGGAGGAACAGGCAGAGATGGCTTTCTAGAATGAAGAAACTATTAAACAGCACTGAGGGCTTGGCTGAGGTTGAAAATTGCCTATTTAAAATGGTTCTGATTGTTAGATTAGTACATAAACCAGCAGTGGCTGTCAAGTCAATTCCAAATCACGGCGACCCTCCGCGTGTCAGAGCAGAACTGTGCTCCATAGTTTTCAATGGCTGATTTTTCAGAAGTAGATCAACCAGGCCTTTCTTCTGAGGCACCTCTGGGTAGACTTGAACCTCCAACGTTTCAGTTAGCAGCCCAGTGTGTTAACTATTTGCACCACCCAGGGACTAGCACACAGCAGCTACCAAAGGGGAAATTTTCCACTGGATCCCACGGTTGTGGGTAAAGTACTATCACCTCGTACACTGACAGGAGAAATTAAGTCCATGCTTTTCTAGAGGCAGAGGTACACTCTGCTTTTACCTGAGGGAGAGAGTAATGTCAGAATAGACGGCTTCCTGTCTCTGGTCTATCCATCCACGTGAGCAAAGGGAACCCAGCTAAGGAGCCCCAGGGAAACACAGGGCGCGGAAGGAATGGTTATGACACAGTTCTCTGCCATTGGTTGAGGGGATGGGAACCTAAGGATCATGACCTATGCCATATCTCTTTGATTTTATCTATCTCCCTCTCTATATGTGGGTGCAGCAGCCAAGTACCTCTATCAGCCCCCTAATATGTCTCCAATCATTTTCACAATTAAAATCTTTAGTAGGAGAAACAGTGTGCAGGGAGAAGCAGCGTGTATGGAACTCTCTGTACGTTCTGTACAGTTTTTCCTGTAAAACTAAAATAAAGTCTATTAGAAATGGAAAAAAATTGAAATATTTAAGTGGGGGTTCTTTAATTTTGCAAAGTTGCCAACTTGGGGTTGCCAAGTTATTCAGTCTCTGAGATAAAAGTGTTCCAGCACCCAAATATAAAACTGGAAAGATCATTCTAAATATAGAAACCTCCTTCCACACACAAGCAAATTATCTACGGCAATGTCTTAATCTTTCTATTGCCCTCTGATCTCATTACAGGTTTTTTTTTTTTTTTTAACATTTTATTATTGTGTAGGTTAAAGTTTACAGAGCAAATGAGTTTCCCTTTCAACAATTTATACACAGATTGTTTTGTGACATTGGTTGCAATCCCCTCAATGTGGCAGCACTCTCCCCACTTCCTCCCTGGGTTCCCTGTGTCCATTCACCCAGCTTTCCTGCCCCTACCATCCTTCTGAACTTTGCTTTTGGGCAAATGCTGCCTTTAGGTCTCGTACAGTTGATTGTTCCGAGGTGTACATTCCTCACTAGTGTTACTGGTCATGTTATAGGCCTGTCTATTATATGGCTATGCTGAGATCTCCGGGAGGGATCTCAGTTCCAAGCTTGAAGGGTCATAGCCTCGGAGGTTCCACCAGTCTCCATAAGACCAGTACGTCTGGTGTTATTTATGAGTTTGAATTTTGTTCTACATTTCTCTCCCACTCTGTCCCGCTATTGTGGTCCTGATCAGAGCAGTCAGTAGTGGTAGCTGGGCATCATCGAGTTCTTCTAATCTCAGGCTAGTGGAGGCCGTGATTCATGTGGTCCGTTAGTCCTTGAATTGTTTCCTTGAATCTTTGGTTTTCTTCACTCTTCTTTGCTCCGGACAGGAAGAGACCAATTGTTGTACCTTAGATGGCCACTCTCAAACTTTTAAAACCCAAACTGCTACTCACCAAGGGAGGATGCAGAGCACTGTCTGTATGGATTATGATATGCCGATCGCAGTCCCAGGAGGTGTATGGTTACGGCTAAGAAGTCTTCCTGACTGTGTCCCCTGTGTGCACCACTGCATACACGGGTATATTTGTGGGGTGTACATGAGTGTACTTCCATATGCCCTCCCACCCCTGTTCAGCTTACATATCTACCTACGTATCGTCTCGTACATTATTGCTTGTTATGACTGATGTTTCAGGATAAGTCACTAGAGTTCTTTGCGTGCAGGCAATTAAATATGACTCTAGCTAAGTTAGGAGAAAAAAAACAGAATTTCTTGGAAGGATATAGAGGAGAGGTGCACACAATCAACAGGGCAGCTGGGGCTCCAGACAGAGAAAAAAACACAAGCAAAGCAATGTGAGAATGTCAGTAACCATGTGGTAGAGCTCAGCTGCTAACCAAAAGGTCAGCAGTTTGAATCCACCAGCCACTCTCTGGAAACCCTATGGGGTAGTTCTACTCTGTACTATAGGGTCACTGTGAGTCGAAATTGACTCCACAGCAACGGGTTTGGTTTTGGTTTAGACCAGGACCACAAGGCACAAGCCAAGTGAGAATTATCAAAAATGGAAATGAACTTGCAAATAGTAGCAATAGGAGAGCTGGAGCAGCTCTATTGATATTAGACAAAATAGACTTTAAGACAAGAAATATTACAGAGACAACGAGGATATTTTACAATGATAAAAGTTAGCAAGATATTGAGGAGACCAGCTCCTGACTAAAAACCTACGTGTGATTTTTCAGGCCTGACTATAGGCAATTATAAAGGCTTTACCTGGCAGGCTTCAGAGGGAAAGCTGTCCTCCCCAATCAGAGTTGGGCAAAGAATGGACATTTCACCAAAGAAGACATACAAATGGCTAAGAAGCCAATGAAAAGGTCCTCAACATCATTAGTCATTAGGGAAATGTGAACTAAAACCACAATGAGATACCACTCCACATCCCCTGAAATGGCTATCAAAGAGACAGAGAATACCAAGAGTCAGTGAGGATGTGGGGAAACTAGAACTTTCATGCACTGCCAGTAAGATCATAAAATGGTAGCCATTTTGGAAGACTGTTCTGGCAGTGTCATAAAAAGTTAAACATAAGCTTACGGTAACACCCAGCAATTCCACCTCTAGGAGTTTACCCAAGAGAAATGAAGACGTATGTCCACACAAAGATACATGCTAGAAAATGCTGAACCTCAAAAAGATCACGCTAAGTGGAAGAAGCCAGATGTAAAAGACTTCGTGTTGTATAACTCCATTTATATGGAATGCCCAAAAAAGATCAGTTTATAGAGACAGAGAGCAGACTCGTGGTTCTCTGGGACTAGGGTGGAAGTAGGGATTGACCACAAACTGGCTCATGTAAATTTGGGGGTGGGGGTGTGATAAAAATGTGCGAACATTGAATCATGTTGATGATCACACAAGTCTATAAATTACCAAAAATCATAGAACTGTGCACTTACTAGGGGTGAATTTTGTGGCATTTAAATTATACCACAATAAGGCAGTTAAAAAACAAATATAAATTCAATAACGAAAAAAAGAAATGAGGTTTAATTTCAGAAAGCATAATTAAAATATAATCCCCATGACTTAAAGATTTTTCTTAATCTAGCCATGTATCTTTCTATTCATATATTTAAAAATTACATGTGAAGGGTATTAGCACTGTACAGTGATGGAGCCCCGGCCCTAAATGAACTTACACTTTCTGAACTAAACCGTACGGGCCTGTGATTGCTCAGTAAACAGCAGTGAATGCAGAATTTAGTCAATTCTCAAAAATACACAATACCGGGCTTTTACTGGGACGATTTCAGAAAAAAACAGAGCAATGAAAGGGGAGTCTGAGAAGCAATTCAAATACCTAGATCGTTTGAATAACAAACCGTGTTATAAATAATCCTTATGACCTAGAAATATTTCATCTGAAGCAGCAAAGGCTGACCTAGTAATTGATTTAATAGCTGTCTTCAAAGATATGAAGGGTTTCACAGGGAAGCTATTTGGCTTGTTCTTTTCTCTCCATTGAGAGGCAAACAAAACAAAGTGGATTTAATAATCGGGAAGGTAAATTTAGATTAAACACAAATAACACCGTCAGTGACTGCCATCAAATACTGGAATCAAGTAGGATGTTTGTGCAAGCCGTTTCCTTGGCGATCATTAAGAATAGAAAAGACAGACGGCTCTGGTCTAAATCCACAACTGCCGGAGAGGTGGGCATGAGACGCGGTGACCTCTGGGAAGGAACGCAGTGCACCTGATCACACACCTTACCTCGATATCCCGATTAAGCTGCTTCACTATAGCAGTTATGTTCCTAATGTGCTCCTCCAAAAACAGCCTGGCCAGGCGGTCACCTCCCCCTTTGTTCTGCATCTTCTGCAAACTGCTGACGATGTCGTCTTTAATCCGGAAGGCGTGTTCCACAAGGGCAGCGGTGGTTTTCTCGTGGCAGAGGATTCTGTCTTCCAGCTGCTCCACTAGACTCACAGATGAGTACGGTGCCATGGTCAGAGACTGGCTGTGACGGGGCATGGTTCTAACTCGCCTACGGAAGGGAGCCACATCATGAGGGTGGCTCATTGGGGGAAAGAAAATTAAAGCCAGATTCAAGTCTTCCCGGAGAAGATAATACAAATTATCTACCCCTCCAAGCTAGATGGGTTTCTACCCAAAAGAGTTTTCTTCATGAGCCAGGCAATATCTGTAAACGATCATGCCCAGAGGCTTCAGTGTGCTGGTCCCAGGCTCCAAGACCTCCAGGAACAGGGGGCTGTCAGAATTCAGCACACCGAGATGTCTTCCCAGTAGAGGCTGTGTTTTCGAGATCAAGCTTATTAGCAAGGTCTCCTGACATGCCCTCCTTCTCCTCCCTCCCTCTAATGCAGTAGTTACAAACTCAAATGCCTACAAAGTTCAGGCAGGTGACATCAACGAGTGAAGTGCATGGCATATGGTGCAATAGGGAGAGGTGGGGACTTTGGAGAACTGGAAAGGATGCTCCCCAGCTAAAGGGAACCACACGTTATAGCTCCACCCATGAGTGACCATCTGGAAATACAGGTCAATTTTTCCAGATCTTCTGATATTTCAAGAAGAGCCAGGAAATCCAAACTTGTATGTGAAATCACCTGATTTTTAAATGGTGACAACGTATTTTAAAAGTATTTAAGATCATGCAGGCCAAGCAGTGTACTTCTGTGAGTCAGTTTTGGTCTACGGACTCCCAATTTGCAACTTCTGATTTAAAAGGGTTAACAGGGATTATTAGCCTCCTGGCCTACAATTATATCTCACTGTTAACGGGAAGTACAGGGCTACTGTGAAATCTCCCCTCCCGGGCTCACTGAGGGGACCACAGCATCCTACAAATTAGAAGCTTCTCTTGCCCTTGAACAAAACCACTCTTGAATAATGTAACAGCCACAAGGCTTCATTTATAATAACCATCACACCCACTAGCAGCCCGCATGGGATTGGTGGAAAGTAAAAGTATACCTTAGATGCATATTTTCCATATATTATACCTTTCCTCGGTGACAAGAGAAGGAAATACGGTGCTCCGTTGGGCCATTTTCTTTTTAATAATTCACATCTGTTGAAGAAAAAAAAAGCATTAAATTATTTAACAGTTTCTATCCAGAACTTAAATGACCTCGAAGGCTCATTATTAAGTTATTAAGCAAACGGCAAGTTATGTTGACGCACGGATCAATTACATTGTTAAATGCCTTATGTCTTATATATTAAATACACAGCAAATGTTTCCAAATAAGGGGAAAAGAATAGAGCAAAATCAAAATGCTTCTGAAGTTAATATTGCTGAGTCTTACTAGACAGATCAATAAGGACAATTAAGCGGAGTTTCCTCACTTCTATGCCTACATCTCAAGCTCGAAGACCAACAAGATAGCTTCTCCAGCAGGCCCATTCAATCTTGAACTTCTCTTAAAAATCTGCAGCAAACTCCCTTGAGCAAATCTGATCACAACAAATTTGGTAAATTCCACAGCAAATTAAGAACACTCGTTTCTAAATTAATCTTAAATAAAACAACGCATGATCAGCATGATCCAATTTGGGGAAAGCTATCTATCCACGAAGAGAACGAGAATGATATTTTCAGTAGAGCCTTAAAGCTTTATTATAAGATATAATCATTCATATTACATCTTGCATCTAAAGAACATTTGATCATCACAACCGATGAGAAATCTGAACAAAACCGCAGGGTCTTTTAAATATTTCATTACCAAGGTTTCACAGCACTGTTGTTAATTGCCTTAAAACAAGGAACGCCTAGTAACTGTGATCTGATTGAGTAATTGGTTCTCATTCAGATGCTGTATTCAGAATGCATTTCTGATTGCAGGCACTGTTTTGGCATCATCTACCCAGTGTTTTATTTTTAGAGTTTCAAAATGTGAACATTTCACTCTCTTAGACAAACGACTTTGAATCTCAAGCAAACTACATTTAAGAAAAAAAGTAAATCATGCCAAACAGGCTATGATGCCCAGGGAGTTCTTAAGTATCTAAGCTAACAATTCCTGCCATTTAGACTAAAAATTAGGCTGGGGGAAATGCTATTATTTAGAATTATAGAATCTTAAATTTTTAAGTTGTAAGACACCTCAATTCTTATCACAAAACAGCCCAAATTAAGAAACACAGCACTCGACTGCTAACTGAAAGGTTGACAGTTCTAATCTACCCAGAGGTGCCTTGGAAGAAAGGCCTGGTGATCTACTTCCAAAAGGTCACAGCTTTGGACACTCTATGGAGCAAAGTTCTACTCTGGGTCATCATGAGTCGGAATTAACTCCATGGCAACTTATTTGTTTTGTTTTTATTGATTTCACTTATTTTGTTGTTGTTGAAAATAGACACCATTTCAGAAGTTTCTACATGTGCAATTCAGTGACAGCGATTACATTCTTCGAGTGGTACAACCACTCTTACTATCCTTTTCTGAGTTGTTCCTCCGCCATGAACATAAACTCACTGCCCTCTAAGGTTCCTATTTAGTCTTTTGAGTTGCTATTGTCAATTTGATCCCATATAGATAGTTTTGTTTCATGGAGCCCTGGTGGCACAGTGGTCAAGAGCTCGGCTGCTAATCAAAAGGTTGGCAGTTTAAATCCACCCGCGGCTCCTTGGAAACTCTACGGGGCAGTTCTTCTGTGTCCTATAGGGTCGCTATGAGTCGGAATCGACTCGACGGCAACGGGTTTTTTAGTTATATTCCTGCATATTTTATGGTACTCATTACGTTCGACTATTTTTAGTAGTTTACTTGTCTGTCTCCCCCACTAAACTACTGTTCCTTAAGGGTGCTTTCAAATCTTAACAGACGTAGAGATGACACACACGAGCCCACACATTTGCTAATGACTGAATGACTGGTGTTCCAGGACCAGAAGCTGTAAGACTAAAGGCATTAGAGAATATAGTTTAGTTAAAAAGTTTATTTCTTTACTCAGAGTGCATCCCAAATATCAGACACTCAATAATATCTGCGAATTAATGGAAACTTTTGGAATCCTCTTCTCTGAAGCTTATTTCATCCATCTGGAGTTATCCTGTTTGAGCTACAGAAGCCCAACCACATCAGCTTTCCGAAAGAGGAGTCTATACCTCACTGATTGGGATCATTTTTCAGTAACAGACCATCCAATTATTGAGTTCCTACGCACTCTCTTTGATGGGAAATTTCATATGGCATGAGTTCAAAACATACATTGATGTCTCTTCAGAAATGGTGCCTTTTCCTGAGTGTGGTGAGGATTTGTTTATCTTTAGGTTGCTTGGTTTGCTAATACAGTGAAGAGCAACTAGAAGTATCATTTGAAAATTCTTTGCCAGAGCAATGAGATCTATACTGCAGATCAACAAGGATTAAAAATAAATAAGTCACCAGATTGTGTAACTTCTCAAAGATCATTTCCAGATGTCTCTGTTGTCAGTTATGGCTTACCCACCTGAGATTGTCACAGCCTGTACATTTATAAATCTTATGTCTGAGACGGCAAGGGCGTCTACGACTGTGTATCAGGCAAGTCTGAGCTGTACGCTGTTTTGATTGTGCCATGTTATAATAACCAATCTCTAGTTTATAAATGTTTTAAAAATTGAAGAAACTGGAGGAAATGACAGGCAGGCAAAGTAAGGAGTGAAGAATTGAAAGCAATACGAAAAAGTAAAATCATAATGCCTCAAATATGCAACATAGCAAGAGAATTTGGGGGTTTACACAAATGTAAAAAGAAATGCTATTATCTAAACCAAAATAATTCTTTGTAATTATGAGAATTCTGTGAAGAAGAGAGAAGCAAAAAGGAAGTAGACTTACATATATATGTGATATTTTAATGACAAAGGAGACTAATATAAACCACGTATTGTATTCTTATAAGTAAATGTAACATTGGGTAGAAGAAATACCTACCATATCATTTTAATGTAAAATGATACACGAATTTAATAAATTAAAATGACATTTTTACCCAAAAATTAAATACTGATCATGTAAAAATTAATAGTTATTCAGTTTACCATTAAAATATAGTACCAATGTACTCTGTTGAGTGTCAGAATAAAAGAAATAGTTAAGGCATTTATGAATAAAGTGGTTGTAATTTGGCGGTGGGAAAAAAAAAAGCCAATTTCCTTAGAGTGAAAAATAGAGTGTAAGGGTAGAGTGCGGGAACAGCTGAAGGTGTGTCAGGAGAGACGGTGGGAGTTGTTCTCTCTCATCTCCAAGGCCGTGCGCAAGACTTTGGACTTTACCCTAGGGGCAGTGTCTTAGTCAACTGGTGCCGCTATAACAGAAATACCACGAGCGGATGGCTTTAACAAACAGAAATTTATTCTCTCACAGTGTAGGAGGCTAGAAGTCCGAATTCAGGGCGTCGGCTCTGGGGAAGGCTTTCTCTCTGTTGGCTCTGCGGGAAGGTCCTTATTCCTTGGCGATTTTCATGTGGTATGGTGTCTGTCTTCTCCCATCTCTCCTCTGCTCGCTTGTTTAATATCTTACGTCTCAAAAGACACTGACTCAAAACACACCCTACACTAATCCTATCTCATGAACATAACAAAGACAACCCATTCCCAATGGGATTATAACCACAGGCATAGAGGTTAGGATTTACAGCACATATTTTGGGGGGACATAATTCAATCCATAACAGGCTTTGAGAGTAACCAGGTAGGCAGAAGTCAGAAGAGGGGAAGGTCCCAGCAGTAGATGAAGCCTAACCACAGGCGAGACCAGGAATTTAGCCAGCCAAGGGAAGGGACCTGGCCTGGGAAGGAGGAAGAGCTTGAAAATTCACCTAACCTGCCTCGAGTCAATTCCAACTCATGGCGACTCCGTGTGTGTCAGTGTAGAACCGTGCTCCATAGGGTTTTCAATGAATGATTTTTCAGAAGTAGGTCACTCCTCTGGGTAAACTCTAACCACCAAACCTTCAGTTAGCAGCCAAGCACATTAACTGTTTGCATCACCCAGGGACTCCAAAGGTTCACCCATCACCACCACCCACCCATTGCTGTCAATTCCAAGTCACAGTTACCCCATAGGACGGAGTAGAACTGCCCCATAGGGTTTCCAAAGAGCAGCTAGTGGATTCAAACTGCTAACCTTCTGGTTAGCAGCCAGATGCTTAACCACTGCACCACCAGGGTTCCAAAGGTTCACCTAGAGTGTCTTTATTTCTCTGTCTCCTTCTCTTGCTTCTCTCTTCCTCACTATCTTCCAGCTTTCCTCCCTCCCATTCTCACCGCCTCTTCTCTTTCAATTTTCTTTTCTTTTGCTGCCACTGATAACTCTCCATTCATTTTCCTTCCCCTTCCCTTAACTTCCCATTTTCACTGTTTACCTTCCCCCCACCTTCCCCTCCTTCTGTTTTCACAGCTACAGTCCAACATACTTTTCTATCACGGAAAACATGAGTGGTGGGGTCAGGAAGCCCCTCATTGGAATTCTGGCTCCCTTCTAACTATATGATCGTAGCAGGCTCGCCTTACTTTGCCAGGTTGAGGATCATATAAATAATAGCTGCTAACACTTATTGACTCCCGTTGCCGTCGAGTAGATTCCAAATCATAGCGACCCTACGGGACAGAGTAGAACTTCCCTCTAGGGTTTCCAAGGAGCACCTGGAGGATTCAAACTGCCACCTTTTTGGTTAACAGCCATAGCTCTTAACCACTGCACCAGGCGCTCCTTGGAAACCCTACAGGGAAGTTCTACTCTGTCCCATAGGGTCACTAGCAACTGCACAGCAATGGGTTGGGGGTTAACACTTATTGAGGGCTTACCCTGTGTCAGGCACTGGTGAACATACCACGTATTCGAGTTACAATGAACCGCAGTTTTTTTTGTACATCTTATTGTTAGTAATGAGTACAGCATACAACACTGTATGGTGTAATTTGCTGACATTATCATTCTCAGATGTTCACTCACAGATGTTAAATGTTATGATTTAATGTTCAAAACACTGCTGTATAACACGCAATAATGAAAACTAAAAAACAAAAAAGGTATTTGACTTACGTCAGAACTGACTTAGGATGGAGTTGTTGAAGCAGAACCCCATCGTAAGCCTCAGACTACCTGTGTTGTTATTAGGTGCCGTCAAGTCGGTCCCAACTCATGGTGACCTACATACAACAGAACGAAACACTGCCCGGTCCTGAGCCATCCTCGCAATTGTTCTTATGCTTGAGCCCATTGTTGCAGCTACTGTGTCAATCCATTTCGTTGAGAGTCTTCCTCTTTTTTGCTGACCTTCTACTTTATCAAGCATGATGTCCTTCTCCAGGGACTGGTTCCTCCTGATAACATGTCCAAAGTATGTGAGACGTAGTCTCTCCATCCTCGCTTCTAAGGAGCATTCTGGTTGTACTTCTTCCAAGACAGATTTGTTTGTTCTTCTGGCAGTCCATGGTATATTCAATATTCTTCGCCAACACCACAAT
>NW_004443966.1:5074460-5088272 GCF_000243295.1 Trichechus manatus latirostris | reverse complement strand
GATTTGTTTGTTCTTCTGGCAGTCCATGGTATATTCAATATTCTTCGCCAACACCACAATTCAAAGGCATCAATTCTTCTTCAGTCTTCCTTATTCATCGTCCAGCTTTCGCATGCATATGAAGCAATTGAAAACACCATGGCTTGGGTCAGGTGCACTTTAGTCCTCAAAGTGACATCTTTGCTTTTCAACATTTTGAAGAGGTCTTTTGCAGCAGATTTGCCCAATGCAATTCGTCTTTTGATTTTTTGACTGCTGCTTCCATGGGTGTTGATTGTGGATCCAAGTAAAATGAAATCCTTGGCAAATTCAATCTTTTCTCCATTTATCACAATGTTGCTTATTGGTCTAGTTGTGAGTATTTTTGTTTTCTTTATGTTGAGGTGTAATCCAGTGGTCTTTGATCTTCATCAGTAAGTGCTTCAAGTCCTCTTCACTTTCAGCAAGCAAGGTTGTGTCATCTGCATAACGCAGTTTGTTACTGAGTCTTCCTCCAATCCTGATGCCCTGTTCTTCTTCATATTATTTGCTCAGCATACAGATTGAATAAGTATGGTGAAAGGATACAACCCCAATGAACACCTTTCTTGACTTTAAACCACACAGTATCCTCTTGTTCTGTTCGAACAACTGCCTCTTGATCTATGCACAGGTTTCTCATGAGAACAATTAAGTGTTCTCGAATTCCCACTCTTCGCAATGTTATTCATAATTTGTTATGATCCACACAGTCGAATTCCTTTGCATAGTCAGTAAAGCACAGGTAAACATCTTTCTGATATTCTCTGCTTTCATCCAGGGCACTACCCATACATTAGTTTAATTCATCCTCACAATCCTTCATGAAAGGACTACTCTTAGTAACTCCATTTAACCAGAGGAAACTGAGGCTCAGAAATGTTCCATAATTGGCCCAACATCACATGGCCAGGAAGGAGCAGAGCAGGGATTTGAACTTAGGGTGTTGATCCTTTCTCACCAGGCATTCCCCACAGGGAGACCATGGAGTATCCAGCACAGCATGTGGCTCTGGGGCCTTGGATAAGTGTCTAATATGGGCTGGTTCCTTTCCTTTCCCCAGATGCATGCACATCTGATAGAAAATATAAAACATTATTAAAAGATTCTGGCAGAGTATTCATTTGTTTTATCTGAAGAGATTTTATATTGCTTACTGTCTAGGGTTAGTGAGCAAAATTATTAGGTAACTGCTATAACCCTTTCATACGGCCAAAGCTGTTTCTCCTGGCATCGATATGTGCAGAATTTATGGCTGGATTGAAGCAGTGCTACTGTTATTTGGGTTTGTTTAAAAAAAACAAAACAGAAAACAGAGCACATACATACATGAAAAGAACAATTTGCAACACATATGTCTTATTTGAAGACATCTGGAATATTTTAAGAAACACTTTTCTTTTCTTAAAGAGAAGAATGCTTTTTTAATTAATAAGGTAATATATTAAAATTTAGGCTTTATGTAAAGGTGTAAAGAATAAAGTGAAAATCACCACTCTAAAATTGCTGATGTTAATATTTCAACTTACATTTTCTTAAGATTTCTCTCCAGGCTATGCAAAAAAATGAAATCATACTCTATATGCTATGAATACTCTGCATTCCCTAACTGATACTAAATCACAAACAACTTCCCATGTCAATACGTAAGGACATCCATCACCATTCCTGTGCCTGCATAGTATTCCATTGAATGGATATACCATAACTGTTAGCTAGCTCCTTACGGATGGACATTTACACTGAAATACTATTTATAATCTTGGTTTAGTTCAACTTTTTGGTATCTTGTTTTCTCTCCTTTTTTTCCACGAAATGACACCAGTAGTGTAGAAAATCAATGGGGCAGATGGTGAGTTACTTTCAAAACTGAAGTTAAGGTGGGCTCTCACAATGAAGTTTAAAGAATTAAGAAGGGATAAATCAACGAGTCTGTAAAAATGGTCCAAGAGATTGCTGACACAATCAAAACAAGACAAGTGCTCATGACATTTGAGGTTACCAGCTCATTGTTGGTCTTTTGCTCTATACAGCGGGCTCCAAGAGGAATCACAGCTATATTCCAAGCACCTGGCACATACCAAAAACCCCACTGCCATCCAGTCGATTGCAACTCACAGTGACCCCGTAGGACAGAGTAGAACTGCCCCATAGGGTTTCCAAGGAGAGGCTCGTGAATGCAAACTGCTGACCTTTTGGTTAGCAGCCTGAGCTCTTAACCACTGTGCCACCAGGGCTCCACCTAGCACATTTAAAAAAAAACTCAAAGTCATTGCTGTCAAGTCAACCACAACTCGTAGTGACCCTACAAGACAGAGTAGAACTGTCCCATAGGATTTCCAAAGAGTAGCCAGTGGATTCAAACTGCTGACCTTTTGGTTAGCAGTCAAATGCTTAATCATTGTGCCACCAGGGCCCCACCTGGCACACAGTAGCTGTTTAATAAATGTTCGCTGGATGAACGAATCTCAAAGATTGATGACGGAATTGATGTATGGTAACTTCATAAAGTTTAACTTAACTCGATTACATTCTGACTGCAGAATGAATGTACTGTCAGAAAGGAGGATGGTATACACAGCATGCCCAGTAAAAGCAGCGCTTGTATCGGTGCTTCCAAGAACCTGACAATTAGGACAGCAGGAAGGGATCTATAATGGACAGGGATACATTAGGCTGTCATCGTCCAGTGACATGAGCCATTAAGATAATCTTGCTCACTTCACCAAGCACATCATTTGGCTTCCCAGTGGATGTGCCTAAGAGTATGGAGCAATCAGCAGACACGAACCCAGTCTATCTGACAGCTACTTTTCTCATTGTGAATGAATATATTGGAATTACACTTCTGATGGGAACCAGACTTGGGTAACCAGCCCCTTGAAGCCTGATTTTCTCTAACTGCACTAACAATGCTCAATATCTAAACCCACAAAGCTGAAACATGATGATCACAACATGGTACTTGTTGTGGCCGGACAGACTCATCAGGTGGCCCCCAAGATGCTTACCTCCTGGCGTTCACACCTTCTGTGATTGCCTCCCATTGAGTGGGTGGGGCATGTGATTTCCTTCTAACCAACAACACAGCACCCAGAGACCAGCCAACTGACAGTTACCTGTGTTGGCAATGGTAGCCAGCTGAGACTCTGGCACCAAATCACGTACGGTATAGTTGTACCCACTAGGGAATAGAGTATTTATTTTACAATCTGATTTTTAAATGATTTAACAGACTTCCAGTGATATCCTGTTATGAAATCTCAAAACACTACTGAAGAAACAGCAGGAACTTAAACAAGTTTTTTCAGAACAATGGCTCTCTGCTGGCCAGTGGAAGCAAAGTATAAAACAAATCAGTGTCCAGATGCTCAATCTCACAATTAATTAGGAAATAAAATTTAAAATCACAAGAGATACCATTTCATACCCAACAGATCTGCAAAAATCAAGTCTGACAAGATCAAGTATTGACAAGAATACAGAACAACAGCAACAGCAGCTGGGAATGGGAATTGGTACCACCACTTTGGAAAGCAATCTTCAATAACCAGTAAAATTGAAGATGCACAAACCCCACAATCCAGTAATTCCCTATTAAAAAATACCCGAAACACTTCTCACAGATGTTCACAAGGACAAATTTATAAGAATATTTAAGCATTGTTTCTAATCACAAAAAAGGTATGGGAAATTGAACGCTTATCATCAGACAAATGGATGAATAAACTGTGATATAGTCGCACAGTGAAAGAAAAAACAGTGAAAGTAAATGACTAGAGCTACAGGGATTAATGAATGGATCTCAGAAATATAACACTGAGTGAAAACGGCAAGTCAAAGAAGGATATTTCATGCCATTTTTAAAAGGTTTAAAATATGCCAAACAATATGCCAAATCTATAGCATCTAAAGAGAAACAGGGAAATGACAGACACCAAATCAGGGTCATCTTTATCTCCAAATGAAAGGCAGAGAGATAGATTGGACAGGGGTACACAGGAGGCTTCACCTAAATCTATACTGTTTTATTTCTTCAACTTAACATTATATTATTTATCTTTTTTGAATGTCCGAAATATTATATCCATTAAAAAGGAAAGAAAGAAAATTACTTCTTCCTGAACCCACGTTAAAAGAAAAAAAAAAAGAATATTGGAAGACAACAGTTTGAAAGGAAGTCAAATTGTTAATCTCCTCAGGGCATGCTCCAGTAACTACTCTTCATCAAATCTCTACCCCTCAGATGTTTTATCAATACATAATATGTGATCTTATCTAGATGGAAAGATTTCTATAAATGGTTATGGGTGAAATGATCAATAATGGAAGATTGGTTAATTCAAACATGGCACATCCACTCAAAAGAATATCAATAGCTATTGCTCCTTAGAAGCAAGGATGGCGAGACTTTGTCTCACATACTTTGGACAGGTTATCAGGAGGGACCAGTCCCTGGAGAAGGACATCGTGCTTGGTAAAGTAGAGGGTCAGAGAAAAAGAGGAAGACTCTCAATGAGATGGATTGACACAGTGGCTGCAACAATGGGCTCAAGCATAACAAGGATTGTGAGGATGGCGCAGGACCGGGCAGTATTTCGTTCTGTTGTACGCAGGGTCGCTATGGGTCGGAATTGACAGCATCTGACAATAACAACAATTTTCAGAAATGGTTACAAACACTATGAAGTAACATAAAAAATATTTATACACTAGCTATAATGTTCAGGTTTTTGGTTTTTTCAAAAAACAAGATTTGAAAATGAATTTATAGTATTATGTGGAACTGTAATCAGGGCCTGGAAATCCGAGCTTTGCTTCACGCCCCCAAAGTTGAGTTGGTACAAACGTGTTAACTCAGCGGGCTTAAAGGGTCCTGCAAATGTTAAGTTCCACCACCACCACCAACCACCACTGCTGCCAGGCCCCCTCCTCCTCCCCTTCCTCTTGAGCCAGTCTTCTTAGAAGCCAGCAGAGAGGGATGACCTTAGGAGACCCAAGGTCAAGGACAAGACAACCACCGCCCCTCTGTGTGCACACGCAACAGCTATCTGCCTGCCTTCCCTCTCACCTGAGCCACCCACCCGCGCTCCCTCCCTGCATGCGTGGATACGTCTATGGACTTGAGGCTACCTTGAATGCTGCTCCCCCCACCCGCCCACATGCCGAACTGCTGGCATTGCCTCTGTGGTGTGAACAGTTGGTATCTGGATAAATCATCTGCTCTCGGTAAAAGGAGGAGGAAGAGGGCTGTGTAACTGGGGCCAGGATGCCTCGTTTCCAAAGCCAGAGTATCTGGGATGATGAAAAGGCCAAAATAAGGACCACCGGTAACAGCAGTGCCTTCCGTAAACTAACCACAGGGCTCAGACTAGGGCAGCCACTCCAACCAATGTGCAAAGGAAATGACAACATCACAAATAAGCACACCCTGTCTCCTTCATACCAGGCAGCTCCCACCTCTCCCGACCCCTGACGAGAACAATGGAGAATAGATGAGCAGACCCTGGGATACCACTGGGCTAGCATATTTGGCATGTAGATGGTATTATGGTTATCAGGCGGATCTGGGGAAACTTTGGCTAAATCACCAGGGGAAGAAATGTCATAAGGCTTTCCATGGCCTCTAAGAATTTGGGTGACCTCACACCCAAACATTCTTCCCTATACACACTAGGTCAACAGTAGATGAAGCTTACCTGACACACTATGACATTTTTTCAATTTTACATTACCTCGGTGTCTCAGTTATCTAGTGCTGCTGTAGCAGAAATACCACAAGTGGGTGGCTTTTAACAAACAGAAATTAATTTTCTCACAGTTTAGGAGGCTAGAAGTCCAAATTCAGGGTGCCAGCTCTAGGGGAAGGTTTTCTCTCTCTGTCGGCTCTGGGGGAAGGTCCCTGTCTCCTTTCAACATCTGTGGACCCAGCATTCCTTGGAGATCCCCATGAGGCTTGGCATCTCTCTTCCCCGATCTCTGTTCTGCTCACTTGTTTAATCTCTTTTATATCTCAGAAGATGTTGACTCAAGATACACTGCACACTAAACCTGCCTCATTAACATAACAAAGACAACCCATTCCCAAATGGGATTATAACCACAGGCATAGAGGTTAGGAGGAGTCTTGGAGGCAAAGTGGTTAAAGCATTTGGCTGCTAACCAAAAGGTCGGCGGTTTGAACCCACTAGCCGCTCCTTGGGAGAAAAATGTGGTAGTCTGCTTCCATAAAGATTACAGCCTTGGAAACCCTATGGGCTAGTTCTACTTTGTCCTATAAGGTTGCTATGAATTGGATTAACTTGACGGCAGTGGGTATAAAGGCTAGGATTTACAACACATGTTTTGGGGGACACAATTCCATCCATAACACCCGGCAATCCAGAAATCTCTCAACTATCTTGGAGAGGATGTGATGGGGGTTCCAGTATTAAAAGTATGATTATGGTAATTTTTTTTAAACAGTGGAAAGAAAGACATAAAAATGTAAACAGTGGCCATTGGGTACATTTTCAGTCTATTCTTTCTTGTTTTCACAATGATCTTTAATAAATGTGTTATTTTCACAATGACAAACAATATATTTTGAATGAAAGGATGAACTAATGAACAAAAAATGCAGAAATAGCTTACTTACAGCTATCAAAACCAAGAGGCACGCCCAATTCTGAGCTTAAGAGACCACGTGGCTCAATGAAAACATGTTTGCTGTTAATTTACCCTAGCCTCATTCCACTGTGGGCATGGAATGAGGCTTGAGCCTGGTGCCTTCATGGAAGCCCTGGATTCCCTGTCCATCAGAGAATCAGACTGCAGCCAGGGCCAGTGGCCCAGTGGGAGCTGCCCGCGGGAGCCGCCAGCACAGCATTTCAACAGCCTTGCATTCCAGGGAGAGTGAGTCCCTCCAAAGGGTCCCCAGGCAGATACTCCCAATGTCCTCTGTAGAAATGACCTTGGTTCCTCTTTGCAAGACTTGTTTTCTTCTCCCTCTACCCTATCACACTCCCAACGGGAATTCTGTTGGAAGTCGAAAGGGGAGGGGTGGCTGTGTTTCGGACCCATAAAAAGTGAAATTCAAAATGAACTTCAGAATGCTCAGAACATTTGCCGAGGCCTTCCAGCCAGTGCAGTGCACTCAGTGCGGACTGACTGGAAGGATCCATAAATCTGCAACATACATGTGGTCTCTGTCAGGTCCAGACAGACTCACAGACGAACTGGAACCATGTGAACCCCTAAAGACCCCAGAAACAGCCACTGATGCTGTTTTAATCCACTCTCCACAGCGTAGAATGATGTTAACATTTTTAGGAGAACCCCTATAAAAACAGATTGGTTTTTGTTCTCATCTATTAATAACAGCTATTTTGAAATGCTATTTAAATCTTCCATTGTTATTTGAACTTTTCATGGATTCTGTCTCCTCAGCTGAGCCACTTTGGGCAGCAAGGACCACATCTTACACAAGTCTGTAACCCCCCCATGAAGCCTAGCACAGTGCCCCCTCAAAGATGCTCATAAATATTTGTTCACTTGCTTTTTGTTTTTCTAACTTGGTAAAGCCTGTTGTTTTAATTATTGAGGTGCTCTGCCCAGATGGCATATCGGTTGCTGACTCAAGGTCCCCTCCAGCTGCAAGCTTGGCAGTCTGCTTCAGGTCGCCCAGCAGTGAGCCCAGGCACACACCCATGCACGCACACACACCAAAAGAGAAGTGTCTTAAGATTACTTTTAGGGTGTTTTATTATGATCAGCAGCTATATTTGGCAACTTTTCTTTCTAGCACTAGAGAAGCCATACTACCAAATGTTAAAAAGGGGATCTGCCAATGCAGCAGCTAGAACAGAAGAACACATCAAAAGCCGGTGTAAATTCTCTACCTACTACACTCTCTACCTACACCTCCAGATGCACCAAGGACCTGGGAGGGCGGAGAGCCATGCCTTCCTGCCCTGATGTGGACAGAATGCTTGTTGGGGTTTTGGGGTTTTGCACTATATGAAGCTCCAACTTCAAAGCTAAGGATTTGGACTTGGAAGAAGGACCCAGCCTCCAGTCGCTGCCCTTTTTCACAGATGCAGAGGGAGGGGGCTGGGCTCCTCTGCAAAGGAGACGTTTCTTTTATTTGGAGCAACTACTTGAGTTCAGAGCGTGAATTTTATAACCATTTTAGAGAGAGCAGGGGAGGACTCCTGAGCTCTTCCAGAGGTAATTAAAAACGGGGGCAGGGGGGAGAAATCTGAAATAAACAAAAACAAGCTGAAGGCAACAGGGGTTTCTGAATAACGTCTTCCCGGTTAAACAATTTTAAGAATCCCATAATGTGAAAGCAACCCCCACACATTCTCTCCCACATAAACACGCTTTTTATTTCAGCCACACTCAGCAGCAGAATCTCGCCTTCACTTCTGCAGCCACCTTATCCAGAGAGTGTGTCATCTCCACAACAGCGTCCTTAAGGGGGAACACAGCTGACCGCCCAGCACAGGCAGACGACGCCCCTGGAGGGCTGCTGCCCTTCCCAGTGACCTCAACAACTCGTTGCCCTAAAAGCTGATCTCTGGCCTCAAGTGCCAATTTTGCCTTAGCAGAGACTGAACAATTCAGGCCGTCTGATGTTTGTCAATCAGCACATTCCGGATATCTTTTCTGATGTAGCAGAAAGAGTCAACTATGTTCAAATAAACCATTTTATTGTCATTGATAACTACAGTTTAAAAATATCAAGAACCACCAAGCCACGGCGGGGGGAGGCGCGATCCTCAAAGGACTACAGAGTAGTGAAAAGTAATTTGGTTTTATCTTTAAAAAAAAAAAACAAAAAACCTGTGTTTATTGAAAAATGCATGGGACATAAAACCAGTTGATAAGTCAAAAAATAAAATCAATAGAGAGCGAGGCAGGGGAACAGAAGAGTTATTAAGAGAAAGGATCAGGCAGAAGGAGTGGAACACGAAAGAGGAGAAAGAGCGGAGGGAGGAAGGGCAGCGCTAGATGGAGCGGAGGCCAGACAAGGAAGAGGAGAGGAACATGTGGCTGGAGGGCTCCAGGGGAGGCTGGGAGCCTCAGAGACTGCTCTGCTCACAGTCAGTTGCTCCTCTGCAGAAATAGATGGGCCATTTTGTAATTTATTACATCAAGTTTCTCTATTTTTTTTTTTAAATCAAATATGCCCTTCCTTTTTCTGGACACACACACGCCAAATTAAGATGTCATCAGGGACAAATCATTTACTCCACTTACAAAATGGAAACATCTTTTCTAATGATCCATCGTTTTGCCAAGAGGCCCTGATGGAGCCAATGCCCACGTGACTCTTGGGGCGAGGCAGCAGTCTCACACCCGCCACCACGTGGCAGATGCTAGCTGACAACTACAAGGTCCTCCTGTGCATCCACTTAATGAGTCTAAGCAAGTCATTTAATTCAGTCAGCAAATACTCATTGAGCCTCTACGGGGCTGAGCAAGGCGCAGCCTCCAAACTCAAGAAGCTTCCATTCGACAGGGAGAATAACGCAAACAGCCGCCACGCAAAGAAGAGGCTGGGAAGGGCCACACGAGTGGTCCAAGCCAGGAGGTAGAAGGCAGCAATCAGGAAAAGCATTTGAAGGGCAGGCATTTGACGTAGACCTTCACACAGGTAGGTAAGTCCGCGCAGGGCAAAGGAACCCCAGGGGAACAGCACAAGAAGGAACGGGGAGAGAACAAAGCAGAGAGAACAGTGACTGGTGTAAATTATCGGACGCCAGGCTCCCACTGATGAGTAGGGGAAGATAAGGCTGGAACAGAAGAGTGAGGCCAGTGTGCAGAGAACTTGACTCCTCAGCCGCCTGGAGCAGGAGGGAGGCAGTAGGAACAGAAAGGACGGGACAGACTGAGGGAGACTGTGAAGGAAGCACCTTCAACACTCCATGACCAACTGGTGTGGGAGGGTGACCAAGAGTGGAAGGTCAGAATGGCCCCAAGCACTCAAGTTCAGAGGATGATGATACCATCAAGAAATTCACTGAGAGGGCCCAACACCACCCCTGTGGATGCCTGCCTAGAAAAACGCATAACCCGAAATAATCATGACAAAACATCAGACAAACCCAAACTAAAGGTCATCGTGCAAAATAACTGGACTGTACCCGTTGGAAGACGTCACCGTTGCGAAAGACAAAGACCAACCCGGGACTGTTCCAGATGAAAGGAGACTGAAGAACCACAACAACCAAGGCAACGTAAGATCCTGGACTGCATCCTGGACGAGGAGAAATCCTTCTTTTTCTCTTTGGCTATAAAGAACATTGTTAAGAAATTGGAGAAATCTCAATAAATGGATTTGAATAAATGTTATTTTCCTGACTTTGATTCTTGTTATGCAAGAAAATGTCCTTTATTTTAGGAAACATACACCACAGTATTTAGCATTAGAGGAACAGCATGTCTGCAACTTACTCTCAAATGGTTCATAAAAAAATTACAACACGTGTGTGTGTTTACGTATACATATATGTATTTAAAAAACTTGCTGCCGTCAAGTCGATTCTGACTCATAGCAACCCTACAGGACAGAGTAGAACTGCTCCATGGGGTTCCCAAGGAGCAGCTAGTGGATTCAAACTGCCAACCTTTTGGTCAGCAGCCAATCTTAACTATTGAGCCACCAGGCTCCTTAACAACATAAAAACATAACCCGTAGCCTTCAAGTCGATTCTGACTCACAGAGACCCCGTAGGAAGAGTTGAACTGCCCCATAGGGTTTCCAAGGAGTGACTGGTGGATTTGAACTGTCAACCTTTTGGTTAGCAGCCAAAGACTTAAACCACTGCACCACTAGGGCTCCATAAGTAAGGTATAAGGGACCTTATATTGAGGTCTGTCGTTGTTAGCCGTTGAGTCAATTTCGACCCATAGCAACCCCACCTGACGGAGTAAAAAGGCCCCATAGAGTTTTCTAGGCTATAATCTCTACAGGAGCAGATCACCAGGTCTTTCTCCCACAAAGCTGCTGGTTGGGTTCGAACCACCAACCTTTTGGTTAGCAGCTGAGCCTTTAACCATTGTGCCACCAGGGCTCCTGTATTGAGGTAGAGAGCAGTAAACTAGGATGCGGACATCCTCAAACTTATCCTGAGAGGAATGTGACTGGCAGGTTAAGGCGTGGAAAAGGTCTGGCAGTAGGGAGTTCATAAAAGATGGCCTTTTCTCTTTTTTTTTAACAGACAAAGAAGGCCTACATGAAAATTTTCAATGGAACCAGTCCAAAGGTCTTTGGGACTTTTCCTGGACAACCTGGCAGGCTGGGAGAAGAAAGGGCAGGTAATGCCGGTGATTTTCCATTGAGGGCTGGGATACAAGAGGTCCAACATGTTGCGAAGACAAAGGATCCCAGGATTCCAGGCAAAAGTGACTGGTCACATATACCCTCCAAGTGGAGAAGTAAAGCCAGAAAAGCGCGGAAGGACTGGACAGCCACTGATTCAGGGACAGAGTTCTTCATGACAGTTAAGATCAGGTGCAGGAGGTGGAATGAATCAGCTAAGCAGACAGAAGCCCAACTTCCAGATCTTGGAGGTGGAGAAATTCCCAAGACTGAACAAGTCCAAGATGTGGGTGGTTGAAGCAAAGTGGAAACTAAGGCCATAGGAGTTGATGTTGAGGAACTTCAAAATCATGAATTAGCAGCATAACCCCAAAGCCACCAGCCAGAGACAAAGCCGAGAGAACAAGCTAGTTGCTCACGTTTCTTTGTCTGTTTACGACTTTTTTGTGCATCGAGTGAAATGATTCCCAGACCTGGCTGTGCTCAGAATCACCTGACGAGCTTTGCCTTCTCCACCCCCTCCTTCTCCTCCCTCCTCCTTCTTTACGTTTTGTTTTTAAAATGAGGCTTTTTAGGTCCCACCCACTCTGACGATTCTAATTTGCTGTGTTTAAGACAGTCTGAAAAGCCACGTTTTTCAAAATGCTTCCAGGTGGTTCTGGGAAGCCAAAGGCTTGGGAAGCACTGATCCAGAAGACAGGAAGGAAGGTCCAGGGGCATGAGCACACAGCATTAACTTCTAAAGACAAGACTTTATTGGCGACGGGATAATAGTTTGGAGGTGGCACTAAAGAGCAAGAAGGCCAATCCCCGCTCAGAACGGATGGGAGAGGACTGTTCTGAGGCACACTGTTCACTCAGCCTCTGGTGCGAGGGGAGGGGGGCAGGCGGTTTTAGCTGCAGAAGACTGAAAATACAGGAGTATCGCTGCAGGATGCAAGAAACTAAAGGCTGAAAGGCAGGTAGGTTAGCGGCCTGCAGGGAGAATAGTTTGTTAATGAGCATTCAAAAATGGAAGGAGGTGCAGTTCCTTAAACGGTGTCAATTCCTGGGCAGTAAGGATCTTCCTTTCCATCTGAATGCTACCATGTTTCCAACATGTAAACCATTCAAGATTATTAAGCTTCCTGGTAAACAGGCTTGCAGAAGCTTATTCATTAACAATGAAAACTTTGTCTTTCCAGCCCACATCTTTATACAGATGGAATCAGATTCAAATAAATGTCAAGGGCAGTCTTGAAGCAGAAAGTCAGAAGGGGGGACCCAAGGGGCCGGACATGTGAGATGGATACACGGCACTTCTTCCCATGCCCCTCCGTGGAAAGGAGAAATTTCTGGGCTGAGAGCATGGAAAGGGGCCTGAGTGTCTTCTTGGCACCAGCCAGTCCCCAAAACAGAAGAGGTGCCACAGCCTACTGGGTCTCAGGAGCCTCCATTTACACACTATCTCCATGACAGGGCCCTGAAGGCAGACACAGTTCGCAAATCCTGGGGTTAGCTCTCCATGGTAAAGAACACACTGACTTTCACAAACCTAACTCCTATTTAAAGAGCAAGCTGCAAATGTTTGCACCTGCTTTGGATCCAGATCATTCTAGCATTATTTCAGGTTACTCCTTTGAAATAATTTTGAACACCGGCATACACAGACTTTAAGCTGAGGGTGCTTCTCACGCAAGCACACACGCACACACAACCTCCTGCATATTGAAGAAATGACTCACTTGGTTTGCCGCTGCCTGCGACTATCGGGTTTTGCTTTTACCTGTTCAAATACAAAGTTTCTTATCAGATTAACTACAAGAAAGAACTCAGGAGCATTAACCCTGATTTTGTTCACGACTTTGCGGCACCAAAGGCGTTTTAACCTGTACATCCTGCTAAGCCACCCTCGGGGCCACTGACTAGCTGCCTCCATAATCTGCCGTAAAACTAACATTTCTTGCCACTCTGGAGTCAACAGAAATCTCTTGTAGAACAAGCATGTTTAAACCTTTCGTATCCTGTACCTGCAGAACCGTACTTTGGGGACCTTGCTCAGCTCACAGTACAATGTCACAACGACACTGTGGAACTGCAAAGAACCCAAGCCTCTCCTTTTAAAATAAGAAGGGGGGCGGGGAGGGATGCAGAAAGGCTAACCTGTCCAAGGTCACTCAGCTCTGAGTGGTGGGGCGGCTGACTCGCCACTAACCCCCTGGCAATCTGTGCCACCCCAGCTCCCCCAAACAGATCCTCGGGGCTACTGCTGGTTTGCTAGCATGCAGCTCCTCCTCGCTCCTGGCGAAAATGCAATGCCAGTTGCGCTCTGCGCCCAACTTCATCCCTTCGCGTCGGCATGCAGTTAACCCTCTCGCCTGCAGCAGCTCACATGGGCCACGCACAGTCTCCCAAGCCAATCTACCGAGCGGCTGCCCCAAGGTCACCGCGGCCCCCGGGAGCAGCCGCCGCCCGGGGCGGGAGGACGCCCGGCCGGGGCCCGGGGC
>NW_004443966.1:5069493-5074256 GCF_000243295.1 Trichechus manatus latirostris | reverse complement strand
GGCTTCCGGGCGCGTTGCCTGGACGCGGTTGCCGTGGCAGCCCGAGCTGGAGGCTTTCCTCGCGCGCCCGCGCCCAGCCTGGCGGCCCGCCCGCCTCCCTCCTCGCTCCCACACCCAAAATAGCCTCCGCGCCGCTGCCGTTGCCCGCACCGCTCCTGCAAGCCCTCGGAGCCGGCGGGCGGGGATTTCGCTTATGGGAAAATAAATCCTGCCGTAGGGCTGCTTGGCTCCAGGGGAGAGGTGCTGAATGGTGCCTGATCATGCTAACAGCCTCGGTGCTTGCGCTGTAATTCTCTCCAGAACCCTATCATCCCATATTTAGTAAACCTCTTTCCCACAAAAATAGTTATTTAGCTCCCCGTGCCTCCCCCCAAAAATGGGGAGAAGTTATTGGATTAGGCCACGGTCTGGAAAACTGCTCGCGCATTGACGCCCCACCTGGGCTGGTGAACGAACCCTTTGGGGCTGCCCAGTGCCATCAAGGAATTACCTCGACACCGCAGCTGGGACCAAGGGTCGTGTCTCACCACAACAGACGCAAGAAAGGTTGCTACCAGCCCTCCTCTTCCCACCCCTTCCTTCTCCCTTCCGCCTCGTCCCTTTCCCGGGGCATCCGAACTCTCTTCACCTTCCTCTCAATTTTGGATTCTGAGCAGATGCGCACGCCGGTCCACTCCTAATTTGGCTTTCTGTCGGTGGGCGGGATTTCAGCAGATCGGGGACCCACACCTTTTTGCCTGCCTCCCCGCACCAGGTCCATACTTCTTCCACAGGCACTAGCATTTACCCACGACCGGTGTTCCTGTCGGCCACTCCCACCAGGCTGAGCCCTTCTAACCAGGGGAAGGAGCATGGCATGGTGGACAGAACATGGGGCGTGAAGGCAGGCTGGGCTGTTCTGGAATCCTGGCTCCAGCTGTTAACAGTGTGTGATCTTGGGTATTCTAGTCGTTTCTTGATTTATAAAACGGAATAATACCCCCACAAAGGATTAATGCATCTCAACATTCATTCAGTCAAATATTTACTGGGTGTCTGCCATGTGCTAGAAACGAGGCGTGACTCTAAGACATGATGGTGAGAAAGAAGGAAAAGAGACATGGGCTCTTTGCTCCCACGGAGTTTGTATTACAGCCTGACACGCATTGATCAAATAGTCACAGACATGCTTAAAACTGCCCAGTGACAAGGAGAGGTGCTGGGGCCTTGAAAACCTGCCGTGCGGAGATCTGACCTAACAGCATCACATTGGTTCTGTAACGGCTCAGTGACTATCCTTTCCTTTTCTCCATTCTATTTCCACTGCCTGGCACATGCTCAGTAAATACATGTTGGATTGAATGGCATGTCATGGTGATAACAGTATCACTCAGTGTGAAGGCTGTGTGTCAGCTTGGCTGCGCCATGATTCTCAGTGGTTTGGCAGTTATGTAGCGATGTAGACATCCTCCATGATATGATATGATGTAATCAACAAATCAGTTATAAGGGGAGTTTCTTTGGGGGTGGCCTGCATCCAATGTATATATGGACATTCTGGCAAAGCTTGCTGGCTTACTCTGGATCCTCCATCTGGCTCATCATCATCTGACCTCCAGTTCTTTGGACTGAGCCAGCAGCGTGCCAATCTTGGGTTTGTCAGCCCCTGCAGCTAAGTCAGTAGGAAGAAGCTGCCAGCCTGATGCCTGACCCACAGACTTGGAACCTGCCAGCCTCTCCAACCACATGAGCCATTTTCTTGAGATAAATCTCTCTCTGTGTGTGTCTGTCTCACTGTGTCTGTCTCTCTCTCTGCCTGTCTCTCTCTCTCTCTCTCCCCTCTCTCTCTCTCTATATATATATATATATATGTATATATGTATATGTATATATATATATGTATATATGTATATGTATACATATATACACCCTTCACTGGTTTTGCTTCTCTAGAGAACCCAGCCTAAGACACTCAGTTTCCCAGTAACTTTCTGTCACTTAGAACATATTTGAAACATACGTCACCTTACCATGATACCTGGAAGGATGTGCAGGTATTGCCAGAAAGAGCCCATTTGAACTCAGAGACCATCATGAAAAATACAGAGAATGTTCAAAACGTCTCTCGCCTGTCCTCCTCAAGTTGCGTTTCAGTGTGTGGGACGAGCATCTCAGATGGGCACATGAAAGTCCCCCCTCCTTCGCTTCCCCTCTCATCTTATTATTCCACTCTCTTCCCTGGTCCCAGCTCCATCCTGCCACTCCCCCTTTAGTCAGAACCTCCGGGGCACCCACTCCTACTTCCAAGGAGGTTGATGGTAGATCTTCACATTCCTCATAATGGAGCACCTATGAAACACGAAATGCTCTCCTGCTACTGCTGATTACCTTGAAAGCATAACTTTGATACTTTATTTGCCAGAAGATCCCCTCCCTGTCAAGGATAGAGAAGGAGAGGACCTGGGAAGTGAGAGGTCTTCATAGATGGATACATAGGTAGGTAGGTAGGCAGATGGATGGATGGATGGATGGATGGATGGATGGATGGGGGGAGGCAGGGAAGGAGGGATGGAGGGATGGACAGATAGATATCGTTCTATTTAGGCTGACTTTAGTTTCCTTTTTTTTAAAAAAACTTATCAATTAGTATAAATAAAATCCAGAATTTAAAAACTTCATTAACAATAAGGCAAATAATTTTAGTTCTCTCAAAATCTGAATACCTCGATAGAAATCCTGAGGTTTCCAAGTCGCCTTGAATCAGACCCGTGACTTCCCATTTCTCATCTGCTTTCTTTTTCTTTCCAGGTAATTCATTCTGAATCCTAAAGGGACAACATTTAATGCACAATGATTGAGGCCTACCCTAGTTTTTTCCCAACTATTACACTACTTCTGTCGGATAAATTGCAATGAAAAGTCCATTTTTCCTGAATGGCTTTGATTGTAACTCATTCCAGGAAATGGATTTTTTTTTTCTTGCATTTCTTTCATTAAAAAGTCATGGATTATCACAAATTATTTTATACTGGCAAATCAAAATAGTTTTATTAAAGAGAGTAATTTTATAAACTTGATGACTAGAATACTATTCACCAACCAGTCATTGAGTACAAATGACCTGGGCAGGATGTTGTGTTAGACGCTGTGGAGATTTCTTTTTTTTTAAGTGATTGATTGCCCAGCTGGGTTCTGGTCCTACCTGTGTCTCTGCACAGCATCTAGTCATGAAGGTAAGATGTACAGGACGTCTGTGGTGCCAACCAGCTGGCCAGTGTAGGTAGAGGACAAGGACTTGTGTAACTCAAAAGCGGTATTTGTAAAAAGGCTGGAAAGCAGTTGGGCCAAGAATGTGGTGAACTCTGAAGGATGAGTGGAAAGTCAACACTTTATCTTATAGCCAGCAATTCTCAACCGTGGCTTATAACTCAATTGTGTGTCGAGATCCATCCTGAGGTGTGTCATACGTTATTCATCGCTAATAATAAGGTACCAAAGGACCTACACTAGCAATGGAGTGAAGATAAAGAAAATAAAATTTGGTTTGAAATATACAGAGCTGTCTTAGTTATCTAGTGCTGCTATAACAGAAATGCCACAAATAGATGGCTTTAACAAACAGAAATTTATTTTCTCACAGTTTGGGAGGCTAGAAGTCTGAATTCAGGGAGCCGGCTCTAGGGGAAGGCTTTCTCTCTCTCTGTGGGCTCTGGAGGATGGTGCTTGTCTCTTCTGAGCTTCTGCTCCTGGGTGATCTTCATGTGGCCTGGCATCTTTCTTCCCCCATCTGTGCTCTATTCACTTGCTTAATCTCTTTTATATCTCAAAAGAGATTGACTCAAGATACACCTTACACTAATCCTGCCTCATTAACATAACAAAGACAAGCCATTCCCAAATGGGATTATAACCACAGGCATAGAGGTTAGGGTTTACAACACATGTTTTGGGGGGACACAGTTCAATCCACAATAAGCTCCAAAAATATTTTGAGGAGTTTGAGCATTTTCCTTCTTTATGAAATACACTCACCAACAAAAAGCAGATAGAGTCATGCACTTTTAAAAAGTTCTAATTAGTAGATAATACATACCCTGCAATTAAAGTAGAATAAGATTAATATGTAGGGACCAGGAAGAGAAAGAGGGCTCTGGTAAAGGAAGCAAAGAGGAAGACATAGAGCTGTAAGGACAGGGATGATGTCAGAGAAGACACTGTGAGATGGCTCAGGGAGAGAAAGGTTTAAGGCGACATGTCCTGTAGAAAGTCAAGAAAATTGTGTGAATCCCTCATGGTGACCTTCAGGAGTATTTTTAGCTATCAGATTTCTGGGGGTTAAGAAAGGACTGGCTATTGGAATCGTGAGAGCAGTTGTGAGACACAATTTAGAGAAGTTTGGCAGTGCAGGAAAGGTGAAAAATGAGACCCATGGAGAGGTTTCTAGGACAAGGGAACATTTTCTAGAAGGGAGAATCTTGTTTCTGCATTTAACACCATGTGCTGATGTAGCTGTGGGCAATGGAGAGCACAATACAGCATTTTGCACTGACTGACTCAATCTAAAGTCTACTGTTAATTTCATCATCACCACATCTGTTTCCCTTTAAAAAATGTTTCACCACGTTAGAGAAATCTCACATAGAGGAAAAGTGGGGTTTAGACCTGTCTTAGGCTGGGTTCTCTAGAGAAGCAAAACCAGTAAAGTGTATAAATATATATAAAGAGAAAGAGATTATATCAAGGAAACAGCTCATGCGATTGTAGAGGCTAGAACGTCCCAAGTC
>NW_004443966.1:5066466-5069382 GCF_000243295.1 Trichechus manatus latirostris | reverse complement strand
TCAATCATGGGAGTGATTACATTAAAACACGGAGAATCATGGCCCAGCCAAGATGACACACGATCTTAACCATCACAAGACCTCAGGACATTATTCTTCTAAATAAAAAAAACAAAACAAAACCAAAACCCATTGTTGTGAAGTCGATTAGATTTTGACTCATAGTGACCCTATAGGACAGAGTAGAACTGCCCCATAGGGTTTCCAAGGAGCACCTGGTGGATTTGAACTGCCAGTCTTTTGGTTAGCAGCCGGACTCTTAACCACTACACCACCAGGGTTTCCACTGAGACTCCAGTACTCCTAAAAACCTGAGTTAACAACCAGTTAACACAATACAGGTTATTCTTCATGGGTTTTCTTTCTTGATTTTCTTTGTTGATAATAGTGACATCTTATAAGGAAATCCCTTTTTTCCTCCTCTTTTATATATTAAAATAATGGGTTCTTTATATGTTTTGAAGTAAACCATAAACTACTTAGTTGGTTTTATTAATAATTTCCCTTTATGTGTAGGCAAATTCTCTCAAATATTATATTTTGTTTATGAGTTTATAGGTATCCATCCATCTTGCAAGGATTTTTAAAATGAACTACAATTAAGGCACAAATAGCAGAGAAAGCATAAACTATTGGGAAGATTCTTCCTCGTAGTGTTTATGTCTTAATTTAGATCATTGCTGGTGTACATAGGAGAGCAAAGTCAGCCCAAGTTGTCTTTAATAGTATACAATTGAGCCTTAACATAATATTATTCACTGGAGAGTTAAATCTGATCCAAAAAAGGCTTTGTCCAAACCGTTTATGGCCAGAAATTCTAAAATAAACTCATAATGAAGCTGATTCATCCAAAACCCAGTTCAATGACATTATGGATCAAATTGTGTCCCCCAGAATGTGTGTCAACTTGGCTAGGCCAGTACAGTGTGTTTGTTCACCATTTTGTCATCTGATATAATTACCATAAGTGCTGTAAATCCTACCTCTATGATGTTAAGGAAGCAGGATTAGAAGCAGTTACATTAATGAGGCAGGACTCAATCTACAGGATTAGGTTGTATCTTGAGTCAATCTCTTTTGAGATATCAGAGAATCCAGTTGAGAGGAGAGGGACCTCATACCACCAAGAAAGAAGTGCTGGGAGCTGAGTGCATCCTTTGGAGCAGAGGTCCCTGAGCTGAGAAGCTCCTAGACCAGGGGAAGATTGATGACAAGGGCCTTCCCCCAGAATCAACAGAGACAGAAAGCCTACCCCTGGAGTTGGCACCCTGAATACGGACTTCTAGCCTCCTAAACTGTAAGAAAATAAACTTCTGTTTGTTAAAACCATCCACTTTTGGTATTTCTGTTATAGCAGCACTAGGTAACTAAGACAAGTGGGAATGGAACATTATAGAAAATTTCATTGTACATTTATTTTGGAAAACTTTTCCTTTCAATGATTTTTAGAAAACAAGCAAAAAATTATATATATATATATATATATATATATAGGAGCCCTGTTTGCACAATGGTTAAACTCTCAGCTGCTAACCTAAAGGTTGGCAGTTAGAACCCAACCAGGGGCTCCTTGGGAAAAAGATGTGGCAATCTGCTCACATAAAGATTACAGCCTAGGAAACCCTACGGAGCAGTTCTACTCTGTCTCATAGGGTTGCTATGAATCAAAATCAACTCAAGGGCACCTGACAATTAAACTCCAGAATAGCTAGCAAGTATATAGTCTTTAAGACATTCTTTAGAAGTGAGAATGATGAGACTCTGTCTCATGTACTTTGGACATATTATCAGGAGAGACCAGTCCCTGGAGAAGGACACCACGCTTGGTAAAGGAGAGGGTCAGCAAAAAATGAGGAAGAACTTCAATGAGATGGATTGACACAGTGGCTGCAACAATGGGCTCAAACACAGCAACAATTGTGTGGATGGCACAGGACCAGGCAGTGTTTTATTCTGTTGTACATAGTATTGCTATGAGTAGGAACTGACTCGACAGCACCTAACAACAAGCCATTCTGGAGTTTAATGCCAAATTGGCCCAGTTCAGCAAGAATCTAAGGGCTACCTAGTATTAGCCAGTCATGCCAGTGCAGTTTAAACAATGAAAGCCCAGAGCATAAGCTGATGGTCTTTGTCCTGCTTCTTTGCCAAGTACTACATTATTGGACAGTGGTCCTCACAGGTAGGAGAATTAAAAGACAACTTCCACTTCTGTTCAACAACAACACAAAGAAATGGCAATACCCACCCACGAGGCTATGGTATAGCACCATCCACGTCATATTGAAGCCTGAGGCAAAGGAGAAATCAGTAATACTCATCCTGTCCTTATTTAAAACTTGATATTTTGTTTATCATGGATTTTTGCATTAATTTTGATTTTTTAAAATATCATTGATCTTGATGACTATGGTTTTAGTTTGTTTGGTTTTTGACAACAGCTTAAGTTTTGTGCCTAATATGAGCACCTCACTCATCTCACCCCGGCTCTGTGGTATAATAGCCAATGACTAGGTGTCAGGCACTGTGCTAAATGCTTTATCCACAGTATTTCGTTCCTTCCTTTTGCATAATCTTTGAGACAGGCACTTTTGTTTTCATACCCATGAGTAAACTGAGGCTTAGACACAGTAGGTGGCTTGTCCACGTTCCCAAATCTGTTAAGTGCTAGAACTGGAATTTGAACCTGGGCCACTCTGATGCCGCATTCTGTGCCTTTAACCAGATGCTCTATCAATGTCCCTATGACGGGACGGCAGCTAACAACAACACAACAATAATGACCATGTTGTGCCTTGAATTGTCCCCCCCACACACACACACACAAATATGTGTTGGACAGATGAATGGACAAACAAACTATGGTACATACACACAATGAAGTACTATGCAACGAGAAAGAACAATGATGAATCT
>NW_004443966.1:5057571-5066116 GCF_000243295.1 Trichechus manatus latirostris | reverse complement strand
GGAGCAAGGGAGAATGAAGAGAACAGGATACAAGGAAAAGATTAGTCCAAAGGACTAACGGACCACAGCTACCAAGGCCTCCGCCAAACTGAGTCCTGTACAGCTAGATGGTGCCCGGCTAACACCACTGACTGCTCTGACCGGGATCAAAACAGAGGGTTCTGGACAGAGCTGGAGAAGGATGTAGAACAAAATTCTAACACGCAAAAACAAGACCAGATTTACCGGCCTGACAGAGACTGGAGAAATCCCGAGAGTATGGCCCCCAGACACCCTTTTAGCTCGGTGGCAAAGTCACTTCTGAGGTTCACCATTCAGCCGGGGATTGGACAGCCGCATAAAACCAAACGGGACTAATGAGGCACAGTAGTCCAGGGACAAGGGCTAGAAGACAGAAGGGGACAGGCAAGCTGGTGATAGGGAACCCAAGGTTGAGTAAGAACAGTGTTGATGTGTTGTGAGGTTGTTAACCATTGTCATCGGGCAACGTGAACTATCTGTTTAATGAGAAACTGTTTCTGTAAACCTTAATCTAAAGTGAGAAGAACAGCACAATTGTAAGAGTGTAGTTGATGTCACTGAACTGTGCATGTAGAAGTTCTAGCAATGGTGTATCTTTGGCTATGTATATTTTCACCAAAAAGAAAAGGTTGAGAAGGGAGAGGGTCGACATGTCGTGGGGTTGTTAACCAAAGTCATAAAACATGTACTACTGTTTAATGAGAAACTATTTGTTCTGTAAACCTTCACCTGAAGTACAATAAAATATATATATATGTGTGTGTATTGGAATCCTAACCCCTGTCCCTGAGGATGTAAACCGATTTGGGAATAGAGTTTTCTTTGTTATGTTAATGAGGCCATATCAGTGTAAGGTGTGTCTTAACCTAATCATTTCTGGGTTATAAAGAGCAGCATAGACACAGAGACAAGCAAGCACAAAGAGAGGAAGAAGGATGCCATACAGAAATCGCAGAGGAACTGAGGAACTGCGGGGCAGCAGAAGTTGAGACAATGACCTGCCTCCAGAGCCGACAGAGAGAGAGCCTTCCCCTAGAGCCTGCGCCCTGAGTTCAGACTTCTAGCATCCTAAACCGTGAGAAATAAATTTCTGTTTGTCAAAGCCAGCTCCTTGTTATGTTTCTGTTACAGCAGCACTAGGAGACCAAGACAGACCACATGAGTCGAGGTTGGAAAAAATGCATCACACAAACTACAAGGGATAAAGGGTGTGGCAGAGTGAGAGCTAAATAAATGCTGATTCACTTTCTCCTTTCCTTCGCCCAAGGACAGCACATATCAAAGACTACGAATAGCAACACAGAAACAAATTATTTTGAGAGAGTAAATTAATTTTAACATTCTATCTGATTTCTTACACCTTCATCCCAGGTCTACACTAGCAATGGAGTGAACTGTTAGTGTAATTATCCAGATGAATCTGTTAAGGAAAATAATATTTGGTTTAAAATATACAGAGCCAAAAATATTTTGGGGGTTTACACCTCTTCCTTAGTAATGAAACTGAAACAAGTTCTTTATGAATATGCGCTCGCCAGCAAAAGGCATATAGAGTCATGTTACCTTTAAAAAGGCCTAATTAGTGACAGTACATATCCTGCAAGTAAAGTAAAATAAGATTAATATCGTGCCAAACTAAAAAACCAAACCCATTGCCGCCAAGTTGATTCCGACTCATAGCAACCCTATAGGATAGAGAAGAACTGCTCCATAGGGTTTCCAAGGAGCAGGTGGTGGATTTGGACTGCCGACATTTTGGTTAGCAGCTGTAGCTCACCATAGCTCTTAACCGTAGCGCCACCGGGGCTCCTAATATCATCCACTTGCTCTTAAAAGAAGAAATATCAAATATACTCCCCTTTGTTTCTCCTTCAATAGTCGGATACACTTTAATTGTTTTCACGCTCAAGTACAGATTTCCCAAGGCAATGTGAATGGGTTATAAGATTCTCTATCAGGAGCTAGAGCCCCACATAGCCATATAGTAGGTTGTCATCAAGGAATCCTTGGGTAGCACAAGTGAGTAAGTGCTCTACTACTAACCAAACGGTTGGTGGTTCAAATCTACCCAGAGGCACCTTGGAGGTAAGGTCTGGTGATCTGCTTCCAAAAAAATCACAGCCTTGAAAAGCCTATCGAGCAATTCTACTCTGCACACGTGGGGTCCCCAGGAGTCAGAATTGACTCCACAGAAACTAACAACAACAACAGTTTGTCATCTCTGTTATCACTCAGGGAACAGATTTCTCTTCCTCCTGGAAACATACAAAATAAGATTGATAATTATTTTATTCCATAAAGTGATTCATACTGTGAAGGCACTGGAAACTATCTATCTATATGTGTTTGGGCAAGTTACCTAACCTCTCTTTGACTAAGTTTCCTCATCTGTAAAATCGGGATAATCTTAGCTATTATTTATAATATTATCTATTATACGAACGTTATTATTAGTATTTTCTCCCAAGACCCAGTCAGAAAAATGAAGGTCTAATTAATATTAGCTCAACTATTTTATCTTCCATATGGAGACAGAATTTGGTAATTAATCTGGTTGACTCACTCTGCCTGCTATTATTGATGTTGTTTGTGTTGGTACAATTCTAAGTATACTTCTGGTGTCAGCCACACTCCAAAATCATCTCTTTCCCTTGCATGAAGCTATTAATGCATGATCAAATGTACATACAGCTCCTAATATTCTAGATCATTTTGGCTCCACCTAACGCAAATCCCAAGAACTTTCTTCTCCGGGAACGACAGGCCAGATTGTTACAGAATGGCTTCTGCCTTGTTTATCTGAATCCTTCCTGTCCCAGCTATACGAGTCAACCAAATTAAGCACCTACCCAGGCCCTTGGACAGGGAAAAAGGCCTAAGTATTTGGTACTGTGAGAAAAGTGGAAGTGGCATCACTCACCCATTCTCCCTACTTTCCTCCCTGGTAGAAATAATTCTTCACAGTGGGCATCTTTGGGGATAAATATGTCTGGCAATAGCTGTGGAGCCAACGACCACCACACTCATGCCAGACAATTACCTGGCCCCTGCTTTCATCTGTTTGGCTTGTTCTCATGAACAATACAGTAAGATTTCAAAGCATGACCAGAACAAAGAAGACTTGCACCTCCCCAGTCCCACCACCTGGCCTGGGCTCTGCCCTCTAAGACTCTACCACCTGCTTCCCTGTTCTTGGCATTAGGAATGGACCTGTTCCTGACTAGTACCTCTGTGTCAAGTCTCTTACGTTGGAAGTTAGGGGCTTAGCTTTCCCTGGCTTATTTTCTCCCAAATCCACTCAAAAGAGTAAAAGTCTAGTCAATGTTGGTTCTACTATTTTATTTTACACATGGAGACAAAATTTGGTAATTCCAGTACTTAAAAGTCAAGACATTCTTTTTGGACAGGTCTCAGTGATAAACACAAAATCACTGTTAATTCATTGTAATTTTAAAACTCAAACATACCCAACATCTAACATTCACATAATCAATCTGATTTCTTTTTCAAAGGAGGAGTCTCCCCATTTTCTAAGAGGAGATAATTATATAGGTATCTGTAGGAAAATTTCCACAATATTAGTTTTCCTTCTATTAAGTTTAAACAGAGAAAATTCCAAATCAAGATTTAAAAATTCTTCAACACAGGCTCTTGTTATGAGCAACACTGAAGGACAGACAATAAAAGTGACCCTTATAATCCTCCTACACAGGAATCACACAAAAAAATTTCATAGCTGGAGTCTTAAATGCTAGTGAGCGGCTGTCTAAGATGCATCAATTTGTCCCAACCCACCTAGAGTAAAGGAGAATGAAGAACACCAAAGTCACAAGGAAGGTATTAGCCCAAGAGACAGGAAGGGCCACATAGAGCAGAGACTTCATCAGCCTGAGAGCAGAAGAACTAGATGGTGCCCAGCTACCACCAATGTACTACCTTGAGAGGGAACACAACAGAGAGTCCCTGACATAGCAGGAGAAAAGTGGGATGCAGAACTCAAATTCTAGTAAAAAGACTGGACTTAATGGTCTGACTGAGACTGGAGGAACCCCAGAAGGCATGGCCCCCAGACTCTATGTCAACCTAGCACTAAAACCATTCCCAAGGCCAATTCTTCAGACAAAGATTAGACTAGACTATGGGACATAAAATGATACTCGTGAAGAGTGTGCTTATCAAGTAGATACATGATACTAAATGGACAGCTCCTGTCCAGAGGTGAGATGAAAAGGCAGAGAGGGTCTGGAGCTGGTTGAATGGACACAGGAAATTAGGAATGGAGAGGAGGAGTGTGCTGTCACAGTATAGGGAGAGCAATTAGGGTCACATAGCGATGTGTGTATAAATTTTTGTATGAGAGACTAACTTGAATTGTAAACTTTCACTTAAAGTACAACAGTAAAATTTAAAAAAAAAAAAAGGAAATTTCTTAGAACTAAAGGGCGTGAATATCTAGATTACATAGGTCCCCCAAGTACCTGGCACAGTGAGTAAGAAAGACCTCATTTTGAGAAGAAACTCATATTGAAATTTCAGAACACTAAAGCTAAAGAGGAAGTCCCAAAATGTTCCAGAGAGTAAAAATATCAGGTCACATACAAATAATCAGAAGTCAGAATGACATCAAATTTCTCAATAGTAACAGTGGGAGAAAGAGCAGTATCTTTAAAATTTTGAGAGAAACGTATATCCATTCTAGAATTCTATAACCAGCCAAATTACCCATCATGTCTTAGGACCCATGAAGTACATTTGAATATCTACTAGTTCCTAAAAATGTAATTTATAGGCACCCTTTCTCAGGATTCTACTAAGAAATATTTTCTAGCAAGATGAGAAAGTAAACCAACAAGAAGTAGACATGGACCCAGGAAGCAGAGGATCCACTGCAAAAGAACAGCAAAGGGAATTCTCAGGAATATGATGAAGGGAAGCCCCAGGATAATGGCCTGCAGGTCTGACGGAGAGCAACCAGATCGGACTGGAGCAAGAGGACTCAGACCTCCAGAGAAGACATTCTCAAGAAAATGTGTGTTGGGGTGGGGTGTGTTAGGACAGAGATACAGAGACAGAGAGAGAAAGAAACAGATTACCTAATATGTTTAACCAGAGTGAGAGAAGTTATAATTCTATCAGAAAGTTAGGAGATGAATTAATAATAGGTCCATAAAGAACTAAGCCAATGGCCCAAAGATGCAATGAATAATGCCAAGAATTTTTTTTTTTAATTAGAAGTTATGCATGAAAGAAAGTGAAATCATACTTGGCTCAGCTATGAACAAAATTTATAATAATGTAAACACTAATTATTGGTTTAACCAAAAATTGTTATGTCACTATATTGGGAGGGTCATGGGAGAAAAAGTGTATGTGGAGAAGCTGGATTAGGGGGTGTAAGAGAGCTCATTCTTCACCTCTTACAGTAGGACATCAATAGATGATAACATCTAAGAGTAAAAGACCAAGAAACCACAGTATAAGCACGTTTGACTTTGTAAACTAAGTACATGCATTTCTTCGATGCAAATAAAATAAAAATATCTACAGTGTATGTTCTCAACAGCAACAACAAAAAATAAAATAAATCAAATTGTTTTTAATTAAAAGAAAAACTCAGAGTTTTTTTAGAAAAAAACTAGACTATTTTTAAAGACATGCATTTATTATTTCGAAATTCCTCAGGTTATGTATTTGAGAGTTCTTTACTGCCTTTGTTCCTAGGAAGGAATTGCTGTATTTCTATTCTGGGTGCATCCAAATATGTGGTAACAAATTACAATTCTTCCTTTTGAGAGTGGCATTATGAAACCTTTGTCAGAGGACTTAAGACATTAATTTAAAATATAATTTTGTTCAAAAGAACATAAACCTATGGACTGCACAGTAAAATATTCCAAATACACTATATTTCTGACAAAAAATTATTATATGGTTTTTACTGTCAGTTTTAGCACATTAAAAATAGAACAATCAAGGTAAAATCCGTTTTATTAATACAAAAAATATTTTCCTGCTACCATTACTGAACGTTTTGATCAAAGATTCTATAGGAGAATCCTGAACAAAAGTGGGAAAATGCAGAACAGAATTTCAAATTCTCATGGAATCCAAACTTTCTGGAGCCATGGAGGCTAGAAGAACTCCTGAAACTATTGCCCTGAGATAATCTTTAAACTTTAAGCCTTAAACCAAAAATATTCCTTGAAGTTTTCTTAGAACTGAACAATAGTTTAACTAGTAAAGAATGTCTGCCTTGAGCATTGTGCTCTTTTAAGATCTATCTATATGGGATCCAATTTACAGCAGTAATTCAAAAGATTAAATGGGAAACTTAGGGGGGCGGAGAGTTTACGTTAATAGGGGAGGAACTACTCAGGAAAGGAGGATGAGAATGGTTGCAAGAACTTAAAAGAATGTGATCAATGTCACTGAATTGCACATGTAGAAATTGTTGAATTGGTTTATTTTCTGCTGTGTATATTCTCAACAATAACAAAAAAGTAAAATAAATTATACAAAAATATTCTCCAGGTGCACAGAGTGTTCGTTTAAAGTATGTTATTTTATATGTGTGGCGCAGTGGTTAAGCACTAGCCTGCTAACCAAATGGTGGGTGGTTTGAACCCACCAGCAGCTCCACGGGAGAAAGATGTGGCAGCCAGTTTCCATAAAGATGTACAGCCTTGGGAACCCTATGGGGCAGTTCTATCTGTCCTATAGGCTTGCTACGAGTCACAGTCAACTAGAAGGCAGTGGTTTTTTCTTTGTTCGTTTTTTGGGGGGGGAGTTGGTTTTGTGTAACTATAACATGATTTTAGAGCAAGGAAAAAGAAAAAAATTTTTTTAGTTAGCTTTATAGTAGTATTATGAATAACAAAAAGCTGGGCTACCTTTTCCCATAACTCAGATAATTAAAATAAGTACTTGGTGAACATGTATTACATAAATTATCAGGCAATAGAAGAACTCCAGGATTCAGTCAAAAGACTTGGTTTCAAATTTTGGCTTCATCTCTTACTGACTGGACAATCTGGGGCAAGTGATTGAATTTCCTTGAGCCTCAGTTTCCTCACTGTTGAGCACCTAGACTGTGTCAGGCTCTGTTTTAGGCACGGGAGATACAGTACCTCCTGTAGTCTATGCCATCAGGGATCTTATATCCTAAGTGGGGAAGAAAATAAACAAGCGAAGTAATTTTAGATAGTGATAAGAAAGAGGAAGAAAATAAAAAGAAGCGGAGCATGGGGGCTAGTTTAGAAAAGAGGTTAGGGTGGACTTCTCTAAGAAGGTGGTACTTGACTGACACTTGGACGATCTTTGTGACACTATGTGATATGCTTCAATATGATGATACTGTGTGAAGAACTAGGGGTGGAGAACTCTAGGCAGAAGTCAGGGCAAAGAAGAGCTTGGCATGTTTGGAGGACAGAAAGGAGGCTGGTGTGGCTAGAGTTTAGAAAGGGGTGAGAAGGCTACAAGATGAATCTGGAGGGCAGTGTATGTAGGAGTATAATAAGGAGTTTTGGTTTTATTTGAGATGAGAAGCCACAGGACAGTTTTAAGCAAGAGAGTAAGTAACCTGATCTGATTTACTCTGGCAGCAGTTTTGAGGCTTCCAAGGGAGACTAAGAGGAAGCAAAGAAAGCAGTTTTAAGGCTGTTACAGAAGTGAGATATGATGGTGGCTTGGATTACGACGGCTGCAGGGAAGATGGAGCTATACAGAAGTGGGCTGTCTTTGGGTGTAGTATAAAGGTAGAGCTAAGCAAACTTCTGAAGGATTACTTAGATATGGAAGAAAGAGTAATCAAGTTGTTTTGTTTGCTTGTTTTAACCTGAGCAACTAGGTAAAATGATGCCATTTATGAGACAGAGAATACTGTAGGAGGAGAAGGTTTAAGGGCAGAAATCAAGAGCTCAGTTTTGGACATGTTAAGTGTAATATGCCTATTAAACCTCCAAGAAGAAATATCAGGCAACTGGAGCTATGAGTGTGAAGTTTGGGGGAGAGTTTGAGCAAAAGACATCATTTAATTCATTAGCATATACAAGGTTCAAAAGGTCATGGAACTGGATGAGGCGATCTGGAGAAGACATGCAGATGGGGAATTGTGTGGCTCAGAACCAAGCCACAGAGCAGAGGAGGAGGAACCAGACACCAGGAATAGAGAACCAGGAAAGGAGATTGAGAGGAAGTCTGTGTAGATACAGGAAAACCAGGAGTGTGGCGGCACTGAACCCAAAAGAAGAGTTTCAAGGAGGATGGCAACCAGTGGTCACCTGGATTAAAGACTGTTGAAAAGTTTCAGAAGTAAAGGCCCAAAAAATGAGTGATGATTTGGCGTTGGTGGTCATTGGTGACATTCATGAGTGCATTTCAGTGGAGTACCGGGGACTGAGGATCAGTGACCACAGACACTGCATTCCAGAAGTCTTACAGTGATGAGAAGTCTGACAGTGACGAGAAGTCCTACAATGACGAGAAGTCTTACAGCGACGAGAAGTTTTACAGTGATGAGAAGTCT
>NW_004443966.1:5057103-5057471 GCF_000243295.1 Trichechus manatus latirostris | reverse complement strand
ACAGTGACGAGAAGTCTTACAGCGACGAGAAGTTTTACAGTGATGAGAAGTCTTACAGTAACGAGAAGTCTGACAGTGATGAGAAGTTTTACAGTGACGAGAAGTCTGACAGTGACGAAAAGTCTGACAGTGACGAAAAGTCTGACGGTGACGAGAAGTCTGACGGTGATGAGAAGTTTTATAGTGACAAGAAGTCTGACAGTGATGAGAAGTCTTACAGTAACGAGAAGTCTTACAGTGACGAGAAGTCTTACAGTGACGAGAAGTCTGACGGTGACGAGAAGTCTGACGGTGATGAGAAGTCTGACGGTGACGAGAAGTCTTACGGTGACGAGAAGTCTGATGGTGACGAGAAGTCTGACGGTGAC
>NW_004443966.1:5054033-5056593 GCF_000243295.1 Trichechus manatus latirostris | reverse complement strand
GAGAAGTCTGACGGTGACGAGAAGTCTTACGGTGACGAGAAGTCTGATGGTGACGAGAAGTCTGACGGTGACAAGAAGTTTTACGGTGACGAGAACTCTGACAGTGGCGAGAAGTCTGACGGTGACGAGAAGTTTTATGGTGACGAGAAGTCTGACGGTGACAAGAAGTCTTACGGTGACGAGAAGTCTGACAGTGACGAGAAGTCTTATGGTGACGAGAAGTTTTACGGTGACGAGAAGTCTTACGGTGACGAGAATTTTTACAGTGACGAGAATTCTTACAGTGATAGGAAGTCTGACAGTGATGAGAAGTTTTACAGTGATGAGAAGCAAAAAAATGGTGACGTAGCTAGGAAGGGATGATGTGGGATTAAGAGAGATTGTTTTATTTTCTTTCAAATAGAAGAGACTAGAACAGGTTTCCTTTCTGCTAGGAGTGATCCATTTAAGAGAGAGAAATCAGTGATGCAGGAAGAGAGGAGAGAGTAGTTGTCAGTCACTATTTTAAAGTTCTGACAGGTGAATAAACACAAGTCCCTTAAATGATATGAAAAACTTTGAACAGCAACAACAAAAAACTCTCCTTAATTTTCAATGGTTTTGTAAAGATTTATTCTGTTTCGCTTTCTCTCGTTCCTTGTTTAAGAGGAATTAGTCTTGTCCAGTTTTTTGTTTACTGAGAATTTTACTTTCTCCGTAATTTGGACTTGTCACATATAAAAAGTCTGTGTCCACGTGAGGCATTATTGTGCTGTGATTAAGAAGTGAAGTCCTTTCATCCACCTATGAGCAGCTGATATTTGACAAAGGTCCAAGGTCCATTAATTGGGGAAAAGACGGTCTCTTTAACAAACAGTGCTGGCATAACTGGATATCCATCTGCAAAAAACTGAAACAAGACCCATACCTCACATCATGCACAAAAACTAACTCAAAATGGATCAAAGACCTAAATATAAAGTCAAAAACGATAAAAATCATGGAAGAAAAAATAGGGACAACGCTAGGAATGGCATAAACAGATACAACCCATAAGTAACAATGCACAAACAACCAGAAGCGAAACTAGATAAGTGGGAGCTCCTGTAAATCAAACACCTATGCGCATCAAAAGACTTCACCAAAAGAGTAAAAAGACAACCAATGGACTGGGAAAAAATTTTTGGCTACGACAAGTCTGATCAGCGTCTAATCTCTAAAATCTACAAGATACTGCAAAACCTAAACAACAAAAGACAGATAACTCAATTAAAAAATGGGCAAAGGATATGAACAGGCACTTTGCCAAAGAAGACATTCAGGTGGCTAACAGACACAGGAAGAAATGCTCACAATCATTAGCCATTAGAGAAACACAAATCAAAACTATAATGAGGTGCCATCTCACCCCAGCAAGGCTATCATTAATCCAAAAAACACAAAATAAAAATGTTGGGGAGATTGTGGAGAGACTGGAACACTTATGCAATGTTGGTGGGAATGTAAAATGGTACAACCATTTTGGAAATTGTTTTGGTGCTTTCTTAAAAAGCTAGAAATAGAAGTACCATAAGCTCCAGCTATCCCGCTCCTTGGAATATATCCTAGAGAAATAAGAGCCTTCACACGAATAGATATACGCACACTCATGTTCACTGCAGCACTGTTCATGATAGCAAAAAGATGGAAACAACCTAGGTGCCCATCAATGGACGAATGGATAAACAAATTATGGTATATTCACACAATGGAATACTACACAATGGTAAAGAACAACGATGAATCCGTGAAACATCTTATAACATGGAAGAATCTGGAAGGCATTATGCTGAGTGTATTTAGTCAGTCACAAAAGGACAAATATTATATAAGACTACTATTATAAGAACTCAGGAAAGAGTTTAAACACAGAAGAAAACATTCTTTGATGGTTACGAGGGTGGGGAGGGAGAGAGAGGGATATTCACTAACTAGATAATAGACAAGAATTATCTTAGGTGTAGGGAAGGACAGCACACACAACAGGAGAAGTCAGCACAATTGGACTAAACCAAAGCTAAGAAGTTTCCTGAATACAACCAAACACTTTGAGGGACAGAGTAGCAGGCGTGGGGGTCTGGAGACCATGCCTTCTGGGGACATCTAGGTCAATTGGCATAACAAAGTTTATTAAGAAATTGTACTGCATCCTACTTCGGTAAGTGGCATCTGGGGTCTTAAAAGCTAGCGAGCAGCCATCTAAGATGCATCAATTGGTCCCGACCCACCTGGAGTAAAGGCAAATGAAGAACACCAAAGTCACAAGGAAAATATTATTAGCCCAAGAAACAGAAAGGGCCACATAAACCAGAGACTTCATCAGCCTGAGATCAGAAGAACTAGATGGTGCTGGCTACCACCAATGACCACCCTGACAGGGAACACAACAGAGAGTACCTGATGGAACAGGAGAAAAGTGGGGTGCAGAACTCAAATTCTAATGGTCTGACTGAGACTGCAGGAACCCCAGAAGGCATGGCCCCGGACTCTCTGTCAACCCAGCACTAAAACCATTCCCAAGGCCAACTCTTCAGACAAAGAT
>NW_004443966.1:5023135-5053933 GCF_000243295.1 Trichechus manatus latirostris | reverse complement strand
GGAAAGGAGGAATGTGCTGTCACAGTATAGGGAGAGCAATTAGGGTCACATAACAATGCATGTATAAATTTTTGTATGAGAGACTAACTTGAATTGTAAATTTTCACTTAAAGCACAACAATAAAATAAAGAAAAAAAAAAGAAGTGAAGTCCTGGAGTCAGACTGGCTTGGCTTAAACCTCAGCTTGTCTACTTGGTAGCTGTACGGCTTTGAGCAAGTTAACTAAAATCTCTGAGCTTCAGTGTTCTGTTCTATTAAACATGCATAATAATAATAAATAACTATAGTACCTATTTCATTATGTTGTTCTGAGGATTAAATAAGAAAATAACATGCAAAGTGTCTGGCACATAGTAGCACTCCATAAATAATAGCTGTTATTATCATTATTATTACTACTGCATAGGCAAATAAAAAACAAAATAAAAAAAATCACTCATGCAGTTAAGAAATTTACAACTGCAAGAGTCAATAAATTGCCTGGTGGATTCAATAAATGATAGAAATTTCTTCTGAATCAACCAGGTAATCTTCAACTTTACTTTCAGACAGCTTTCAAAAAGTATGCGTCCAACACCTGCACTCTGCAAGGCACGTACTGTGTGTCTCCAACTTATTTTGTACATGAAGATATGGCCACAATAAAATTCTTTTCCTTTCTTAGTCAAGAACATAAAATTAAAGCAGAGACAGCTAGATAGGTAGGTAGGTGGGTAGGTAGGCAGATAGATGAACAATGAGAGTTTGATGGATTAGAAAATCTGTCCCCAACACCGGCCTGATGGCCTCCACCTTCTGCCCCAGACAGAACCAAGGGCTTCAGATACAAGCCATTGTCGGACAGCAGAATTTCCAATAGGGCACACTTACAAGCAAGATTTGAAAGTGACATATTAGACAATAGAGCAGAAATTCAGGAGAGGGTTGTGTGAGGAAAGCCGACTTGAGAAGGGTCTTCAGCAGCACGAGGGAGAGCCTCCAGCTACTAGATTTTTCCCACTGCAGCCTAAGAAAAAGCTACCCATTTCCCCTGGAAACTCCCGTCTTCCCTGTTTGTCCCGCCTTTAAAGCAAGGTATCTAGGACTTAAGGGTCTTCCTGACAGGCAGTGATGGAGACCACATCCGCTTTCACAAAGGAACCTTCCACCAACCCCTCAGGGACCTGGATTCTGCCTAGAACCTTCCCACCCACGTGTGTTCTGTAGTCCAGGGGCACTAGTGCCATTGCTCATGTCAGGAGAGCAGAATCCGGGCCCCACCCCAGATCCATGGAACCAGAATCTGCATTTTAACAAGACGCCAGCTGATTCGTACACACATTAAAGTCTGAGAATATTGGCTTACAGAACTGGAGCCCACCAGAACCTGGCAGAGCCCCAGTCTTCGAGAGTCACGGCTTCTTCACTGGAGGAGAAACTACAGGATCCTGGTATTAGGGACCCTGGTCATTGACACAGTCTGGATGTTTGTATTATGAAGAGCCCCAAGGAATGCCACGCCATTTGGAATTTATAAGGAATGTCTACTTGATTATTTAATGAGTCATATGGAGCACCAGAAAGAAATGTGATAAAAATGAAGAAACAAAGGGCAACATTCTCTCTAGGCTGATATTCAGTACGCAACACTTAGCAACTGTTTATTTTTTTCATTAAACTCAGCTGTCCTAATTTAGGAGCGCCTCCAAAAATATCAGTTGCTATTTAGCCTCCCTCAGTTAAGAGTTGTTTGATTTTGTCAGACAATGAAGCTAACTCTCATCATTGCAGGAGGAAGAACAGGGTGTCATAAAGCCACAGAAGGATGTCCCCACCTACACATGTTCACAGTGGCACAACTTGGGGACACTGTGACTAAAAGCATGTCCTAGTCACACAAACTTACGGGGGGTGGCAGGGATCACCATCATCAGCTCTAGGAGCTGCATGTAGTGGTGTTTCCTGCTTGTGTTTGCTTTTTTGCATTTCTGTTTCCAGCAGGAGCATGTTTGCCCTGCTCCTCAGATGGAGTCCCTGAACAGTGATTCTCCATTTGTATCCTACCGTCGATTTCCTAGGCCATCATTTCGGGTAAACTCTCTATGGACCAGTCAAATACTCAGTAGGCACTTGCTCTAAGTCCAGCCCTGGGCTAGGGAGTGTGAAGGAGAAGGGGACTGGGTAGTGAGACCCAAAATATCTCTAAGTCACATGTTCCCCCCCGCCCAGGGGTTTCTTGTCTTGTTGGGCAGAGATTTTTTTTTTATGAAAAGAATATACAAAAAAATAAGAAGAAATGAAAGATAGGGTAATAAGGTGCTAAATGACATGGTTCACACTGAGTACTATATCAAAAACCAAGCCCGTTATGGTCGAGTCAATTCTGATTCCTAGCAGCCCCGTAGGGCAGGGTAGAACTGCCCTATAGAGTTTCCAAGGCTGTAACCTTTATGGAAGCAGACTGCCACATCTTTCTCCCGCCGAGTGCCTAGTGAGTTAGAACTGTCGACCTTTGGGTTAGCAGCTGAGTGCTTAACCACTGTGCCGCCAGGGCTCATGCGTACTATAGAAGGTCAGAAAAGAATGAGCTCTTTTCATCTGAAAAGAGGAAGGGAAAGTTTAAGACGTAAGCTGATGAATGTGTGTGGCTAGTTAATACATAGAAGAGGGTTTAGGGGCAGTTCCAAGGGAGAAAACAGGGAGGACACAGGCATAGAGGTAAGAGTTATCAATATCCCTTAGTGTTACTTTCCATTTCCCTAATAGGAAGAATAGTATTTGTTTTGGTTAAGTCATAAGGTTGTTACGAGATGGTATTTGAAAATGCTTTATAAACTGAAGGGTTATACAAATTATTACTTGTTGTGCATTCCTGTTGTGTTTAGAATGTTACGCTAGGCCTATGAGTGATCAGGAAACCCTGGTGGCCCAGTGGTTAAGTGCTATGGCTGCTAACCAAAAGGTTGGCAGTTCAAATCCACCAGACGCTTGTTGAAAATTCCATGGGGCAGATCCACTGTGTCCTATGCCATCAAGTTGATGGCAGTGGGTTTGGGTTTTTTTGGTTTTATGAGTAATTAAACTGATAAAATCATTTCAGTAACCAAACCTACTAGGAACTACCTGCCTTGAGTGGATTCTGACTCATGACTACCCCATGTGTTACAGAGTAGAACTGCTCCATTGGATTTTCTTGGCTATAATCTTTATGGAAGCAGATCTGCAGGCCTTTCTTCCATCATGTTGTTGGGTAGGTTGATCTACAGCTCACATTAAATTCTAGAAACCTTCTAAGCTTTCTTTTGCAACTCTTGGAGAGAAAAGACTCAAAAGGATCCATAGAAGCAATCTGCTTATCCCTGCAGGTTACAGAGTCTTTTTTCCTGAAAGGGGAAAAGTGGGCTTACAGATGAATTTGATTGATTGTAAAAGGCAGTTCGGATAAATGACATCTGTCTTAGTTATCTAGTGCTGCTATAACAGAAATACGGCAAATGCATGGCTTTCTCAAACAGAAATTTATTCCCCCGGACACCCTTTTAGCTCAGTCATGAAGTCACTCCTGAGGTGGTTCACCCTTCTGCCAAAGATTAGACAGGCCCATAAAACAAAATGAGACTAAAGGGGCACACCAGCCCAGGGGCAAAACTAGAAGGTAAGAGACGACCGGAAAGCTGGTAAAAGGGAACCCAAGGTCGAGAAGGGAGAGTGTTGACATGCCGTGGGGTTGGTAACCAGTATTACAAAACACTATGTGTACTAGTTGTTTAATGAGAAGCTAATTTGTTCTGTAAACCTTCATCCAAAGTACAATAAAAAAAAAAATTATTTTCTCACAGTTTAGGAGGCTAGAAGGCCAAATTCAGGGAGCCAGCTCTAGGTGAAGGCTTCCTCTCTCTGTTGGCTCTGGAGGAAGGTCCTTGTCTCTTTGGCTTGTTTCCTGGTTCCTTAGCGATTTCCATGTGGCCTGGCATCTATCTTCCCCCATCTCTGCTTGCTTGTTTAATCTCATTTATATCTCAAAAGGGGTTGACTCAAGATACACCTACACTAATCCTGTCTCATGAACATAGCAAAGACAACCCATTCCCAAATGGCTTTGTAACCACAGGCATAGAGGTTAGAATTTACAACACATATTCTGAGGGACACAGTTCAATCCATAGCACCATCCAAGGCATGTTTTCCGCATAAGGTAGGTTTTCTGTTTGTTACTTTGCCTCTGTAGCTAGTCTATCAGCACATCCTAAGAAGTAACCCACAGCTCAGGGTGAACCCTCAACGTGCTTATGCTATGAGGCTCACACTATGAGGTTCATCTGCACTATGAGGCTTATAGTACGACCTTCATTTGCGCTTTGAGACTTACGCTATGATGTTCATTTGGTTCCCTAGAAGAGAGAGAAGGGCCAGCTTGCTTCACGCCTTCCTGGTAAAGTAGAATGAGGCCCTTTTTTTTTTTTTTTTAACACAGCTACATCGATTATGGAGTAAGTTCAACCCTTAGAGCTTGAGGACATGACATTAAAGAAATCCGGTAAGTATGAAACAGGAGATGACAGGTTGGGAGGGCATCTGAACCACTGACTCAGCGCCCAGAAGTGGGGAGGGCCTGGCTCAGGAAGCTGGAGAGCACAGCCTGGTTATTCAGTACTCATCCATCTGGGCCCACTTTCTGAACTCACTTTCTATCTATAGAGGCCCTCCTTTTGATTTTCCTTGTTAAAATTCATTTCCCAGGATTCTTTGAGGGTAATCACGGGAGCTCCTCTGCTTCACCGCACACCCCAGCCACCCATCAACCTCCGTTAGTGATTCTGGGCAGGCCACCAGAGGAAGACACGGAGCAGAGGTCCAGCACAGTGACTTACACACTTTCGACTGCTTATTTGCAGAAAGAATGCTGAGAAAATATGTACCCCTATGGAGCTCTGGTAGCGCAGTGGTAAAGAGCTCAGCTGCTAATCAAAAAGTTGGCAGTTCGAATCCACTAGCTGCTCCTTGGAAACCCTATGGAACAGTTTTACTCTGTCCTATAGGGTCGCCATGAGTCTGACTCGACAGCTACGGGCTTGGTTTTGGTTTTTGTGTACACTTTTAAGTTGACGTCTAAAATGTTTCACCTTAAGTTAAAATACTTGCAAAAAATGTAAATACTGGCATAATGATAAAAAAAAAAAAAATAGAACCGTTACGATACTCTTTGCAATGAATCCAAGGTCTTTCGAGCACCTCAGTTATTTGATACTTAACCTCGTAGGGTCATTAGCAGACTCAAGGAGTTAATAGATGCAAAGCAGATGCACCGTGCCCAGCCTAGGATAAATAATGTGTTTACTATATGGGTACAGGAGGCAGTGAATAAAGGCCCCAGTCTCCCCATCCTTAGGTGAGACAACTGTGAGGCTTGCTGTGCAGTTTCCCAGCAGGTCCTCAGCGGGGCAGAGCCCTGGTTGCCCACGGTGGTAACTGTCATGTTAATGCATGTTATTGCCGGGGTTTCCTTTCCTGTATCGTGTTCTGCACCCTCTCACTTGTTCTTCCTGGAATCACCACCCAAACTACCTGCACCCAAGTTCTCCTCTCAGGATCTGCTTTTGGGGAAACCCACACCAAGACTAGGGTGTATGGGTGTTCGGTACAGTGTTTTGTTTTGTTTCCATTTTTTTGTGGTTTGAAATTTTTCAGAATTAATCATTAAATGTTGCTGATGTGTGTTATCAGTGTATTCCAACTCATGGTGACCCCATATGACAGAGTAGAGCTGCGCCATAGGGCTTTCTAGGCTGTAATCCTTACAGGAGCAGATCGCCAGGTCTTTCTCCCACAGAGGCGCTAGGTGGATTCGAACTATTGACTTTCCCTTAGCTGCCAAGTGCTTAACCTCTGCACCACTTTGTTGTTGCTGTTGCTGTTGTTGTGTGCTGTCAAGTATACTCCAACTCATAGCGACCCTATAGGACAGAGTGGAACTACCCCAAAGGGTTTTCTGGGTTGTAATCTTTACCAGAGCAGATGGACGGGTCTTTTCTTCTGCTGAGCCACTGGTAGATTCTATTGCTGACCTTTCAACTAGCACTGAGCATTTAACCATTCCATCACCAGGGGCCCTCAACAAATAAATGCATTATTCAACTGTTTGAGAAGAGCAGCCAGGTGGTGTAGTTGGGACTTGTTCCTGGCTATGTGCTCAGACCCTATTTCTATGGTCCTCCCAGGGACTCTGCAAGCTCTGAGCGTCCTTTACTGAGGTCCATCTCTGCTTAAAAACCACTATTGGTTATTGAATGTTTTTGTAGCAAGTAGCCCAGGAGAGTGATTCTGAGAGGGAGAAATCCCTCTGTCCCACATGGGTAGCTAAATCCTGTTCACCCTCAGTTATTAGTTTTCCATGCTGCTGTAAACATATATATATTTACATATATATGTATACCACCAACTTGGTGGCTTAAATCAAGACAAATTTATTATCTTACAGTTCTGTAGGTCATAGGTCAGACAAAATTTCACTGGGCTAAAACCAAGGTGTCAGGCAGGGTTGTGTTCCTTTCTAGAGGCTTCAGGGGAGAATCCGTTTGCTTGCCTTTTCCAGTTCTAGAGAATATGGCATTCCTTGGCTTGGGGCCCCTGCCGCCGTCGTCAAAGCTGGCAGCAGTGGGCTGGCCCTTGTCACCTTGCGTCTCTCTGATCCTCTCTTCTGCCTCTTCTTCCACTTATAAGGATTCACGATTAGATTGGGCCACCTGGATGAACCAGGATCACCTCTCCATCTCAAATCAGCGAATTAGCAAATTTAGTCCCATCTGCAACCTTAATTCCCTTTTTCCATGTAAGGTAAGATATTCACAGATTCCAGGATTAGGATGTGGACATCTTGGGGGTGAGGAGTGGATTATTCTGCCTACCAAAGCCTCATAACACCTCGTCCTCCAACTGTCCCTTCTCTAAGGTTGTCAACACCTGGGAGGCAGCTGTGGCTTCCCAAGCAAATAGATTTCCAGGCCTTTTCCTGAGGAAATGGAAACATCCATCCATCAATGGTTTAGCAAGAACTCTTACATGCCAGAATAAGAGACAGTAGGTAATGGCTTAGAACTGTTTGCAAATTTAGGCTTAAGTGGGGATACTTTTATATATTCCCAGGTTTATGTCCCCTAAAATAAGAAAATGAGGTATAAAATCTTAGGTTCACAGGGTTGTTGTTGGGTGCCGTCGAGTCGATTTGGACTCATAGTGACCCCATGGGAGAGTATAATGTGTCCACAGGGTTTTCTAGGCTATAATCTTTATGGAAGCAGATTGCCCGGTCTTTCTCCCATGGAGCCGCTGGGTGAGTTCAAACCGAACAACATTTCAGTTAGCCGCTGAACACTTAACTACTGGGCCACCAGGCTCCCAGATTAAATGTGCTTAATTGATTTTTTTCTCACTTTTGTATTTTTGATTGATTTTTGTCTCTGCAAAGGGTCCAGGGAAGACTTCTCTGAACTGGTTCAACTTCAAGGATAATTTTAATGCTGACAAAGGAAAGTCCAGAAAACCCTGAGGCCACTTGGGCTGTGGTCACCACTGGGCCTCTCACCCCTGAGGCTCAGCGCTTCCCTCGCAGCTCATAGCAGATGGGAAGGTCAGATGTGGCAGGTGGAGAACAGGTGGCTGCAGAGAAGTTACAGAGAAGGGACTGACTTTAACACTGTTTCTTCAGACCTGTCCTTTGTTTGGTTCTGAAAACCAGCCTCTGGGTTTGGAACATGAATTCTGACTGGAAGAAACAGCTTCCCCTTCACAAATACCCCCAACTCCTTCTCAGACTCATGATGTGTTAACACCCACCAAGTGTTTTCTGTTCCCAACAGAACTCCCCAACTTCCCTTCACTATCATAGACTCAAAACCATCTGCCCCAAACTTCCAACAGTACCTCCCCACCTGAAGAATACTTGTACCCTTTTCCTCTTATGAGAGTCCCAGGGTGGTAGAAATGGTTAATGTGCTCGGCTGTTAACAAAAGGCTGGAGGTTCAAGTCCACCCAGAGGTGGCTCAGAAGAAGGTCTGGCGATCTACTTCCAAAAGATCAGCTGTTGGAAACCCAACGGAGCACAGTTCTACTCTGAATTTTTTTTTTTTCTACTCAGTCTTTTTCCTCTTATGAGCCCCAACTCTCTCTCCAGCATCATCTCCACACTCAAGGAGGAAGCTAAGGACCAGAGAAACTGGACACAAGTAAGTATGAATCTGACCCAATGAATCTGTGAATCAGAAGCCCTCCTCCTCACATCTCCCCTCTAACTGTTGCCATCAAGTCGATTCCAACTCACAGCAACCCTGTAGGACAGAGTAAAACAGCCCATAGGGTTTGCAAAGTTGTAATCTTTACAGAAGCAGACTGCCACATCTTTTTCCTGCAGTCACTGTGTGGGTTTCAACCACTGAGCCACCAGGGCTCCTTATCTCCCCTCTACCCCCTCCTATTTCTCTCTATCCCATTCTCCCTGAGACAGTCTCTCATCTCTCCATTTTTCTCCTGGATACTCAAGCAAAAGCTGCAGTAGATTCCACACAGAGGCACAGACCTAGGAGAGATACACCTAGAGTATTTTATTCCTCCTTCAGTGGAGAGAGGGAATTTCACTCCTATCAAGATAAGAGGCTAGGACATTTTCCTTGCCTTTCATCTTGCCCCTCTTCTGAAGGAGAAGTGGGTGCTGATTTGCTGAGTTTGAGTGAGTTTGAGGACTGCTGTAAAAATTCCCATTAATACTTCTTTGCTATAAGACCAGAAGAACTAGATGGTACCTGGCTACCATTACTGAACATTTTAATCAAAGATTCCACAGAAGAATTCTGATCAAAACAGGGGAAATGAAGAACAGAATTTCAAATTCTCATGGACTCCAGATTTCCTGGAGCCATGGAGGGTGGATGAACCCCTGAAACTATTGCCCTGAGAATCTTTAAACCTTACACCAAAAATATCCCCTGAAGTCTTCTTAAAACCAAACAATAACTTAGCTTAACTAGTAAAAAAGGTCTGCCTTGAGCATTATGCTCTTTTAATAACTATCTCTATGGGATCAAATTGACAATAGCAACTCAAAAGATTAGATAGGAACCTTAGGGGGCAGTGAGTTTATGTTAATGAAGATGAACAACTCAGAAAAGAGGGGTAAGTATGGTGGCACAACTCGAAGAATGTAGTCAATGTCACTGAATCGTACATGTAGAAATAGTTCAAAAAAAAAAAAGAATGTTGACAGATTGTGATAAATGTAATTAACATCACTGAACAACTTGTGTGGAAATTACCAAATGGGAACCTAACTTGCTGAATATACTTTCACCAAAAACTCAATAAAATGCCATTTAAAAAAAAAAAAAAAAATCCCGTTCATAGTCTGAATGATTTTCTTCCTCTATTAATGTTTTGATAACCTCATTAAGCTAATCTAGGCCCAAAATGGAGTCGCTTTTGCTAAGCCCCACCGCAGCAACCCCTCCTGAGTTTCCGTTTCCTGTAAAAGCCCAGGTATCCCAGGAGGAAATCCAAGTCAATTAACTGACTCTCTAGAAGAGGAAACCTAAGCTAGCCAATCAAGACTGTCTACCCTTACAAGTTTTTCCTGTACTGCACTTAGGAACTCTTGTCTGACTTTCAAACTGTAAGTTCCCAGGTTCATGAACTGTAAAATAAAGTTTATGAGTTCATACACAAATTTAATATTGTGAAAATTTTCTTTTTAACAGCTTCCGTTTGGGAACTCCGAGGGTCTCTGTTGGAGATGCAGATTGATTTTCATCCAGCTTGTCCTTCTAGTTCTTGGAGTCTAACTCTGGGGGCCCCACAGAGTTAGAAAGAAAGAACCCCTCCCTCTGGTTTGTCCGGGCTCCAGCACCGTTCCCAGAGTAAACGGGCTTTTGCTCCCTGCTTTGTCCCCGCCCTCCCAGACGTGTGGGACAGAGATTTCAGCTTATTTGCATAGCAAAGCCCTAGAATAAAGTAACTGTAAACCTAATATAATTCAACATAACTGTTAAAAGCCAAATGAAAAGCCCAGTGTAATATCTACACTCAAGAAATACCTGTTGCCTGAGTTTAGTTTAAATGCAACATGTTCTAACTCACTTCTAATTTTTATAATGGTTTCTTTCTTCAGAACACAGGATGTGGGAACATTTCCCTAGTTAATTAGTTACCCATTACACTGTTGACTCTGGGTCATTAAAAAGGGCCCGGAATTCTCCTTCAGTCACTGTGTTTTTCTCACAGTCCTCCTCCTGCACCCACCCTCATCCCCTGTCCTGAAGGGAAAGCTGGGGGTGAGGGGAGGGAGTGTTGCCTAATGATTAAGAGCTAAATCAATTGTGTCAGACTGAATTCAGCTAACTCATTACCAACTCTGTAACTTTGCATAAGATTGCTTAACCTCTCTAAGCCTCAGTTTTCTGTAAAATGGGGCCAATAACAGTATCAATATTATTTTCTTTACTAATAATTTCTGTATTATAATAATAATGGAGTCCCTGGGTGGTGCAACCAGTTCATCCTCTTGGCTTCTAACCGAAAGAAAGGTTGGAGGTTTGAGTCCACTCAGAGGCACCTCGGAAGAAAGGCCCGGTGATCTACATCCAAAAAAATCAGCCATTGAAAACCCTATGGAACACAGTTCTACTCTGACACACGTGGAGTTGTCATGAGCCAGAATCAACTCCAGGGCAACTGGTTTATAGTAATAGTATTAAAACTATTTTTTTACAAATAATTCCCATATTATAATAATAATAATTTTCTGTATTATGCTAACAGTGCTAACACTGTTTTTGTACTAGTAATTTCTGTACTATAGTAATAATAATAATTTCCTTACTATAATAGTAGTACTGATACTATTCTCTACACTAATAATTTAGTTACTTTAATAATTTAATAATTATTACTGTACTAATAATTCAGATATAACAATAATAATAATTCTCTACTAACAATACTAATATTTTTCTGTACTAATTAGTACTAATGATAGTACAGATCTTACGAGGCTATTCTAAGCATTAAACGAGAAAAAAATGGGTAAGACATACAGAGCACGGCACGTAGTCTGTCGTTGTTGTTATTAGTGCCCTAGTCACTCTCCCCCTGCCCTTGTACTCAAAAAAACTTGTAAATAAAACTCAAGAGAGCCTTGTTTTCACATCAGTCTTGCTGCAGAAAGGATGACCCTGACAGTGCTCTGTGGGGAGGGCAGAGCATCCTCCTGCCCTGCAGCCTCTTCAAGGGGCTGTGCACTGCCTTTCCACCTGGTTGTGCAATGGTTAAGCACTCAGATACCAACCGAAAGGTTGGCGGTTCAAACCCACCCCACAATTCCACGGGAGAAAGACCTGATGATCTGCTCCTGTAAAGATTACAGCCTAGAAAATCCTATGGGGCAGTTCTACTCTGTCACATGGGGTCGCTATGGGTCAAAAATTGACTCAACAGAACCCAACAACAATAAGAAGAGAAATGGGTATGAGAGGGGTTGAAATAGACCCAGGGTCATGAAGTAGGGGTTTTTGTTCTCCCTCTGGGTGGAAAGGGAATTTCCTTCAGAGGAACAAGGACGATTGTCAGAGAGGAAGGAAAAGGTTCAGTTCCCTCATTTGTCTCTCTAACTTGGGGTGGGGGTTAACCTCTGACTTTGCCCCAGAGAAAGGCATTTTCAGGAGTAAGGGAGAATCCAGAGGCATAAGAGTGAGATCCCTAGAGAGTACCAATTGCACTGGACTCGGGTCTGGATTATACATGTATATTTCAAACCTTTCATGACTGTCAACAGGGTGTCTGGGGAAGGGAATGAAAGAGAGTTGACCCTTTTACTGTTGTCTTCCTCACCTCCCCTTTCAGGGAGGAGCTTCCTTACCGGTAGGGATGGGCTGAGTCGGCTTCCAGTTAGCCCTTTAGATTGTATATTTAAAATTAGATTTTCAGGGCTTCGTTTTGTTCTCTGTGTATTATTTTAAATGGAGTCATTCCTGAAACTATTTGGAGTAGAAGTCCATGAATTAAGACTCATTATTGCACATATTTTGAGAAGTAAATGAACAGAAAAAAAATCAACATATATGATTCCCCCATTCTACTTCCACCCTCACCCTGATTCTCCACTTCCAACCAGGCCACACCTGGTTCTGTGTCCTCAGAAGCCCAGAGTAGGAAAACAAACAAACAAGAACTTTCCCTCCAAGCCTCCTGCAGAAGCACAGCTATAGTACTTTCCTTCTTGTGTTAATCCAATGTTCACCTCTGAACTAAAAGTTAAGACTTGAGCTAATTTGGTCTTCACAAAACAAATACAGTTTCTAGTAAAATAAAAGATAAAGTAGGATCATTTTATTTATATGAAATGTGTAGAAAAAGCAAATTTAGAGAGCTAGAAGGCAGATTACTGGTTGCATAGGGCTGGGGGTAAGAGTTGGGATTAACTACAAATAGGTGTCATAGAGTAATGATGCATACTCTATTTAAAAACAAAATCAAGAGAGATTTATTGAAAGTAAAGATAGCTCAAGCCAGGAACACACTAGATTTCACAAAGTTAAAGCCAACTCTATGAAAAGCTGCAGTCACATAAGCATAGTTATAAGGTTAAATAAAGAACTTAGCTCACAATATTCTGATTGGTAGACAATCAATCAGTAAAGTGGAAGTTGGGATATCTCGAAGTGGGGCTTTGATTGGGATTGATTAACCGAGTATATGTGGGTTAAGAGGATTGGGTACACTCATATAATTGTGCAAGTATGCGCTCACGGGCGGGGGGGGTCACAAGATGATTGATAGTGGGCCAGGGTCTGATGGTTCCACCTAGCAAGAGGCCCAAGGCAATATGCTTATTAATGGGAAGAAGTTAGCCAGCTAGTTCCACTGAGTCAAAGGCCCAAGGCCATATGCATATGAAGAAGTCAAGGTTATATTCACAGGAATGCAGAAACAGAAGCCACAAAATAGAATCAGGGCCAAGCTTGAACCAGCCTTTTCAATATACTAAAAAAACGCAAACCCGTTGCCTTTGAGTCGGTTCCAGCTCATAGCAATCCTATAGGACTGGGTAGAACTGCCTCATAGGATTTCCAAGGAGCAGCTGGTGGATTCAAACTGCAGATCTCTTGGTTAGCAGCCAAGCTCTTAACCACTGCACCACCAAGTCTCCTCAGATATGTACTAGACACCTCAATTTTTAAAGCCCTTATATATTCCCTCCTTTTGATCAAGGATTTCAAGAGAAATTCTTTGATCGCTTTACTGATCATCATCAAAAAGAGTGCTTCTTCTGCATAGACTTGTTTCGTGATCACTTTTGGATGGTTGTTTGTTTAACTAGCCTTTAAGACCCCAGACACTATGGGTGTGGAAAGGTAGCTGGGCACCATCTGACATCTTCACTGTTCCATAGCTTTAGTCTCTTGCTTCTGTGGTCTCCTTATGTTAGGGTTTTTTTTTTTTTTTTTTGTAGGTCAAGGCCACATTGGAGGAATAACCTGGCTTCTGAGGGGCCAGCTCAGTTTGTCTGAGCTCAAGTTTCTCTGAAATATGAGTATTCTTAATGTACGTTATTCTTTTTATAGCATTAAATTGGTTTCCTGAGTTATAACATTAATAAAACGTTTCATATAACATTTAATTATTTCTAAAATAACAATAACTGTGATAAGTACCAACAAAGCAGTGAGTAAAACAGCAAATCCAAGATCCTGCACCTTCAGGCAGCCAACTAAAAATATCAAGAAAGGGAGAATCAGGCATAGGGGGCACATGAAGCCAAGTGGCCTTCTGGTATATCTGTCTAATGCCCTTTTCTCCCTCTCCTGATGTATTTATCCATGCACAGCAGAAGGCATTAGCAATAGTGCAGACTCCTCCTTGCAGCATCAGGATGAAATCAAGAGCTATTCCATAATCTAGCACTACTTTAGGGGGTTTAAATATTTCTGTTGGGTTGCCATTCCATCCGCAATATCATTAGTTAATTTTTCCATGATAGCTGATAAGTTACAAATAGATCTTTCAAGTTCAGGGATACCATAAATTGGTCATAACTTGGGAACACTAGCCAAAAGTAATATAATACAGCAAATATCATAAAAATAATAGCTATGATAAAGCAAATTCCATCTTTGCTTATTGGCATATGTAGTGGAGTGTTAAAATAATCTAAGGGAAGTATGACAAGGCCAAGTTCCAGGGTAAAGATGACAAGAAATAAGCAAAGAATTAAAATATCAACCATATGAATGTATGAGAAACTAAATGGTAAAGAAAATTGTTACCAACCAATAAATCCCATGTTGTAAAAGAAAGCTATATCAAAGGCTACAAGTATCACTCAGAGTGCAATATTTCCAAGAGCTGACATGGAGGGTCATTAGAACTACAATGAAATAATTTTGCAAATGTGTAATAAGTGTAAAAGGAAGACAATAACAAAAATCATGAACCTAAGTCCTAAAAGTCCTAACTTTGAAGCAACTTGCATGAATCTTGTTCCATGAACTTGGGTTCAGCTGACTACCTCTGGCGCAGTCATCTGCTTCTGGCCACTGAAGCATTTTAAAGTGATTTTTGTTTCTCCACAGGGTTGATAAGTCCACAGGAGTAGCAGGGAGTGGGTTGACTTTCTTTAGTTGAGACAGATGAATCTAGATTTTAACTCCCTGTTGTTTGGCAGCACAAGGAATACTAAGGAAGACTAATAATGGTCCTTTCTATCAGGGTACCAATGGATCCTTTAATTGATGTCTGTTATAATATACATAATCTCCTGAGGCAATGTTAAGCAGACTTTGGGACTTTAACTTCTGGTCACCAAAGGCTTCTTTAACCTGTGAAAAATATTCTTTCAAAGTGGAATTAAGTATGGCAGACTCAGCATTTTGTAATAATAGAAATGATGAGAAAGTTTCCAAAATAAAATAGTAAAAAAAAAAGTTTTTCCATCATCCACCCGAGGAGAAAAACCAATTACTTACAATATCAGCTATAGAAGGAACAGGAATGTTGAGATTCAACATTAACAATCAGTTTTAATAATGTCATAGGTGCCTCTTTGTACAGTAGTAAGGATGTAGAGGGCCATTCCATTTTAGGAACTATTTCTCTTATCATAGTCATTTCAATGTTCATATCTTTGGAGTCCATGGGCAGAATCATCTAAAACACTCTGAATACATGGAGTCAGAATTTTGACATGAGTCATATCATTTTATAATCCTATTTCAGGTACAAAAATAGAAGCCAGTTGGTTATAACTTTGAAATGCAGATCTGGACTAACAAGCTCTTTACAAACAAAAAACAAAAAAACACAAAGGGGGCCATCATTTCAAGAGGTAAATCAGTTGATTTCCGACCTTGGGTCCAGGTAAATCCTGTAGTACATCTGTTAATCCATCCAGGTGGGAGCTAAGGCCAAAAGTTGGAGCCACATAACCAAGAAGAGCCATTTGGGCTGTTCAAATAAATGAGGAAATCTTCACCATAGGATATTCTGTCACCAGCATAGTGTTATTAGTTATTAAAATAGCTGATTCTTACAAAATAAAGGAAAGAAATAGTTTCTTATATCTAGACAATAGAACATTGAACATCAGTAATATATTCATTAAAATCTTAGAGTAATTCTTTTAGTTTCCTCAGTCTTATATAGATAATTTTTGTTCCATGCAATTCTGGGTCAGCAGCAGTCTTAAAATCTCATCAGCTTCTACATAAGAGTTCTGGAATCTTGATTCAGCCTAGCTGCATCCACACACAAAGATTGTCACACTTCTTTTCATAAGTCCAACACAAAAATGTTTTGGTCAAGCATTTTCAGCAAGCCAGCAAAGTAAAAATTTATCTGTAGATGACAAAAGTTAATATGGCCATGATTAACTTATAATAATAATATTTCTTAAAAAGTGAAAGACCTGATTGGAATTAATCACAAAACTAATGCAAAGCCAAATAAAGTCAATTTTTAAAAATTAAACCAAAAAAACATATCTAAACATAATGATTGACCTTAGTTTCAAAGAGCTTCAGATTAAGCACATAATAATTTTGAAACATAATAACATAGTCAGTATATACTAAGACTAATACAAGATTATTAAGTCTCTAAACATTTGAACAGTAATTAAAAAAAAACTCCATGAGTAAACTATGTGAAGTCCCCAGCTAAAATCATCAGCTTTGATGACGCCAGATTCAAAGAAAAAAAGCTGCTACGAAGTTAGCAAGTAAAAAATAATAACAAAATTATGACACAATAGTATGCACTTGTTGTCTAGTATCAGGCAAAAACATGAGGAAACATTAACATATAACTTTTTAACCAAAAGAGAATCAAACGCTTCTCTTGATTTGACAACAAGTTTCACATAATTTGTAACATATTAAATAAATTTTTTTAGAATTTTCCTCAGAAACAAATCCTTGAGGCTTTCGGTGAAGTGTCAAAGTTGTCAGGAATTTATCACAGGCCACCGAGAAACACTACTTGAGTTATTTTACCAAAGATGTTAGAAGTAAAAACAAAACAAAAACTTAGCTTTTTTCAAAGCCATGTGGCCTGGTTTTCAACTCAGGAATCTTATTCTAATGAGACACTGAACGATTGCCTTCCAGGCAGACTACACAAAGAAGAGATTAACTCTTCAACCCAGTAATTAAACAAATCTTGTTACTTTAACAGTGAGAAACCCAACTCTTCGCTATTTGACATTACTGCTTTTATAAATTCTTATAAATTAACCCATTAAACTTTCACCCAGACAGATAAAAACCTTGACTAATGAACGTACTCATTAGCAGACCCAAAAATATATATCCTTTCTCTGTGGCATATAAAACAAAAGTATATAAACTTAACTTATAATGACTATTAATTTAATGTTAGTAAGTTACCTAAAGATACTGGAAATTATTTTAAGCCTATTTACCATAAAACAATTACTGTTGAAATAAAGTTTGTTTAAATATTCTAAGTTTTCATACAAACTTTTCACTGTTTCCCATATTTTTCCCAATCTGACTTTAGTCCTTCAAGATTTTATCAACTGGTTTTGTAAATCACAAGGTCCTTGCTCAACTGACCAATTCATTGGTATGGATATAAGTCTCTGGCTAGGGGTGGAAATATTTCCCCAGGCCATTTCACATGTGCCTCCTTGTGATTTCTATCTTTTGGCTTCTTAGAATTCCTCTTCAACAGAGACAACTTGTTTACAGTTCTTTTATGATAGGGATATACCCAATTTCTGATAACTGTAGTAAGACAGCATTTTTCTTACTTTCTTTTGTCTTAAAAGGTCTTCACATAGTTGGGAGAGGCCCTTGAAAAGATTCCCTGGAGCTACAAGGCCTCACTGGCTAATTCTTTTCTGGAAGCCCAGCTGAAACCTGTCCACCATGGGTGACCCAGCTAGTATTTGAATAGCGGTAGCATAGCTTCCAGCATCACAGCAATATGCAAGGCCCCACAGTACAACAAACTGACAGATGCATGGGGGTAAAAATTTTGCTGGAGATCACTCAAAAGTGGCTACCTCAGCATATCAACAGATATGCCAGAAATTCAGGTCAGATTCAGAAGAGGACATGGAATGTCAGATGGATCCTGGTTGAAAGCAGAGAATACCAGAAAGATGTTTACCTGTGTTTTATATGCAAAGGCTTTGGATTGTGTGGATCATAACAAATTACAGATAACATTATGAAGAATGGGAATTCCAGAACACTTAATTGTGCTCATGCAGAACCTGTACATAGATTGAGAGGCAGTCATTCAAACAGAACAAGGGGATACTGCATGGTTTAAAGTCAGGAAAGGTGTGTGTCAGGGTTGTATCCTTTCACCATACCTATTAAACTTGTATGCTGAGCAAATAGTCTGAGAAGCTGGTCTACAGGAAGAAGAATAGGGCATCAGGATTGGAGGAGGACTCATTAACAACCTGTGTTATACAGATGACACAACCTTGCTTGTTGAAAGTGATGACGACTAGAAGCACTTACTGATGAAGATTAAAGACCACAGCTTTCAGTATGAATTACACCTCAATATAAAGAAAACAAAAATCCTCACAACTGGACCAAGAAGCAACATCATGATAGATGGAGAAAAAATTGAAGTTGTAAAAGATTTCATTTTACTTGGATCCACAATCAAAGCCCATGGAGGTAGCAGTCAGGAAATCAAAAGACACATTGCATTAGGCACATCTGCTGCAAAAGACCTCTTTTAAAGTGTTAAAAAGCAAAGATGTCACCTTAAAGACTAAGGTGTGCCTGACCCAAGCCATGGTGTTTTCAAATTGCCTCATATGCATGCGAAAGCTGGATGATAAATAAGGAATACTGAAGAAGAACTGACAACTTTGAATTATGGTGTTGGCAAAGAATATTGACTATATCGTGGACTGCCAGAAGAGCAAAGAATTCTGTCTTAGAAGAACCACAGCCAGAATGCTCCTTAGAAGCAAGGATGGCGAGACTATGTCTCACATACTTTGGACAAGTTATCAGGAGGGATCAGTCCCTGGCAAAGGATATCATGCTTGGTAAAGTAGAGGGTCAGCGAAAAAGAGGAAGACCCTCAATGAGATGGATTGACACAGTGACTGCAACAATGGGCTCAAGCATAACAACGATTGTGAGAATGGTTCAGGACCAGGCGGTGTTTCATTCTGTTGTACATGGCCTCAGGAGCTAGGGGCCAGGGAGGCCTGATCCTGCTATCTTATGGATCATGGTCAGAGACAAGAATTAGTCATCACAATTCATTTATATATGTTTAAGTTGGCCTAAGTATTTTGAAAGACAAATGATAACCAAATTCTTTCCCTTTTACCATTCTCCTTGTAAGCAGTTTTGCCTTCTCCTTATTATAACCTTTTATTTACCCAGTAAATATTGAAATTCTTCAATAATTCTGTAAATGAACGCATTAATTCTTGGCTAGTCATTTTTTTCTCTAAACTTGTCCTATGCCCCCCTTTCCCATTCTGGAACTACTAGTTTTATTTTAAGACAAAATTACCCCTTTTCCTTATATAAAACATATTTCATATACTATATAGCTTAAGTTACTTAGAAAATGTTTTGCTTTAAGATTGACATATTATAGAATGAATTCATTTTCATTAATTCCTGGAGATAGTCAGACTGTTAAGTTTATATAAATGTTTATTTCTCATTAAACTGATCAAAATAAAGGTTTTTGAAGGAATATTAGAATTTAGTTTTTAATAATACCATCTGGAAGTAGGAAAATATATTATTTTGATGACCCTGTCTTTTGTATGCTTTGTAGGGTACTTTAGAGAAGCGATTTAGAGTAATTTGTCTCCTTTTAAGGCCTTGTTATACTAATCAAAATATACAACCTATCCTTTTTCAGTGCACTTTTCAAATAGACCAATTTGTATCAAAGTTTTTCAAAGTAACTATTACAAGCCCAGATCATAAGACAGACATATAAAGTTTTCCCTGGAAGAGAAAAGAACTGAGATTTTAAGACCACCTCATGAAAAACTACAACTGCCAGCCATGGCCTCCATCCTGATACGAGAAACTCAGACACAAAATGAGACAGAAAAACCACAGAAATTCACCAGTCTGTGAGTCCAGCTCAAAGACCAGGCTTATACAATACCACATACCATAAACAACCCAGTTTTCTTAAAATGTATTCAGCAATTCTTTGGTAAGATCAACCCAATTCAACAGAAAAACTAATTCTAGATAAAACTTGTTGACTTGTCAGAGTATCAGACGGAGGGGTCTCAGACTGTCTGACAACCCTGAGCATCAAACAAAAGTTCCTTAAAGAGGAACAAAATGGGAGCTCATTTTCCCAAAGTGGAAAGGAAACAAAAAAAGACAGAGCAGATGGGAACTCACTTTGCCAAAGTGATCACTGAAATTCCAAATTACTTCTAGTATATTCAGCATATAGCATTTTTTAACATTAAACCCAAACCAGCATCCCTGTAAGGGGGAAATCCAGGCTCATTTATCAAGGATATTAAGAATAGGTTGAAACTTTGGTCTCCCAGAGTCAAATAAAATTCCTAGCAGGGAGTCTGCTGTGGGTCCATATATTTTTGTAGCATAAAAGACTCTGGGATTCCTTTGTAACAGCCATACGAAACCTGACTTCATTCTCTCTGAACCTAATTTACTATCTTGTTGTTTTTTGAAGGCCTCTACATACCAATTGATATATGAGTCTCATTTAACTTATTTTACTTGGGACCCTTTATTTTCTAATTTGCTGCACAGAAAAATGAGTTTGCCTATGTCAAATGAGCCCCACTACAGCCATCGATTCTCCAGGACTCCTTTAGTAAGTGCATTCCAATGGTTAATCTAAAAAACAGTATCAGGCATATAATGCTTAACCATATAAGCCATAGGAGTCCCCAAAGGGGACCTTGCTTTATTTTTTCTCCACCTTACTAAGTAACTCACATGTGCAAATTTTAAGGGAACACAAAAGCCTTAGGTGTCCCTGGAGAAACCAAAAATAAGTTCAGTTCTTCCATGAGCATGTCTTAATACAAGTTCACAGCTACACAGCAGCTTTTTCAAACTTACATCAACAGTGGACTCACCAAAATGTTCAGATCATGAACAGAAGAAAAAAAAAGTAAAAACAGAAAGATAACAATAAACCTCTCAAAGAGCTGTCTTCGCAATGCAGCAGAGTCTTGGTTCAAGAGGACTTACCTCAAGCAATGCCCCAAAGTCCGTAGACATGGATGAGCACAAAGGTCTCACGTTGACACCAGGCTCTGGTCCTCAACTTCTCGATATTTGCCAAAGATAAGACACCTTTGAATCCTGCTGACTACACCAAGAAATGTCATAAAGTAATGACACATACTCTATTTAAAAATAAAATCAAGAGAGATTTATTGAAAGTAAAGACAGCTTGAGCTGAGGGCATATTAGATCTCACAAAGTGAAAGCCAATGCTATGAAAAGTTGCAGTCATATGGGGATAGTTATAGGGTTGAATCAGGAACTTAGCTTACAATATTCTAATTGGTAGACAAGCAATCAGTAAAGTGGAATGTGGGATATCTCGAAGAGGGGCTTTGATTAGTATTGGTTAGCAGAGTATATGTGGGTTAAGGAGATTGTGTACACTCACATAATTGTGGAAGTACATGCTCATGAGGGGGTCATAAGACGACTGATAGGGGGCCAGTGCCTGCTGGTTACACCTAGCCATAGGCCCAAGGCCATATGCATATGAATGGGAAGAAGTTAGTCAGCTGTTTCCACCCAGCCAGATGCCCAAGGCCATATGCATATAAAGAAGTCAAGGTTACATTTTCAGGAATGCAGAAGCAGAAGTCACATAATGGAGTCGGGTCCAAGCCTGAACAAGGCTTTTCAGATATACCAGGTACCTCAATTTTTAAAGCCCTTATACTGATTTAGGAAATAATATTGGAGTCATTATTCCCTGTCCTTGAACATAGAGAATGTGACCCAGCTGGATCTGGGCTCACAAGGACTTACAAGGACACATCAACTGGGCCCAGAGGTATAAAGACAACAGCTAAGATAATCTTGGAAAATATCTTTTAGGGAAACTTTCACATGAAGCCAATTAAACAGAACACAAAAGACTATTCACTCTTATCTTTTTCTATTAGCCTTTAGTGAATAGAAATTTTTTGGACCAATGAAGACCCTCCAGACTCTTGTTACTGAAACCTGTACCAATGATTGTTAAGAAAGACGATTCAAAATGTAGGATCACAGTTTCTAGCCAATCTGAAAAGGCTGAGCTTTCACTGGTTTTGCCCATTTGTAATGTTAATATATACTGATGGCTCTGTAACTGTTCTTTGGACTCGGGCAGACATGGCTGTGGCAGCATGCTTGTCCATTTTCCCGTTCTTGCCTGTTCTGTAATGTTCTTTGGACTCCATTTGTCTGTTTGGTGATATTTCCTTGGACTCGGGCAGACATGGCTCTGGCAGCATGGTTGTCCGCTTCCCACTTCTGGCCTTTTGAATGTATGCTGGATAAAACTTTCTTTTGCTTTACTAAACTTTATGATGTTTTTCCCCTACAACAATACATAGGCATGAGGAAACTTTTGGGGGTAGTGAAATACGCTAAAACTAAATTGTGGTGATGGTTGTACAGCTCTATAAAGTTACTAAAGTCATTGAATTGTACACTTACAATGGATGAATTTTATGGTATGTAAATTATGCCTTAATGAAGCTTTAAAAAAAGAAGTAATGTAGGCAGTTGATTTAAAATGAGATATCATAATTTGTCCAACAGTCTGTTAATGGAGTGTGATCTATGGTATCAAATTAAGTGGTAAAAAAAAAATTGGAGAGTAAACCAATAAGCACAGGCTTACTAGCACTGGCTCCTAATGGGCTGGCCCCTGGCCCCTGGCACTGACATTGTCCCTGACAAATACAGCAACAGTGACAGGAAAGGAACCCAGTGTTCTCACTAGCTAGTCTGGGATTATTACAGGTTTCAAGTGCAGAGAACTGCAGAGTTGATGTTCCTCCTGAGGCACTGTGTTTTTTCTCCATTGTGAGGGAAAAAATGAAGAGTAAGCAAAATTAGTACAGTATTTTATATCCAATACATTTAGAATCACTATGTTGATCAATGGAGGCTGAAATACACTTTAGTCTCCACTTTTATTGCATTTTCAGGATTTGAATTGATGCATTTGAATGATCCACGTCATTACGTGGATTTAGGCTAAGAAAAACAAAATTCAGAGCAGAGATTACTTTGGCAAATGTTTTGTTGTTTGATAGAAAAAGCCAATGGTTTGATTTCCAAGTTTCAGTAAGAGTAACGCACAATAATAAAGTAAAAAATGGAAAATCCCGGTATGTATTTTGTTCTTATATTTTTAGATGACACGTAGCTAAAAGCAGTAGGTTAACTATCAAAGTCAGCATATATTTTTGCATCATGTGTAAGTATAGGAAATTGGGGCCATAAAATATTAAATAGAAGTAGGAAAGTAACAGAATACCCACCCTTTCTTTTGGTGTTTGCGATGCTCAGACATTGTGCTGTGTTTGAACTTCTTCTGTTTCCTCGTTTGCTGAAAGATTCCAGGCGGTAGAAGATCAGAGATTGGGGTTATAAGCCCAGCTACAAGAAGCTGCGAGATCTTGGGACCATCAAGTTGGACAAGATAGTTTCTCAGGCCACTTCCAGTCATCCATCCATCCACTTGTCCATCCATGCATTCCCTGCAAACTTTTATTAAAAGTCTACCTGTGTCAGACATAATGCTAAAGGCTAGAAAAACCAAGATGAATAACCATGGCCCCTCCTGCCTTCTCAAAATCTAGCATCTAGATGAGACACGGACATGGAAATAGACAATTACTATGCAGTGTGATCAGCATGATCCCAACTAAAGCAATGGTTACCACCTGGAACTCTGGAGTCAAACAGCATCCAAATCCCAGGTATACAACTACTGGACATGGTGCCCTGAGGCAAGTGACTTAACCTCTCTAAACCTCAATGTTCCTTATCTATAAAATGGTGATAATCAAGGTACATACTTTAGGGTACTGTGGTAGTTAAATGAGATAATACTAAAGGGTTTACCCCAGCTCCTGGTAATAAATGGTAATTACTCATCCTAAAAATAAAGAGATAAATAAAATGAGATGTCATATAACATAATGGTTAATATCTACTGTATAGTCCTAACTCCACCATTTACTAACCACATGAATTGTGATAAGTTTATTTAGCATCTGTTATGGATTGAATTGTGTCCCCCAAAAAGATATGTTGAAGTCCTAACCTCTGGTATCTGTGAATGTGACCTTGATGGGAAATAAGGTATTGGAAGATATTATCAGTTTAATTAACTGGAGTCATACTGGAGTAGGGTGGGTCCTAATCCAATCTAAGTGGTGTCCTTACAAAAGAGAAGAGATGCAGAGACACAGAAGGAAGATGGCCAAGTGACCACAGAAGTATGCTGCAGCAGCAAGCCCCGGAATACCTGGGGCTACCAGAAGCTGGGAGAGAGGCATGGAACAGATTCTTCCTCAAAGACTCAAAAGGAATCAACATGGCTGGCACCCTGATATTGTCCTCCCAGCCTTCAGAACTGTGAGATAACAAATTTCTCTTCTTATAAGCCTCCTAGTTTGCAGTATTTTGTTACAGCAGCCATGGGAAACTAATGAGTCACTGGATGGCACAAACAGTTAAGTGCATGACTACCAGCCAAAAGATTGGCACCTCGAACCCACCCAGAGGCATCTTGCAAGACAGGCCTGGCAATCTGCTTCTGAAGGTCACAGCCTTGAAAGCCCTAGGGAGAACAGTTCTACTCCGCACACATTGGGTGGTCACGAGTCAGAATAGACTAGATGGCAACTAATAACAGCAATAAGGAAACTATTACAACATCCCTCAGTCTCATTCTCCTCATCTGTAATTAAGGGGAATGTCAATTAAAAGAGAGAACTTACATAAAGGGCTTAGCACAGCAACTGGCACAAAGTCACTCCTTAAAGTACTATATTTTTCCCCGGAAATAGGGATCTGGGGATGCCCTGTAGGGAGGTGTGAGTGTTGATTGTTTCTTGACTTGGAGAGAGAATTTCTTAACATTGTGGACTTTTCAATGAGAATAACCTGGAAAGAACATGCTCTAGCATTGTTCCCAGCCTCTCATGCCCACCAACAGTTCCTGAGTTCCACTCTCTCTTCTCCCAAGGGTCCCTAGACAGTTATTTCCCACTCCCATCCCAGGTCAATTGTGAGTGAGATTTGTTAGCAAGTAAATGGAGAACGCAGAAGAAGACAGAAGGAATTTCAGGCCCCTTGGTGCCTATCCTAGGCTGGCTGCACTAGGAGATGCTCCAAGACAACTACGATCTGGGCAACTGGATGAGCACACAGGTCCCTGTGTCCTGAGAGATCCCAGATGAGCCAGAAAGGTTGGGGCTGACAACTTGGGGTGTGGGGGGATGGATCGTTTGGGTTTTCCTCTAGAAATAGGCAGTGGGGGAAGAGAGGAGCTAGTCCCAAGGCCAGTGGAAGGGTTTGTTCTCTGTATGTAAAGATGACACTTTATTCTGAAGTCCTGTGGGGACAAAAGGCCAGGGAGAGATGGGGGAAGTAGCCATTCTTGGAGGAAAGGAACATACAGTTATATCATTCACACCCTCACACACCCCATTTCCACTCTCCTTGGCAGGCTGACTTGTTCAGTCATTTGTTCAATAAATATTTATGGAACTACCACTATTTCACCAGGGCAATGTGTTTGGGTTTTGGGGGGCTGTTCTAGGCAAAGTCTTGACCTCACAGACCTTCCACTCTGGTGGAAGACACAGACAATAAGCAAGGGTCATGGATTGAATTGTGTCTCCAAAAATATGTCTATCAATCTGGCTAGGCCATGATCCCCAATATTGTGTGATGGTCCACCATTTTGTGATCTGTTGTGATTTTCCTGCGTGTTGTAAATCCTACCTCTATGATGTTAATGAGGTGGGCTAGGTGGCAGCTGTGTTTATGAGGCAAGATTCAATCTACAAGATTTGATTGTGTCTTGAGCCATTCTCTTTTGAGATATAAAAGAGAGAAGCAAGCAGAGAGACGGGGGACTTCATACCACCAAGAAAGCAGCACCAGGATCAGAGCACATCTTCTGGACCCAGGGTTCCTGCACAGAGAAGCTCCTAGATCAAGGGAAGACTGATGACAGGGACCTTCCTCCAGAACCAACGGAGAGGGGACGGAGGAAGAGGTGGAGCCCAGGGCATTTTTAGGGCAGTGAAACTATTCTGTATGATACTGTAATGGTAGAAGCATGACATTGTGTATTTGTCAAAACCCATAGGACTATACAGCACAAAGAGTGAATCCTAATGGACTTCTGTTGTCATTGTTAGGTGCCATTGAGTTAGTTCTGACTCATAAAGACCCTATGTACAACAGAAGGAAACACTGCCCAGTCTTGCCCCATCCTCACAATTGTCTCTATGTTTGAGCCCATTGTTGCAGCCACTGTGTCAATCCATCACTGAGGGTCTTCTTCTTTTTCACTGACCCTCCACCTTACCAAGCATAATGTCATTCTCCAGGAACTGGTCCCTCCTGATAACATGTCCAAAGTACTTGAGGTGAAGTCTCTCCATCCTTGCTTCCAAGGAGCGCTCCAGCTGTGCTTCTTCCAAGACAGACTTCTTTGCTCTTCTGGCAGTCCACGGTATATCTAATAGTCTTCACCAACACCACAACTCAAAGGCATCAATTCTTCTTCAGTTTTTCTTAGTCATTGTCTAACTTTCACATGCATATAAGGAGATTGAAAATATCATGGCTTGGGTCAAAAACCCGTTGCCATCAAGTGGATTCTGACTCACAGTGACCCTATAGGACAGAGTAGAACTGCCCCATAGGGTTTCTAAGGAGCTGCTGGTGGATTTGAACTGCTGACCTTCTGGTTAGCAGACAAACACTTTAACCATTGTGCCACCAGGGTCAGGCGCACATTAGTCCTCAAAGTGACCACTTTGCTTTTCAACACTTTAAAGAGGTCATTTGCCGCAGACTTTAGTTAATAGTAATACACTGATACCGGTTCCAGTCACCTCAAGGCCTTACACATGCTGTCCTCTCCCCTGAAACCCTCTTCTCTTCTTTTTCCCCTACACCCCTTTCATGTGGGTGAGTTCTTATCAATATTTCATTCTGTACTCAGACATCCCCTCTTTCAGGAGGCCTTTTCTGATGTCCATGGCTGGAGTCAGTGTCTGTGGTAGAGACTCAAATAGTCTACCCAATACCCATTCTCTCCTTTCTTTCTTGGTATCAAAACAGAACAAACAAACCAAAAAAAACCAAACTCATTGCCACCTAGTCGATGTGTTACAGACTCGAACTGCCTCATAGGGTTTTCTTGGCTGTAATCTTTATGAAAGCAGATCACCAGGCCTTTCTTCCAGAGTACCGCTGGATGAGTTCGAACTGCCAACATTTAGTTGGTTAGTAGTCAAGTGCTAAGCATTTGTGCCACCAAGGAAACAATTTTTAGCTGAGCATATGGCTGCGTGGACTAAAGACTACATTTTTTCCAGTGTCTTTTGCAGCTAAATACGGCCAATAATATGAAAGCGGAAATGTTCACAACTTCTGGGATGAGATCTTATAGGAAGGGGTTATGCATGTCTACTCTTTCCTCCATTTGCGTATGATAGCTGATTCTGTAGCCACCATCCTAGACGATGAAGATGCCACCACACTCGAGCCTGAACTGCAAAGAGATTCAGTTCGTTTCCTAACGACTTCACAGAGCTACTTTATAGCTTTGCACTGCCTGTAAGAGAGAATAAATTTCCATCCTGTTTAAGCCACTGTTTTGTTATTTTGGGGTTTTGGTCACATGCAGCCAAACCTAATCCTAATTTATCCAGTGTCCCTTCCATGTGTTTATGCCCACGAAAACACTTACAGTCTGCATTGTCATTGCCTGGTTACTGGTCTGCCCTGCCAGAGCTTATGCCCTTCTTCCTGTGCACACGGCTTCCAAGACACTCCCACCTAACACCACCAGTCACTCGCATATTTGCAAGTGCTCAAGAAGTAACCAGAAAGCCAGGTTCTGCCAGCCAAAGGGAGCTCTGGGAGCCACTTCAAGGGCTACTTGCCGATCTCAGGTTCACAGACGTGGTTAGGCCTCTGCCCATTGCTCCTGAATTGCAATTTCCCCCTCTTCTGCAGCCCTTAGGCTGAATAGTCAAATAATATCACCAAATAACCTCACAGAAAAAATAAGGCTAAAAAACAAAAAAAAACCCACACACACACAATAAATGTCTTATGGTTGGCATCTTCTAGTCTGCATGTCCTGATGTAACAGTATTTGTAAAATCAAAAGTAATTTTTAAAATGCTGATGGTTTGGCATTTGGAATATGGAAAGCAATCTGCAAAATCCCGGTGGCCCAGAATTTGTGTCTCCATCACTAGCTGCAGAAACAGATTGTCAGAATGAACTTCATAGGCTCAGAGGAGTGAGTGTATCCGGGACACTAGCTCACTTGTAGCTGCATTAATGAGTTCTGGTGACGCAGTGTTTAATAGACTATAGCAGTGAGTCTCTGCTGATTAATTTGCTGTGTTTTTTGTTGCTGTTTTGTTTTGCAGAGGCTTTTAGAGGTCAAATACTGTATGACGGTATTTCTACATCAAAGAATTTCTGCTTTAATTGGCTCATGTTAGCTGACAAAGTCTTCATGTGCAAGCAGAACTAATAATGGCCAAAGACCAATAGAAAGTACCTAACCTGGACGATACCCCAGAGATCCGATATGAAAAACAATTAAACATTATCAATAGAATAAAGTCTACAAGTCAGGACAAATCTGTTAATCCTAGGAGTTGAGGTCTCAATTACGCTGAATTTTTGGACTTTCACTGTCTTAAGCCAGCAGAAAGGAGACCTGGTGGCGAGTGGTGAAGCGCTCGGCTGCTAACTGAATGGTTGGTGGTTCGAACCCACCATCCATGCTGTGGGAGAAAGATGTGGCAGTCTGTTTCCATAAAGATTACGGCCTTGGAAACTCTGTGGGGCAGTTCTACTCTGTCCTTTAGGGTCGTCATGACCCATTGTGACCAAGGTGGCAGCAGTTTTGGTGCTCACTCCCTCTTGTCACATAGATTCTGGACAGAGAGGCTTTCCTTTGTAGCCTTCTAAGGGAAGGGCTATACTTAAAAAAAGAAGGGTTGTCCCCAAAGCCCTCTCACAGGTACAGTTAACATGGACCAAATATTGCTGGAGTGCTTACTATGTGCCAGGCATTATTCTAGGAACTAAGAATATAATACGATAAAAACGGGGTCCTTGCTCTCAGCTAGTTACAGCTCTCTGTTGTAGTTCTTGTTAGGTACCATCCAGTCACTTCCTACTCATAGCGACCCCACGTACAACAGAAAGAAACACTGCCCGGTCCTGTGTCATCCTCACAATCGTTGTTATGCTTGAGCCCATTGTTGCAGCCACTGTGTCAATCCATTTCGTTGAGGAGCTTCCCCTTTTTTACTGACCCTCTACTTTACCAAGCTTGATGTCCTTCTCCAGGGCCTGGTCCCTCCTGATAACATGTCCAAAGTATGTGTTATGGATTGAATTGTGTCCCCCAAAAATGTGTGTCAGCTTGGCTAGGTCATGATTCCCAGTATTGTGTGATTGTCCACCATTTTGTCATCTGATGGAATCTTCCTATGTGTTGTAAATCCTATATGGTATTAATGAGGCAGGATTAAAGGCAGTTATGATAATAAGGTAGGACTCAATCTACAAGATTAGATTGTATCTTGAGTCAGTCTCTTTTGAAATATGAAAGAGAGAAGCAAGCAGAGAGACAGGGGAAATTTATACCACCAGGAGAGCAGCAGCAGGAGTAGAGCTCCTTTGGCCCCGAGGTTCCTGCTCTGAGAAGCTCCTAGATCAGGGGAAGACTGATGACAAGGGAATTCCCCCACAGCTGACAGAGACAGAAAGCCTTCCCCGGGAGCTGGCACCATGAATTTGGACTTCTAGCCTCCTAGACTTTGAGAGAATAAAGCCATCCACTTGTGGTATTTCTGTTATAGCAGCACTAGATAACTAAGACAGTATGTAAGACGAATGCTTCTAATGAGCATTCTGGATGTACTTCTTCCAAGACAGATTTGTTCATTCTTCTGGCAGTCCGTGGTATAGTCAATATTCTTTGCCAACACCATCATTCAAAGGCGTCAATTCTTCTTCAGTCTTCTTTATTCATTGCCCAGCTTTCACATGCCTATGAGGCGATTGAAAACACCATGGTTTGGGTGAGGTGTACCTTAGTCCTTAAAGTGACATCTTTGCTTTTTAACACTTTAAAGAGATCTTTTGCAGCAGATTTGCCCAAGGCAATGTGTGGTTTGATTCTTGACTGCTGCTTCCATGGGCATTGACTGTGGATCCAACTAAAGTGAAATCCTTGACAACTTCAATCTTTTCTCTGTTTATCATGATGTTGCTTACTGGTCCAGTCGTGAGGATTTTTGTTTTCTTTACGTTGAAGTGTAATCCATACTGAAGGCTGTGGTCTTTGATCTTCATCAGTAAGTGCTTCAAGTCCTCTTCACCGTCAGCAAGCAAGGTTGTGTTACCTGTATAACGAAGGTTGTTAATGAGTCTTCCTCCAATCCTAGTGCCTCATTCTTCTTCATATAGACCAGCCTCTCCAATTATTTTCTCAGCATACAAATCGAATAACTATGGTGAAAGGGCACAACCCTGACGTGCACTTTTCTTTACTTTTAACAAGGCAGTATCCTCTTGTTTTGTTCAAATGACTGCCTCTTTAATACAGAGATCCCCAGGCTGCAGAAAATTCCACTGTAGCTTGCTTGGCCTGCCTTACAATTTTTGTATCAGAATTCCAGCCCAATTGCTTGAAAACTGCATTAATTTTTAATGCATTAAATTGCATTAAATTTGCAATTCCTTTAATTGGCCTGCCCAGTGAAAATCCTGGTGCCTGCATGGTATGATTAAGAATGTTGCTGACGTAACTTATATGAACTCCCCACTTGTAAACCCGTTAAAAATAACTTGACCCCAATGTCACTGAACTGTGCATGTAGAAATTTTTGAAATGGTGTATCTTTGGCTATGTGTATGTTCACCAAAAGAAAAGGTTGAGCAGTTAGAGGGTTGACATGTTGTGGGGTTGTTAACCAATGTCATAAAACAATATGTGTACTACTGTTTCATGAGAA
>NW_004443966.1:5009553-5023035 GCF_000243295.1 Trichechus manatus latirostris | reverse complement strand
AGGGTTGACATGTTGTGGGGTTGTTAACCAATGTCATAAAACAATATGTGTACTACTGTTTCATGAGAAACTATTTGCTCTGTAAGCTTCATCTGAAGTGCAATAAAAAAAAAAATTACTTGGAAAATTAAAAAAAAAAGAAAATAACTTGTCCCCTCAACCCCTCAGAGCAGTCTTGGCGACAACAGCTCTGATTGCTTCCTTTCCTTGTGCAATGAAATAAAGGCACCTTTACACTCTCCCACCTCAGTCTCTCATTTCTTGGTCAGTATGAGTCACGCCTCACAAAACCTGGGGTTTCCGCTTGGTAACATATTGGTCTAAGTACAAGTTCCTTGTGAGCACAATCAAGTGTTCTGGAATTCCTATTCTTTGCAGTGTTATCCATAATTTATTATTATTCACATAGTTGAATGCCTTTGTATAGTCAATAAAGCACAGGCAAACATGTTTCTGGTATTCTCTGCTTTCAGCCAAGATCCATCTGACATCAACAATGCTGTCCTTTGTTCCAAGTCCCCTTCTAAATCTGACTTGAACTTTTGGCAGTTCCCTATTGATGTACTGTTGCAACCAGTTTTGAATGATCTTCAGCAAAATTTTACTTGCATGTGATATTAATGATATTGTTTGATAATTTCTGCATTTAGTTGGATGACCTTTCTTTGGAATAATTACAAACATGGATCGCTTCCAGTCAGTTGGCCAGGTAGCTGCCTTCCACATTTCTTGGCATAGATGAGTGAGCACCTCCAGTGCTGCATCCGTTTGTGGAAACATTTCAATTGGTATTCCATCAATTCCTGGAGCCTTGTTTCTCCCCGGTGCCTTCAGTGCAACTTGGACCTCTTCCTTCAGTACCATCAGTTCTTGATCATATGCTACCTCCTGAAATGGTTGAACGTCAGCCAATTCTTTTTGGTACAGTGACTCTGTGTATTCCTTCCGTCTTCTTTTGATGCTTCCTGGGTTGTTTAGTATCTTCTCCGTAGAATCCTTCAATATTGTAACTTGAGGCTAGAATATTTTCTTCAGTTCTCTCAGCTTGAGAAATGTCAAGCATGTTCTTCCCTTTTGGTTTTCTAACTCCAAGTCTTTGCACATTTCTTTATAATACTTTACTTGGTTTTCTCGAGCTGCCGTTTAAAATCTTCTGTTCAGCCCTTTTAGTTCATCATTTCTTCCATTTGCTTTAGCTACTTTACAATCAAGAGCAACTTTCAGAGTCTCTTCTGATATCCATTTTGGACTTTTCTTTCTTTCCTGTTTTTTTAATGACCTCTTGCTCTCTTCATGTATGATATCCTTGATGTCATTCCACAAGTCATATGGTCTTCTTTCATTAGCATTCAATGTGTCAAATCTATTGTTGAGATACGCTCTAAATTCAGGTGGGATATACTCAAGGTCATACTCTGGCTCTCGAGGATTTATTCTAATCTTCTTCAACCTCAACTTGAACTTGCATATGAGCAGCAGATGGTCTGTTTCACAGTCGGCCCCTGACCTTGGTGATGATAATACCTATTGAGCACCTGCTATCTGCTTTATCTTCATTACCTCACTTTATCTTCAGCCCTGTAAGATAGAAGGCTATTAACTAACCAAAACCAAACTCATTGCTATCGAGTCAATTCCAACTCATAGCAACCCTATAGGACAGAGTAGAACTGCTCCATAGGGTTTTCAAGGAGCAGATGGTAGATCTGAACTGCCAACTTTCTGGTTAGCAGCCGAGCTGTTAATCACTGTGCCACCAGGGCTCCAGAAGGCTATTAGCATTCCCATTTTACAGATGAGGCAGCCAAGGCAGAGAAAGGGGTAAGTGCAAAAGTTTACAAGTAAACAAACTTTAGAGCTGGGACTGGCCCCAGGCAGCCTTAGTCCCAAGCCTGCACTCTTAACCATTATGCTCTCCCTCCTCTCAACTGCCCTCTGAGGTGTCCACTCTAGAAGCAGAAGGAAAGAAGACCTGGGCAATAAATCCACCACCCACTCCCAGGAAAAACAGAACTACCTCCTTCTTTGTCCTGGGGAGAACTATATCACATAAGCTGTAGAGAGAGCAGGAGGGTGAGAAGTTTTGTGCTCATTTCACCATTAGTCTCTCCAACTTTGGGCCTGCATCTGAGAGAATGTGGCAAGTGGTGGGGGTCACATCCCCCAAAGGGGATCTGTGGCATCATCACTATTGAAAAGAAACCAGACTTGCCATCTTGGTGTGAGGCCAGACTTACTTCTGGACTGGCTGGAAGTCTTAGAACATGGTCAACAAAAGCCAAGTGCTTCCTGGAGGAGAAGGCTTTTGTTCAGGCTCTTTACTGTGTGTCACTCCTGGGAGCAATTTGCATGAAACTTGCACAAAGTGTATTTTCAAGGCCTGAAAACACTAAATTGAGGTTGCCAGATTGAAGGTAGGGGCGCCGGTCAACATGAATCTGCCAGCTAAGGTTTTACCATCCACCACTTTCCAAGAACCAATAAGCCATCTTAAGGCCAATGTTTCAGAAAATAGCTGGTCTACAAATGGGTTCAGCAACCTGCCCGCGGATAAATGGGAGCGGAGTAGGATATCAGGACCCGGTGGGTGAAGAGGCAAGATCAAAAGCAGTGTCGGCTAACAGTAAAGTGAGGAGTGTGGCATCAGTAGAATGAGTTTCCTCATCTTCAAAATGGAGATAACGAGAGTACCAATGAGAAAAGATGGTTGTGATAATTAAATCAGTTAATGCATATATAGCACACTCAACACATTGGCTGCCACATATATTCTCCACAAACATTAGCTATCTTCATCATCACCACCACCATCATCATCTTCATCATATCATCATCCTGGCTCTTCCACTTACCAGCTATGTGACATGGGACAAGAGAAGAGAGCGCAGGCAGCGCCGCTTCCAAGTCCAAGGTGTCACACTCAGCTCCTAACCCCCTACCACATCCCTTCCGGTTCCGAACTCAGGGCCTGCAGAGCTGCCCTGCCTCCTGACTGACCCACACCGTCTTCAAGGGGTCAGAGGGATTTTAGGGCTGTAAAGTCCCTCTCCCTTCCTCCTGACAGGACTGACTGCACCTGAACCACAGGTGCAGATACAGAATAAATGGTGACCCTTTTCCAAGTCCTTGGTCATCCTTATACTCTCTTCCAGCCTAGGATCAGGAGAAATTATTTTATTATTTTTTTAAAAATATTTTATTGTGTCTTTGGTGAAAGTTTACACAGCAAGTTAGATTTCCATTTGACGATTTCCACACAAATCGATCAATGACATTAGTTACATTTTTTACAATATGTCAACATTCTCTTTGATTGTGTTCTGGTTGTTCCATTTCCAGTACTCTAGTTTCCCTGCCCCCTTATCTTCTCATCTTTACTTTAGATTAAATGTTGACCTTTTGGACTCCTACAGATGGTGTTTCAGTAGGGCACAAATGTAACAGGTAATATCCTTAATGTTGTGTGTTACTCTGCTTTTCTGTTAAAAGATGATCTCAGGGTAGTTTTGGTTCAAGGTTTGAAGAGCGTCTCAGGGCGATAATCTCAGAGAGTCTTCTGGAGGAGAGATTATTTTTGACAAAATCGGGGAAACTAAAGATTCCTGTTGATGCACTCTGACTTTACATGTCCTCCTCCTTGGTCTTCAGCCCAGACAGTGCAGAAAGAACAGAGGGGTACTTTGCTCCACGCCAGAAGCTGGCCAAAGGACAGTAATGGGCAGGGGGAGGGGCTATGATCTACTGAGCTTCCTCCAAATATCCTGCTCAGAGGATACTGAGGTGGAATAAACAACCTTCAGAAGTCATGAAATCCAGCCCCCTGCCTTCTAGCAGAACTGACAATCTACTAAACAGTGACTTTGATCATGAATTTTCCCAAATCGATTTGAGGAGGGCCTTCAAAGATTATCAAGTGGGAGCAGGACTATTTGACACTCCCATTATGGATAACACTTGGGACCCCAGAATTTTCTGCCCAAACGTCCCTAAGCTTGCTTCCAGGTCCTTTTTCGTGTCAGTTCTTCTGAGAGTGACCCCGATGTATGTGCACCCCAGGCTTAAGGAGTAAACAAAAAGTGGTTGCTTGAGGGGAAAGGAAGGAACTTGGATATATAGGCTGGGGAGACCATACAGGTATGCACGAGGCCGCTGCTGGCACAAGAAAGGCAGCAGTTGTGAGTGGGGAGAGAAAGGGAAGCAGGATGAGGGCTGAAGCTGGGGGCTGGCTCTTCCCATGCTGCCATGTTTTGGCAAGGAGTCCAAGAATTCTAAAGTCAAACCTGGACTTCCAGGTTGTTCTGAAGGTATTTTTGTCAAGGTGGGAGGATAGAACATGTTTTTTTTTAAATGATTTGTTAGCTAGATTTATAACTTGAAAATTGTAGACATATGGTTTGTGGATCTCCATTTATGCCCTTGTGTTGGGGCCTGCTACAAAGCCCTACCCCCTGCTACCTTCTGGGATTGAAGCCTTCATAGCCCAAATGGCTCAGAGAGTGCTCCAGTTGAAACCTCATCCTTAAGAGCCTCACATTTGTCCCACTTGCTAAGCCCCCTTATTCGGGCTCCTAGTTAGATCTTACAGGGCAGTGAGTTAAGGACTCATCCTTATGGCAACGGTTTTTGCACAAACCCTATACTCTGATTTTCATGTCTGTGTAACTGAGAGCATTAAATAGGACATTTTTATCCAGCTGCCAGGGAGCATTAAACTTAACTCAGTTGAACTATGTGTCTTGGGGACATGCCTGGAGAAGGTGAGGTATTGAAATCTGGCTGCCAACCCAACTTCCTTCTACTGGGTGGGTACGCCAGCAGAGGGAAGGGGGAGCAATGTCAGGCTCAAGAGGCCCCAGGAAGAAATTTGGAGGGGAAAGAGAGATGAAGCCACTGCTTTTTGAAGAACTTTGAGGACAGAGCAGAAATGTATTCAAGCATTTTTAGGGAAATCTGACTAAGTGTTGTGAGAAGCTCACCTTGCTTTCCCAAAGAAAAGTTAGGAAACTCTACATTACTTGAGACTGTTGCTGGAGTTGGATTAGTTTGTTTGCTTGCTTGTTTGTTTGTTTGGGGGATGATGACAGAGGGATAAGACCAAGTGCTAAGTCTGGCCTGAAGGTGATCTTGGAGTGACAGCAGGGGCTGAGGTGCATTGGGTTGACTCATGAAGTGAAATGCTAGGCAGGCACCTATTTCCCTTTTCCCAGAGCTGACTGTGTGCAGGCTTCAAAGTAGATGTCCAAATATCTGACAATGAAACAGAAGGCAGATGCGAGATGCCACAACATAAGCCTCACGCAGAGCTTCCTGGAAGATGAGCTAAGAGACAGCTGAGCTGCATGCTTGGCCTTGGCCCACCCACCAAACTCCCTGTCTGACAATACATGCTTTTTCTTTTCTGTCTTTACTATAAAAGTAGATTGTGTTCACTAAATAATATTTTGGAAATATAGAAAAAGTCAAAAGAAGAAAAGAAAAATCACCCATGGTCCTACCATCCAAACCCCATCAAGCACACGTGTAGTATTTATTTCCGGCAAGCCTTTTTTTGTTCTTTACTGAGATGGTTTGTGTCTGAAAGAGAGAGAGAAAGAGATTCTAACATAATTGGATCTACTTCCCCAGAGCACTGTTTTCAAGGCGACAGGGTTAAAGCACTGAGATGAGTCATTTTAGAATTATTGAGCAACTTCATGAGGTTTGGTGAAAACAAAGTTGATTTTCCCTTATTCTGTCACTGGGAATCACCCACTTTAATAGTCATCTGGTCTTCTTATAGTCCGTGCTCATCAGAAAGGATAACAAGATTTGTAGGTGATTTACATCAAGAGATGTAAAGATAAGAACTATTACAAAGGCAATGTTATTGGAACTACAATACTTTATAAATTATTAAAACTGAAGCTTTTAGTCACAGTACACCTACTTCTGACTGAGGTTAAGGAGGTCGAAGATCAGGTTTGATCATCTGAATTTTCTGATACAGCCCTGCCCCACAATGGATTAGGATTCAATTCTCCTTGTGTAACTTACTTCTCACTTACTTGGTGATTTTCTCAAAGATGAACAAGCGATGAAACCTGACATGCCACAGGATGTAATATTAACAGTATATAAGGAGCATTGCAGATTATATTTTGCATTAAGCCAAGACGAGGGACCCAGATTCAGGTTGCCACTGTCCCAAAGAGACAACGTAGACTCTCAGTGTGATGGTTAAGATTGTGTGTCAACTTGGCTGGGCCATGATTCTCAGTGTTTTAATGTGATCACTCCCATGATTGAATATACTGTGAGTAGCCAATTAGATGAAAGGGAGTCTCCTTGGGGGTGTGGCCCACATCTGAATATAAGCAGACTTTCCGGCTTTTTGCTCCCTCTGGATCCTGCGGCTGCCTCCTATCGTCTCATCTCTGGTTGTTGGGACTTGAGCTGTCAGCTTATCTGCCGAACTTGGAATTTGTCAACCTTCACAGCCTGTGAGCGGAAGCCCTGCTTTCCGACCTGCCAATATCGGGCTTGCCAGCTCCTGCAGCTGCGTGACTTGGGAGAGGCCTCTACCCTGATCCATGGACTTGGGATGTTCTAGCCTCTACGATCGCTTGAGCTGTTTCCTTGATATAAATCTCTCTCTATATATATATTTATACACTTTACTGGTTTTGCTTCTCTAGAGAACCCAGCCTAAGACATTCAGCTCATTATTTTCTCAATGAGTTTGAGTAAGTGCCCTGGGGAGAAACTTTTCCAGTCAACTCAATAAACTTTCATAAAACCAGTTGCTGTCAAGACAATTCTGACTCGTGGTGACTTCACGTACATCAGAGTAGAGCTGTTCTCCAGTGTTTTCAGTGACCAATTTTTCAGAAGTAGATCATCAGGACTTTCTTCCAAGCCGCTTCTGGGTAAACTGGAACGTCCAGCAGCCAAGAGGAGGGTGTTAACCATTTGCACCCCACGGGAACTCCCCGGGCTTTTGCTTATGCAATATCTGAGACCTAGAAGGTCTCACCCTAATTCCCATCTTTCACAGTCAATCTTTGAGGTCAGCTGGCTCCTATGCTTTATGCTAACACCCTGAAAAGCCCTCGATGTGCTCAAATGATTCCTATTTAGCTTTTGTATTATTCTGTGTTCTGTAACAATGTATTCTGCTTGATAACAGTACCTTAAAATGTTTCTGAGTAACATATTTACAATAGTTGAAAATCAAACAATTTGAAATGTTTACAGTGTACAGTCTTGCTCCCACCTCTGCTCCCACAGGTGAACACTTTTGTGAGTTTCTGCGTCTCTTCCAGAGATTCTTCATGCAAATTCTGATAGAATAAAACCTGCTAAAGCCAGAACCTGTGGAAGGCAGAAACCTGTCAGCGAAGGAAAATGAAAATATTTTCCATGAAAGCAGCAACAGAAGTGGTAAGCCTGCACTGCACCTGTCAAAGGCAGAAAACTTTGAAGACTGAGAAAAAGAAGGCAGTACCGTCGAGTTCCAGCTCTCACAGGTTTCACTGTACAAATCTATTATTTCCACATCCTGATTTTCTTACATAAAAGGTAGTTTAATATACATACTATCCTGTGCTTTGTTTTTCTTTCTTTTTAATTTATCAACACATCTTTCCATATCAGTTCAGAGAGAAATTCCTCATTCTGTTTTTAACGTTATACAGAATTTCATGGTATGTCATCTCTTGATATATTTACCAGTTCCGCTAATGATGAGCATTTGAGTGGTTTCCAATTTTTACTACGCCAATGATACTGCAAGGAATAACACTGCTACATAACCCATATTGCATTGTGCATGTACATCTTTGGATAAATTCCCAAAAGCAGGACTGCTGGGTCAGAGATTGTATAATTCTGTAATTTTCATAGAAACTCCAATCTGCTTTCTGTAGGGGTTCCATGAATTTATACTCCCACCAACAATGTAGAAGAGTACCTGTTTCCCCAGAGCCTCCAACAAGGAGCTGCAGTGAGAGAAAGGATCAGGAAGGAGTATCGCAGCATCAAAAGCAACAAGAGGAGAACTGGATGAAGGCTGGAAAGAGGACAGACAATGGCAAATCTAACCAGAGATGCCTAGCTCTCTCAGCTCCAACTGAACATGCCTACCGGGCAACTCACCGAAACCAAGCCTTCTCTTGATTTCTCCTTTTCTGTCAAGAGTATCACCATTTTCTCACATTTAAAACCTTGTAGAAGAGAGCAGGGGGCATTGGTGGGTCAGTGGTAGAATTCTTGCCTTCCATACAGGAGACCAGGGTTCGATTCCCAGCAAATGCACCTCATGCAGAGCCACCACCTTTCTGCCCATGGAGGCTTTCATGTTGCTATGATGCTGTCTTAGGCTGGGTTCTCTAGAGAAGCAAAACCAGTAAAGCGTATAAATATATATATATAGAGAGATTTATATCAAGGAAATAGCTCACGCAATTGTAGAGGCTAAAACATCCAAAGTCCACAGATCAGGGTAGGGGCTTCTCCCAGTTCACGTAGCCGCAGAAGCTGGTGAACCCACGGTGGCAGGTCGGAGAGGGGCTCCCACTCACAGGCTGTGGAGGTCAAGGAATTCCAAGATCAGCAGACAAGACCGCAAGGTTTCTCCTGATTTATGTAGCTGCAAGGGCTGGCGAACCCAAGGTCAGCAGGTCAGGGAACCAGACTCTTGCTTGCAGGCTGAGAAGTTCGACGAATTCCAAGATCAGCAGGTAAGCTGCTAGCTCAAGTCCCATGAACTGGAGGTGAGACAACAAGAGTCAGCTGCTGAGTCTGGAACAAGCCAAAAACCTTGGCAAGGTGAGCAGGCAGAAGGTAACCGCCGGAAGGCAGATAGATGAAACTGAGAAGGCGGTGAGCTGCCACAGGCCCCGCCTCCACCAGTACCACTCAGCAGATTCCCTCATGGGGGTGATCACATTATACAACTGCTAAAACACTGAGAATAATGGCTTAGCCAAGCTGACATACAATCTTAACCATCACAGTTCACTCCTTGTCAACTTGGCATCTGTATACATCTCCCAAAACAATACATAATCTCTGAATAAAGGTGATTACAAAGTCATACTTGCGGCTAACATGATACAACTAACATGCATACAATCGAAAATGCACTAGCCCTGTTTACATCTTATATTTTATAAGTAAAGGAAACAAAAATATTAGATGCACACATACAAAACAAAAATACTCATAGCAATTACTGTCCCCATTTCTGCAACCGGTCACGTGGCGGTAACTGGTATTTAGAACTACCTTCTTCCATCACCCATTCTGTATTCCCTTTGCCCTCAGCAAGCACCTCAGCTGGTCATGGTTCTTTCCCTGGTGGGGTGACCCAAACCTTCATTCCTGAAGGGTCTGGGTATCATTAGTAGTCGTGTCAGAATTAGGTTGCTGTAGTTTTCCATTGACTTTAATCATAGGGCGTGGTAGTACTAAGAGACACCCTAAGGAATCTCCTGCATTCTAGACATAGTCTTCTTTACCTCCATTACATAATATCAATCTGATTTCCTCTTGGTAATCAGGATCAATCACACCAGCCAGTATGGTAACTTCCTTCTTTGCCTGTTGCTCCAGAGGCATAAGGAGCCCAAAGTGGCCTGGTGGCATTCTTAACTTCCAGTTCAATGGAATCAGTGATGTGTCTCCAGGTGGGCGCATTCCTCCCTTTAGAAGTAAGACCTCTAGGCCTGCAGAGCATAAGGTCAAGGGGACAGGAAGCAAAAATCTTGCAAGTGGGTCACTAGGGGTAATAGTGAGTGGTGCCACTCCCACTTCCACCCCTTGATTCCTGGACCCGTGAATCCTGGCTATGGGAGAAACAGCAGCATATATTGGACACTGGTTTAAAGCATATACAGCCTCCTGGAGAACATTCCCCAACCCGGCAAGGTACTGCCACCTAGCTGGCACTATAATTGTGTCTTTAGAAGGCCATTCCATCGTTCTATCAAGCCAGCTGCTTCAGGATGTTGGGGAACATGGTAAGACCAGTGAATTCCATGAGCATGGGCCCACTGCCACACTTCATTTGCTGTGAAGTGAGTCCCTTGATTGGAGGCAACGCTGTGTGGGATACCATGATGGTGGATAAGGCATTCTGTAAGTCCACGGATGGTAGTTTTGGCAGAAGAATTGCATGCAGGGAAGGCAAATCCATATCCAGAGTAAGTGTCTATTCCAGTAAGGATAAAATGCTGCCCTTTCCATGCTGGAAGTGGTCCAATGTAATCAGCTTGTCACCAGGTTGCTGGCTGATCACCTCGAGGAATGGTGACAAATAGGGGACTCAGTGTTGGTCTCTGCTGCTGGCAGATTAGGCACTCAGCAGTAGCCGTAACCAAGTCAGCCTTGGTGAGGGGAAGTCCATGCTGCTGGGCCCATGCATAACCTCCATCCCTGCCACCATGGCCACTTTGTTCATGAGCCCATTGAGCAATGACAGGAGTAGTTGGGGAAAGAGGATGACTGGTTTCCACAGAACACATCATCCTATCCACTTGATTGTTAAAATCAGATGAGGTCACCCTTTGGTGACCATTCGCATGAGACACAAATATCTTCACTTCTTGGGCCCATTCGGAGAGGTCTATCCACATACCTCTTCCCCATAAATCCTTGTCTCCAATTTTCCAATCATGTTCCTTCCAAGTCCCTGACCATCCAGCCAAACCATTGGCCACAGCCCATGAATCAGTATATAATCGCACATCTGGCCATTTCTCCTCCCAAGCAAAGTGAACAACCAGGTGCACTGATCGAAGTTCTGCCCACTGAGAGGATTTCCCTTCACCACTGTCCTTCAGGGGGGTCCCAGAAAGGGGCTGTAGTGCTGCTGCAGTCCACTTTTGAGTGGCACCTGCATATAGTGCAGAACCATCTGTAAACCAGGCATGAGTTTTCTCTTCCTCAGTCAACTGATCATAAGGAACTCCCCATGAGGCCATAGGTGCAGACTGGGAGATGGAAGGTAATGTAACAGGAATGGAGACCATGGGCATTTGGGCCACTTCCTCATGCAACTTACTTGTGCCTTCAGGTCCTGCTTGGACCCGATCTCAAATATACCACTTCCATTTAATGATGGAGTGCTGCTGTGCACGTCCAACTTTATGGCTCTGTGGGTCAGACAACACCCAGTTCATGATGGGCAGCTCAGGCCTCATGGTGACTTGGTGTCCCATGGTTAAGCGTTCAGTCTCTACTAAGGCCCAGTAACAAGCCAAAAGTTGTTTCTCAAAAGAAGAGTAGTTATCTGCAGAGGATGGCAGAGCTTTGCTCCAAAATCCTAAGGGTCTGCTCTGTGATTCACCAGTATGTGCCTGCCAAAGACTCCAAACAGCATCTCTATCTGCCACTGACACTTCAAGCACCATTGGATCAGCTGGATCATATGGTCCAAGTGGCAGAGCGGCTTGCACAGCAGTGTGAACCTGTTGCAGAGTCTTCTCTTGTTCTGGTCCCCACTCAAAACTAGCAGCTTTTCGAGTCACTTGATAAATAGGCAGGAGTAGCACACCCAAATGAGGAATATGTTGCCTCCAAAATCCAAAGAGGCCCACTAGGCGTTGTGCCTCCTTTTTAGTTGTGGGAGCAGCAAGATGCAATAACTTATCCTTCACTTTAGAAGGAATGTCTCGACATGCCGCACACCACTGGACCCCTAGATATTTCACTGAGGTGGAAGGTGCCTGAATTTTTGTGGGATTAATTTCCCACCCTCTAGCACTCAATTGTTTTACCAATAAGTCCAGAGCCATTGACACTTCTTCCTTACTAGGTCCAATCAGCATAGTGTCATCAATGTAATGGACCAGTGTGACGTCTTGTGGGAGGGAAAGGCGATTAAGGTCCCTGAAGACTAAATTATGACATAGGGCTGGAGAATTGATGTAGCCCTGAGCTAGGTAAGTGAAGGTGTATTGTTGGCTTTGCCGGCTGAAGGCAAACTGCTTCCAGTGGTCCTTCGAAACAGGTATGGAGAAAAAGGCATTAGCCAGGTCAAGAGCTGCATACCAAGTACCAGGAGGTGTATTAATCTGCTCAAGCAATGAAACTATGTCTGGAACAGCAGCTGCAATCAGAGTCACCACTTGGTTACGTTTTCAATAATCTACTGTCATTCTCCAAGTTCCATCTGTTTTTTGCACAGGCCAGATAGGTGAGTTGAATGGGGATGTGGTGGGAATCACCACCCCTGCATCCTTCAAGTGCTTAATGACGGCAGTAATCTCTGCAATCCCTCCAGGAATGCGGTATTGCTTTTGGTTTACTATTTTCCTAGGTAGGGGCAGTTCTAATGGCTTCCACTTGGCTTTTCCTACCATAATAGCCCTTACTCCATGAGTCAGGGATCCAATGTGGGGGTTCTGCCAGTTGCTGAGTATATCTATTCCAATTATGCATTCTGGAACTGGGGAAATCACCACAGGATGGGTTCGGGGACCCACTGGACCTACTGTGAGATGGACATGAGCCAAGACTCCATTAATAACCTGACCTCCATAGGCCCCCACTCTGACTGGTGGGCCACAATGATGTTTTGGGTCTCCCAGAATTAATGTCAGTTCAGAGCCAGTATCCTGTAATCTCCAAAAAGTCTGATTATTTACTTTTCCCCAATGAACAGTCACTCTCGTAAAAGGCCATAGATCCCTTTGGGGAAGGCTGGGAGAAAGATTAACAGTAAAAATTTTTGGCAGTGTGTTGGAGTCCTTCCTCAAGGGGATCCGGCCTCCCCTTCATTCAAGGGGTTGTGAGTCTTTAAACTGGCTCAAATCTGGGAATTGATTGAGGGACCTTGACTCTCTATTCTGGCGTTTAAAGTTAGACTGCTGTTCACCTGACCTAGAATTCATCCATTTGTACAGATCAAGTAAATATTTAGTAGATTTCCCACCTATTTCACTCCTAGTGACACGATGACTAAGTAGCCAACGCCATAAATCTATACGAGTCAGACTATTTTGATTACTGCCTTGACTCCGCTGTCCATTACTGTAACCACGCCCAGCTTGTCTTTGTCGATTGAGTGCAGCCACTTGGCCCCTACTACCACGGAGTCCAATCAGCCCCATTGTAGTTAGGTGTCTTAATTCAGTTAGGGCAGTTCCAACTGTCAAATCTGATTTACATGAACTAACAATCACAGCAGTCTTCAAGGATGTTGGAGCTCCCTTCACAAGTTTGTTCCACACAGTTGAGGTAAAAGGTGTGTCTTCTGGGCATTCCATGTGTGGGTCTGTGGGTCTAACCTGAGAAATCCATTCTAGCATGCCAGTTTCCCTAAGCCTATGGATACCTTCTTCTATAGTATACCAAGGCAGGTCTGGCACTTCAACTTGATTCAGTGTAAGCCACCTTGTAATCCATGCTTCAGCAACCCAACCAAACAAACTATTAGATCCTTTCCTAACTTCCTGAGCTGAAACATTGAATGAAGAATCTGTGCTTAGTGGACCCATATCA
>NW_004443966.1:5005465-5008175 GCF_000243295.1 Trichechus manatus latirostris | reverse complement strand
ACCGTGGCAAGGCAAGCAGGCAGAAAGTAACCGGTGGAACGCAGAGAGATGAAACCGAGAGGGTAGTGAGCTGCCACAGGCCCCGCCTCTGCCAGTACCACTCAGCAGATTCCCTCATGGGGGTGATCACAACATTATACAACTGCTAAAACACAGAGAATAATGGCCTAGCCAAGCTGACATACAATCTTTACCATCACAGATGCCAAACAAGTTTCAGCAGACCTTCAACACTAAGATGGACAAGAAAGAAAAGTCTAGTTATCTACTTCCAAAACTCAGCCAATGAAAACCCTATGGATCACAATGGTCCAATCCCCAACTAATCATGAAGACAGCACAGGACCAAGCGATGTTTAGTTCCACTGTGCATGAGGTTGCCATGAGTTGAGGGCCTGCTCAATGGTGGCCAACAAAAACAACAGAGAGAGTGGGCAGGCCGACTTCCACTTTTTACTTTACAGACTCTAAATTCTCATGCTTTATTTCATCACAAAAAATACATATTTCTTCTGTAATTAAAAACCATGATTTAAAAAGAAAAATCTAATTTGTTGCTCTTGAGTCAATTCTGATTCATGGTGACCCCATGTGTTACAGAGTAGAACTTCTCCCCAGGGTTTTCTTGGCTGTACAGTAATCTTTATGGAGACATATTGCATTGGGCAAATCTGCTGCAAAAGATATCTTTAATGTCTTGAAAAGCAAAGATGCCACTTTGAGGACTAAGGTGTACCTGACCCAAGCCATGGTATTTTTAATTGCCTCATATACGTGTGAAAGCTGGACAATGAGCAAGGAAGACCCAAGAAGAATTGATGCCTTTGAATTATGGCATTGGCAAAGAATAATGAATATACCCTGGACTGCCAGAAGAACAAACAAATCTGTCTTTGAACAAATACAGCAATGGACTTCTGGCAACATGGCACTCTAGGCAGAAGCACCACGCTGTCCCTCCACAGGAAAGATCAGAAAAACTAAGCCAAACAGAGAAAACAGCAATCCTGAAATCCTAAATGTCAAATGAAGAGATAAAGAACTCAGCCAAGCACCAAATAGAATACGAAACTGACATAGAACAGAGAGTGAGGAGACATACATGGAGAGGTCCCTTATCAGCTAATGCAGCATGGATCCACCATCTTGGACTCCTATTAGAGACCAACAAATAGGGGGTATGAGAAAGTAGCTTCACGGAGCTTCCAGCAGGAGACAGAACAACTGGCAAACAGCGACATACACTTTTTCACACCGCACCGTTCTTCACCCCCACTCAGCCTCCTCTGCTTCCCACGGTCACAGTCTTTTGGCCAGGAAGCACCAGCTACTTGGATTCCACCCGCCTGCACTGGCCGACTCCCTGAGTGCTATTTGTTGGCTGCTGCTGTTGCTTTTTTCCACTTCTTTTGATTTCTTCCTTACCTCTCACCACCTCCCTCTCCTTTTGCTCAAATACCTGGCTCCGTGATCCATCTTTGCTTCTTCCTGAGGGGCTGTGGAGCTCTGTTCGAGTGTGGAACTGCTTCCCGGTCCATGCTGCCGCGCTGGTGAGATCCTGGGGCTTTTTTTGTTTGTTTTCAATTGTTTGTTTGTTTTCTTTTTCTTTTCTCCAGTTGGGAGCCTGTTCTGGCCGGGCAGTGCTGTGCAGCTTTGGACCTACCCCCTCAGCTTGCGCAGATGTGCAGAGGGATCCCTGAGAGCATTTCTTTTTTTGTGGGGGTTTTTTTTTTCTGTTTTTTTTTTTTTTGTGTGTGTGTGTGTGTGTGGTTTTTCTTGTTCTTTTTTTTAAAATTTGTTTTGTTTTCTTTTCCCTCTTTTTCCCTTTTTGTCTTCCTTCATTACTCAGATTCTTGTCTCTCTATACCTTCCTTCTCTTCCTGTCCCCTGGATATCTGGCACTGAATACCTCTACACCTCCTAGCCAGGCTGTACCTCAACACCTGGGAACAACTTCTCCAGACCTCATAGCCACACTGGTGGGATCCCTGGGAGCTTTGCTGTTCTTTTTTCTTTCTAATTTTTATTTATTCATTCTTTTCTTTTCTTTTTCTTCTTCTTCCCCTTTTTGCTTTTCTCCATTTCATAGTCTCTCATCTCTCCACTCTAATGGCAAGCTCCCCTAGCACTCTTTTTTGTTTGTTTGTATGTTTTTGGCTCCTGTCCCTCTCTCCTCTCTCCCATACCCATCTTAGCTCCACACATCACAATCTCCCCCCTCCATCCTGCCTACCTGCACTGTGTTCTTAACATCACACCACCAAGCAGCACAGGCACGGCCTACTGGAACCTGCCCTGCACTGAGTACCGACCCACCCTGGTGGCTGTAGTAAGTTCCACAAACAACCCATCCCAGTAACTCCCCTTCATCTAGACCTCCCCTGCTGTACCATATCTGAGCAACTCACACTGCCAATTGGAGAAGGAGGTGAAAAGTATCGTGCCCACAGACAAGCAAACAACAAAGAACACACAGCCCACCTGCTCAGACATAGCCAAATTAAAAAAAAAAAACGACAAAACAAACAAATCTACAATCAATAAATGAGAAAAATGACTACTGAGTGCCCCAAAGACAGCAGACAATAACAAAACATTTACAAAAAGAGGACAAGATGGTTCCAGTAGGCATCCAACATAAAACACCAGATGACTTTCCAGTAGAAGAAAAGGCACTAGAACTACCTGATAGGGAATTCAAATCTCTAAT
>NW_004443966.1:4972548-5003681 GCF_000243295.1 Trichechus manatus latirostris | reverse complement strand
AACTGTTTAATGAGAAACTATTTGTTCTGCAAACCTTCATCTAAGGTACAAAAAAAAAAGTATTATCTATGTGAGATCAAATTGACAACAGCAACTCAAAAGGTTTGATGGGAAGTCTAAGAAGCAGTGAGTTGAAGACAATGGTGATGGAATAATTTGGAAAAGGACAGTGAGAATAGCAGCACAACTGGAAGAATGCAATCAATGTCACTGAATTGTACATGTAGAAACTTTCAAAATGGTGTAACTTTGGCTATGTATATTTTCACCAAAAAAAAAGTCCGCAAGGTCGAGAAGGGAGAGTGTTGACATGTTGTGGGGTTGTTAACCAATGTCATAAAACAATATGTGTGCTGACTGTTTCATGAGAAGCTATTTGTTCTGTAAACCTTCATCTCAAGTACAATAAAAAAATTTTAAAAAAATACAGCGAGAATGCTGTTTAGAAACGAGGATGGTGAGAGTTCGTCACACGTACTTTGGATGTGATATCAGGAGGGACCTGTCTCTGGAGAGGGACTTCATGCTTGGTAAAGCAGAGGGTCAGCAAAAAAGATGAAGACCCTCAGTGGGATAAACTGACACAGTGGCTGCAACAATGGGCTCACACATAGCAAGTATTATGAGGCTGGCGCAGGACGCAGCAGTGTTTCATTCTGTTGTTCATAGGATCGCTACGAGTCAGAATCAACTCGACGGCACCTAACGACAACAACCACTACAGACCTTTAGGGTCCTATAGGGTTGCTCAGCTGTAATCTTTATGGGAACAGATTGCCAGGTCCTTCTCCCATGGAGCCACTGGGTGCGTTTGAGTCACCAAGCCTCCTTTAGAGAGGTGAGTAACCTCACCCAAATCACAAGCTCTGTCTTAGACTTTCGGTGGTCAGCTCTGCTCTATTGGGATGGAGAAGCCTACATTTAAAGAACATCTACTAAGTGCTGGAATTATATCTTAAGACTGTATCTAAAAGACGAGGAACAATTAGAAACTTTATATTGTATTTTGTTGTTGTTTTTAGGTGCCTTCAAGTCGGTTCTGACTCACAGCAACCCTACATACAACAGAACATAACACTGCCTGGTCCTGCACCATCCTCACAATCCTTGCTATGTTTGAGCCCTTGTTACAGCTACTGTGTCAGTCCATCTCATTGAGGGTCTTCCTCTTTTTCAATGATCCTCTACTTTACCTTCTCCAGGACTGGTCCCTACTGATAACATATCCAAAGTATGTGAGATGAAGCCTCTCCATCCTTGCTTCTAGAGAGCGTTCTCGCTATACTTCTTCCAAGACAGATTTGTTTGTTCTTCTGGCAGTCCATGGTATATTCAATAGTCTTTGCCATAACTCAAATGCATCAATTCTTCCTTAGTCTTCGTGATGGTTAAGACTGTGTGTCAACTTGGCTGGGCCATGATTCTGTGTTTAAATCTGATCACCCCCATGATAGCATCTGCTGTGAGTAGCCAATCAGTTGAAAGGGAGTTTTCTTGGGCATGTGGCCTGCATCTGAATATAAGTGGACGTTCTGGCTTTTCCCCTCTCTGGATCCTGCAGCTGCCTGCCGTTTGTCTGATCTCTGGTTCTTGGGACTTGAGCTAGCAGCTTATCTGCCGATCTTGAGATTCTTAGATCTTCATAGCCTGTGAGCAAGAGCTCTGCTCTCCAACCTGCTGATCCTGGGTTCGCCAGCCCCTGCGGCTACATGAATCAGCAGAAGCCTCTATCCTGATCTACAGACTTGGGATGTTTCAGACTCTACAATCTCATGAGCTGTTTACATATATAAATCTCTCTATATGTATTTATATGTTTTACTGGTTTTGCTTCTCTAGAGAACCCAGCCTAAGACAGTCTTCCTTATTCATTGTCCAGCTTCCACATGCATATGAGGCAACTGAAAACACCATGGCTTGGGTCAGGCGCACCTTAGTCCTCAAAGTGGTATCTTTGCTTTTCAATACTTTAAAGAGGTCTTTTGCAGCAGATTTGTCCCATGCAATGCATCGTTTGATTTCTTGACTGCTGCTTCCATGGGCATTGATTGTGGAAGTAAAATGAAATCCTTGACAACTTTAATATTGTCTTCATTTAACATGACGTTGTTTATTGGTTCAGTTGTGAGGATTTTTGTTTTTTTTAATACTGTATTTTAGCTCTTAGGAAATAGAACCCTCTCCTTAAAAAACCCAGATCTATTTTTTGAATTTTATGTGTCTTACATTGGTGCATGTTTTTAGCAACATGTTATGTATGAAAGTAGCAGTCTTCCGTGTTGTGTGTTTTTGATGTACATGTGAAGATGTGAACCTGTGAGGACAGAGAACCTGTCTTACACTTCTCTAGCACTTACAACAGTGCTCAGCAAATGTTTTTTGCGGTGGTGAATGGAAATGGCAATGGTTCTAAAACCCACACCAGGAAATACTCTATTCTGAGTAAATCCCTCAAGTGTCTGTACCAGTATCTTCAAAAATATATCAGAACTTAACTACACGCACACATCCACCCGTATATACATCTATATGTACATACAAATATTTATAGGCATACATGTGTAAACACACATTTAAAAGTACACGACAATAAACATAAAACATACAGCACATCTTAAATATATAAATATAGGCACGTGACAATAAAGGTAAAATGACAATAGTTGCAAAACTCGCATTTTTTTCTGTTGATTCATAGTGACCATATGGGACAGAGTAGAACTGCCCCCATAGCATTTCCAAGGCTGTAAATCTTGACAGAATCAGTCTGCCTCATCTTTCTCCTGAGGAGTGGCTGGTGAGTTCAAACTGCCAACGTTTTGGTTAGCAGCTGAGTGCTTAACCACTGTGCCACTGTAGGGTCGCTAGGAGTTGGAATCGGTGGGTTTGGTGTTGGTTTTGTATCACGTCTCCAAAGTGGTTAAGCGCTCAGCTTCTAACCAAAAGGTTGGAGGTTCAAACCCACCAGCCGCTCTGCAGGAGGAAGATGTGGCAGTCTGCTTCTGTCAGGATTCACAGCCTTAGAAACCCTATGGGGCAGGTCTACTCGGTCCTATAGGGTCGTTATGAGTCAGAATCGACTTGACGGCAGTGGGTTCTGTTTGGTACCATATCCCTTCCTCGGAGACTCTGTCCCCATTCACCATCACTTCTTGATGGGCAGTAGGTGTCATGACCTCACTTGGCTGACTCTATTTGGTTGGAATGAGATGAGACAGATACCTGGTCTGAGCAGGGCCTTCCACAGGCTTGCCAGTGACCTACTACCTGGGCGGTGTGGTTTGAAAGCATGAGCTGGGTGAGTCAGATTCTTTCTCATTCTCTCTCTCCCTCTCTCTCACTAGAACTGGAATCAAGAGGCCAAGAGGGAAGCTTCCAGTGAGCTATGGGCAACATTGGGAAAGGGCCTTTGGGGGCCTGAGTCAGGATCACTAAAGATACTTTGCAAGCGGAAACCAAGGAGGAGGAGCAACTCTGAGCAGGTGAGAGAAGCTAGAAGACAGAAGAAAGGAACCTCCAACAAAGCAGAGAAACCACAAAGCGAGAGAAGTTCAGGGGGTGTGTACAGCCCTGCCTTCCTTTGCATTCTGATCTTCCTGGGATCCCGTGCACCTGTTATCTTAAACAATTTCCCCCTGAAGCAACACATATGCTTCTCTGCTTCTTGTTACCAAAAGAGACTAATCTGGACAATAGATAACAGGAAGAAAAAAGATCTCTGACAATGGAGAAGATAAACTTCAAAAAAAAAGACAGAACTATACAAGTGCAGCAGTGCAGGGCCAGGCACCAGCCTGATGAACAGTCGTTCCATTCAACAGTCCCTAAGGACCTCAATTCTGTACAACACCAAGTCTTCAAGCAAAGGTTGCTTGACATTCAGCATATTTTTGGAAGGCGATGAAGTGTGTAGTTTACTTCAAAAAAGTTTTCCTGCAAGTTAAAAAAAATTGGTGCTTAAAAAAAGGCAAGGTTCACCTAGTTATTTGTTACTTGGGGTGGGGAGAGTTAAATGCATATATTTATTTATGCATGCTTTACCTTGTTCCAGTCAAGACTTAAGATGACTTGCAAGCATACACAAAAGCCAACAAGACAGCATAAATTGACAGTGAGGGGGAAGGAGAAGGAAAACTAGGGTGTGGACTTACGAGTTGATCCAGGAGATTCGGTTATCTGTAAAGCTCACTTCTGTGGAACACCTCATTCCCTGATAGATCATGGAGCACCAAAACTAGTATTACTCATTATTCAATCATGTTTAATTCTGGAGAAAAGTCGGGGTTTATCTTTTGAACATAAAAATCAAATTGAAACTGGAATAAAGGAAGAAAAGAAAGGATTGGTTTAAATCAGAGAAAATATAATAGCAAATCTATATAAACATGCTTTTAAAAAGCTATCATTTTAAACATGTTTCAATATTTTGTTTCTCTATTTCAGCAAAATAATTGTTACAGCAAAAAATTATATTCATCAGAAATAGCAACATGCTACATTATCCTATCATTAAAATTCCCTGCAATATCCATTAAGAAGGATTTAAAAAGTAAAATCCAAATGTTTTTTCATCTTTCTCCTAAAGCTTTGTATTTGTGTGTTTAAAATTTCTACAAATCAATGTCAACATATTAGAAAAAGTGCAGAGAATTTTAAAGTTGAATTAAACTCTCTGTAGAAATTTAATTCTTATGTCCCATAAAAGAGCAAGGAGCTCTGGTTTGGAGAAGCTCACAGGATTTTAATAAGTATATTCCTATTCATCCCCACTCATCTGTCAGTTTGTCGTACTGTGGTGGCTTGCATGTTGCTGTGATGCTGGAAGCTATGCCACTGGTATTTCAAATACCAACAGATGGACAGATTTCAGCCGAGCTTCCAGACTAAGACAGACTAGGAAGAGGGACCTGGTGTTCTACTTCTGAAAAAATCCCCCAGTGAAAACCTTATGAATAGCAGTGGAACGTTGTCTGGTATAGTGAAGGAAGATGAGCCCCTCAGGTTGGAAGGCACTCAAAATACAACTGGGAAGAGCTGTCTCCTCAAAGTAGAGTAGACCTTAATGATGTGGATAGAGCCAAATTTTCAGGACCTTCATTTGCTCATGTGACATGACTCAAAATGAGAAGAAACAGCTACAAATATTCATTAATAATCAGAACATGGAACTTATTAAGTATGAATCTAGGAAAATTGGACCAAAAAAAAAAAAAAAAAAAAAAAACAACCCGTTGCCATCAAGTTCATTCCAACTCATAACGAACCTATACCAAACCCACAGCTGTCGAGTCATTCCAACTCATAGCGACCCTGTAAGACCTAGTAGAACTGCCCCATAGAGCTTCCAAGGAGCGCTTGGTGGATTCAAACTGCCAACCTTTTGGTTAGCAGCAGTAGGTCTTAACCACTGCTTAACCACTGTCGCCAGGGCTCCAGGAAAATTGGAAGTCATCAAAAATGAAATGGAACACACAAAGATCAATATCCTAGGCATTAGTGAGCTGAAATGGACTGGTATTGGCCATTTTAAATCAGACAATCATATGATCTACTATGCCAGGAATGACAGATTGAAGAGGAATGGCATCGTGCTCATTGATAAAAGAATATTCCAAGATCTATCCTGAAGTACGATACTGTCAATGATAAGATAATATCCATAAGCCTACAAGGAAGATCAGTTAATACAACTGTTATTCAAATGTCTACACCAAACAATAACTCCAAAGGTAAGGACATTGAAGATTTTTACTAACTTCTGCAGTCTGAAATTGATCAAACCTGCAATCAATATAATTACCAGTGACTGGGATGCAAAAATTGGAAACAAAGAAGGATTGGTAGTTGGAAAACATGGCCTTGGTGATAGAAATGATGCTGGAGATTGCATGATAGAATTTTGCAATACCAACGACTTCTTCATTGCAAATACCTTATTTCAACAACATAAACAGTGATTGTACGTATGGACCTTGCCAGGTGGAATGCACAGGAATCATATCTACTACATCTGTGGAAACAGTTGATGGAGAAGTTCAATATCATCAGTCAGAACAAGGTCGGGGACCTACTGCAGAACAGATCATCAATTGCTCATATGCAAGTTCAAGAGGAAGCTGAAGAAAATTAGAGCAAGTCCACGAGAGCCAAAATACGACCTTAAGTATATCCCACCTGAATTTAGAGACCGTCTCAAGAATAGATCTGATGCATTGAACACTAATGACTGAAGACCAGAAGAGTTGTGGAAGGACATCATACATGAAGAAAGGAAGAGGCATTAAAAAGACAGGAAAGAAAGAAAAGACCAAAATGGATCTCAGAAGGGACTCTGAAACTTGCTCTTGAACATGGAGTAGCTAGAATGAATAGAAGAAACGATGATGTAAAACAGTTGAACAGAAGATTTCAAAGAGCGTCTCTGGAAGACAAAGTATTATAGTGAAACATACAAAGACCTGGAGTTAGAAAACCAAAAGGGAAGAACACACTTGGCATTTCTCAAGCTGAAAGAACTGAAGAAAATATTCAAGACTTGAGTTGTAATATTGAAGTATTCTACCAGGAAAATATTGAATGAACAGTACCAAAAGAAGATGGAAGGAATACACAGAGTCACTGTACCAAAAAGAACTGGTCAATTTTTGACCATTTCAGGAGGGATAATCAAGAATGGTGTCTTGGAAAAAGTACAACCAGAATACTCCTTAGAAGGAAGGATGGGGAGACTACGTCTTACATACTTCGGATGTGCCAGGAGGGATCAGTCCCTGGAGAAGGACATCATGCTTGGTTAAGTACAGGGTCAGTGAAAAAGAGGAAGACCCTCAACGAGATGAACTGACACAGTGGCTGCAACAGTGGGCTCAGGCATAACAACAATTGTGAGCATGGCGCGGTGTTTCGTTCTGTGGTGCATAGGGTTGCTATAGGTCAGAACCGACCTGACAGCACCTAACAACAGCAACCATCAAGAACGGATGGTACTGAAGGAAGAAGTTCAAGCTGCACTGAAGGGAATGGCGAAAACCAAGCCTCCAGGAATTGACAGAATACCAACTGAGAAGTTTCACCAAACAGCTGCAGTGCTAGAGGTGCTCACTTGTCCGTGTCAAGAAATTTGGAAGATGGCTTCCTGGCCAATCAACTGGAAGAGATCCATATTTGTACCCATTGCAAAGAAAGGTGATCCAACAGAATGCGGAAATTATCAAACAATATAATTAATATCATACAAAAGTAAAAATTTTGCTGAATATCATTCAAAAGCAGCTGCAGCAGTACATGGACAGTGAACTGCTAGAAGTTCAAGCTGGATTCAGAAGAGGACATGGAACAAGGGATATCATTGCTGATGCCAGATGGTTCCTGGCTGAAACCAGAGAATACTAGAAAGATGTCTACCTGTGTTTTATTGACTATGCAAAGGCATTCAACTGTGTGGATCATAACAAATTATGGATAACATTGAAAAGAATGGGAATTCCAGAACACTTAATTGTGCTCGTGAGGAACCTGTACATAGACCAAGAGGCAGTAGTTCAAACAGAGCAAGGGGGTACTTACTGTGTGGTTTAAGTCAGGAAAGGTTTGTGTCAGGGTTGTATCCTTTTACCATACTTATTCAATCTGTATGCTGAGGAAATAATTCAAGAAGCTAGACTATATGAAGAAGAATGAGGCATCAGGATTGGAGGGAGACTCATTAACAACCTGCAATATGCAGACAACACTACCTTGCTTGCTGAAAATGAAGAGGGCTTGAAGCACTTACTGATGAAGATCAAAGACTTCAGTATGGATTGCACCTCAACGTTAAAAAAAAAAAAATCCTCATGATAAACGGAGAAAATATTAAAGTTGTCAAGGATTTCATTTTACTTTGATCCACAATCAACGTCCATGGAAGCAGCAGTCAAGAAATCAAATGACGTATTGCATTGGGCCAATCTGCTGCAAAAGATCTCTTTAAAGTGTTAAAAAGCAAAGATGTCGCTTTGAGGACTAAGGCATGTCTGACCCAAGTCATGGTGTTTTCAATTGCCTCTTATGCGTATGAAACCTGGACAATGAATAGGAGGTCTGAAGAAAAACTGAATTATGGTGCTAGTGAAGAATATTAAATATACCATGGACTGCCAGAAGAATGAACAAATCTGTCTTGGAAGAAATACAGCCAGAATGCTCCTTAGAAGCAAGGATGGCGAGAGTTTGTCTCACGTACTTTGTACATGTTACCATAGCAGTAGGGACCAGTCGCTGGAGGACATCATGTTTGGTAAAGTACAGGGTCAGCGAAAAAGGGAAGACCCTCAAGGAGATGGATTGACTTAGTGGCTGCAACAGTGGGCTCAAGCATAACAAAGGCTGTGAGGATGGTGCAGGATCGGACAGTGTTTTGTTCTTTTGAGCATGGGGTCGTTATGATTCAGAACCAACTCAAAGGCACCTAACAACAACAATTTCTCTTCATATTGGGGAGATTTTCTTTAGATTGACATTTCTGCCACAGAGTCACTGCTTAGAGGAATCAGGTGAATCTATTGTTTTGATTCAAGTGTGGCTGAGTGTAGCTTGGGTTAAATTTAGTGTCTTAACTGCAAATGGAATTATCATGAGTATATGGAGGATTAAATACGATATTGCATATTAAATACTTAGCTCAGTAGCTGAAACCTAAGACCAAAACCAAATCCACTACTGTAGAGTCGAACCCTACTCATAGTGACCCTATAGGACAGAGTAGAATTGCCCTGTGTACTCCAAGGCAGTAATCTTTATGGAAGCCAACTGCCACATCTTTCTCCCTTGGAGTTGCTGGTAGCTTTGAACTACCAACCTTTTGGTTATTAGCCAAGCGCTTTGTCCACTTCACCACCGGGGCTCCTTAGCTGAAACCTGGTGAATCTAATAATAAATCATGCCTGTTATTATGGAAAGAGTGATTAAGCAGGACATTCTACATCAACGTGATTCCCTTCTGTGTTAACATTTTGCTAAAGATTCCTGGCCTAATTTTCCTATTAATTTTTTTTTAATTTTATTGTTGAGAATGTGCTCTGAATGTCATTGCCTTATGTTATCCTCTTGTAGATTGTTCTCTAAAATGTATAAGCCGTGATTTTTTCACTGATGGATTCATATGGGGACTCGTGCTTTCTATCCCCCTAGATTTTGTTTCTTTTTCCTTTTCATTCAGCCCCCGACAAAGTGCACTTGATTGTACGAAGGTGTGTTTGAAGTCTCATTTGACTAGCTCCATCCTGTGTCTAGAACAGGTTTGACAGTTTTATGAGTTAGTCCTCTTCATTGCTACTATGCCCTGGAATAAAAATATACTTCTAGTCCTATATTACTGAGTGCTCTCAAAATAGGTATAACAGAAAAATTGGAAAAATGTTCATTTTAAATGGTGAGGTTTTTTTTGGTAAACAAATCTAGGATGACCGTATATTTCTCATTAAACCAGGCCCTTCTGAAAGCGAAAGGTGGTGCAATGAACCATTTCACACACATAAAGGCAGGAACTAGAACTCTCTGAGGACGTAGGTCATCCTCGCCAAAACTGACAATGTACCTCCCTAAAGTGGGGATAGGAGCTCTGGTGGCACAATGTTTAAGTGCTTGGCTGCTAATCAAAAGGTCGGCAGTTCGAACCCACCCAGTTGCTCCATAGGAGAAAGACCTGGAGATCTGCTCCCGTAAGATCACTGACTAGAATATCCTATGGGGCAATTCTACTCCGTTTCATGGGGTGGCTATGAGTTGACAATTTACTCGCAGACACCTAACAACAACACAACAAAGTGAGGATGAGGGGAGGGGGAGGAATTCTTCATGAAATTGTAGGCTGCCCCACATGGCCACACATTATATGCTACACTCAAGCTGTGAATCAGTGGGTTTTGCTTTGAGAATCCAAGCTAAGCCTCTACTCTTAAAGTATCAGGCTCAGCTCTAATTCATAACCTCAAGAAAAACACAAAGACAGCAACGAAAAAGGCCCAGAGAGGCTTAAGTAGCCTAATCAAGAGCTGCGGCTCCTAACATTTGAGCCTGTATGGTCTCTTTGAGAATCTGATAAAAGCTATTAACTCTCCCTGCAGTAAAGGGTACCTTCAAAGCATCCCACAACTCAGGAGGCCCTGGCCCAGCCGATGTTATCCGGGAACCCAGTTCTGAATCCCTGACCTAGAACACGTGGTGTGGCTGATGGGAAGAGGCAACCAACAAGTGTTGACCATCGTTAGGCACATTATTTCATTTCACATGCACATCAATTTATTTTCTAGAGAAAGGAATTGAAGCTCAGAGAAATGAAGATCTCACAGATTCATGTGCTGCTAAATCTCATAATCTAAGTTTATTGTTGTTGTTGGATGCGTCTAATTGATTCTGACTCAAAAGCAACCCCATGTGACAGAGCAGAACTGCTCAAAGGGTTTTCTTGGCTGGAATGTTTACAGAAGCAGATTGCCAGGTCTTTCTTCCACAGAGCTGCTGAGTGGGTTCAAACCACCAACCTTTTTGTTAGCAACCAAGCACTTAATAGTTGCACCACTGGGACTCCTTTTAATCTAAGTTCGTCGTTGTTGTTGGGTGCCATCAAGTCACTTCTAACTCGTAGCGACCCTATGTACAACAGAACAAAACACTGCCTAATCTAAGTTTAGACATAGATATACATTTCAATCTGGAAAATGACTATATTATAAAACCGTGAAAAATGAACACAAGCATACACCTTCATCAAAACTCCATGTACCTCTTGAAACTGGAAAGAGATCAGCAGAGCAAATGAAAGTATTTTTTAAAAAGTAATTTTTTAAAATCTCAAATGATAAACCAATTGACAAATAGGCTCCAGGTAGTTTTCGATGGACCCAAGATTTAAAGGCTGTGAATGGGTTATTAGAGAGTTTCAGTGTTTAGTTGTTAACTGTAGGTAAAACAGCTATGCCTTTGCCTGTATCTCCTAAAGTCCACTTGAATCTAACTACTAATCAGAATTGACTATGGACAGGATCTGGCTTAGGTAATTGCCCTTTCCAGCCTGTAGAATGACATCAAGGACATCACACACGAAGAAAGCAAGAGGTCATTAAAAAGACAGGAAAGAAGGAAAAGACCAAAATGGATGTCAGAAAAGACTCTGAAACTTGCTCTTGAACGTCGAGTAGCTAAAGCAAAAGGAAGAAACGATGAAGTAAAAGAATTAAACAGAAGATTTCAAAGGGCGGTTCGAGAAGACAAAGTAAAGTATTATAGTAACATGTGCAAAGAGCTGGAGATAGAAAACCAAAAGGGAAGAACATGCTCTACATTTCTCAAGCTGAAAGAACTGAAAAAAAAAAAAAAAATTCAAGCCTCGAGTTGCAGTAGTGAAGGATTCTATAGGGAAAATATTAATCAACACAGGAAGCATCAAAAGAAGATGGAGGGAATACGCAGAGTCATTACACCAAAAAGAATTGGTCAACGTTTAGCCATTTCAAGAGGTAGCATACAATCAGGAGCTGACGGTACTGAAGGAAAGCCCAAGTGCACTGAAAGCAATGGCGAGAAACTAGGCTCCAGGAATTGACAGAATACCAACTGAGATGTTTCAACAAACGGATGCAGCGCTGGAAGTGCCCACTCGTCTATGCCAAGAAATCTGGAAGACAGCTACCTGGCCAACCGACTGGAAGAGATCCACATTTATGCTTATTCCCAAGAAAAGTGATCCAACCAAATGCAGAAATTATCGAACAATATCATTAATATCACACACAAGTAAAATTTTGCTGAAGATCATTCAAAAGTGGCTGCAGCAGTATATACCGACAGGCAACTGCCAGAAATTCAGGCTGCATTCAGAAGAGGATGTGGAATTCAGGTTGATGTCAGATAGATCCTGGCTTAAAGCAGAGAATAGCAAAAAAATGTTTATATGTGTTTTACTAACTATTCGAAGGCATTCAACTGTATGGATCATAACAAATTATAGATAACATTGGAAACAATGGGAATTCCAGAACACTTAATTGTGCTCATGAGGAACCTGTACATAGATCAAGAGGCAGTCGTTTGAACAGAACAAGGAGATACTGCACGGTTTAAAGTCAGGAAAGGTGTGTGTCAGTCTTGTATCCCTTCACCATACCTATTCAACCTGTATGCTGAGCAAATAATCTGAGCAGCTGGGCTATATGAAGAAGAACAGGGCATCAGGACTGGAGGAAGACTCAGTAACAACCTGCGTGGTGCAGATGACACAACCTTGCTTGCTGGAAGTGAAGAGGACTTGAAGTACTTACTGACGAAGATAAAAGATCACAGCCTTCAGTACGGATTACACTTCAACATAAAGAAAACAAAAATCCTCACAACTGGACCAATAAGCAACATCATGATAAACGGAGAAAAGATTGAAGTTGTCAAGGATTTCATTTTACTTGAACCCACAATCAACACCCATGGAAGTAGCAGTCAAGAAATCAAAAGGTGCATTGCTTTGGGCAAATCTGCTGCAAAAGACCTCTTTAGTGTTGAAAAGCAGAGATGTCACCTTGAAGACTAAGGTGTGCCTCACCCAAGCTACGGTGTTTTCAATTGCCTCATATGCATGCGAAAGCTGGACAATGAATAAGGAAGACCGAAGAAGAATTGACACCTTCGAATAGTGGTGTCGGCGAAGAATATTGAATATACCATGGACTGCCTAAAGAATGAACAAATCTATCTTGGAAGAAGTACAACCAGAATGCTCCTTAGAAGCAAGGATGGCGAGACTACGTTTTACCTACTTTGAACACGTTATCAGGAGGAATCAGTCCCTGGAGAAGGACGTCATGCTTGGTAAAGTACAGCGTCAATGAAAAAGAGGAAGACCCTCAATGAGATGGATTGACACAGCGGCTGCAACTATAGGCTCAAGCATAACAATGATTGTGAGGATGGCGCAGGACCGGGCAGTGTTTCATTCTGTTGTACAGAGGGTTGCCATGTGTCGGAACCAAGTTGATGGCATCTAACAACAACAACAACGACATAGCCTGAGGAGTGTTTCTTGAGTTACCACAAAGGTCATCTTTTGCTTTTGGAACCTCTGTCCATTAGTTCCCGTTTATGGATTGAATTGTGTCCCTCCAAAATATATGTTGTAAATCCAAACCCCTATGCCTGTGGTTGTAATCCCATTTGGGAATGGGTTTTCTTTGTGATGTTAATGAGGCATTATTAGCATAGAGTGTGTTTTAAGTGAATTTCTTCTGAGATAGAAAAGGGCAGATTAAGCAAGCAAGCAAGCAAGCAGAGATGGGGGAAGATCGATGCTATACAACATGAAAATTTCCAAGGACCCAGAAACTGAAGCTGAAAAAAGACAAGGACCTTCCTCGAGCCGAAAGAGAGTGAAAACCTTCCTCTAGAGCCAGCACCCTGAATTTGGACTCCTAGCCTCCTAACTGTGAGAAAATACATTTCTGTTTGTTAAAGCCACACTTGTGATATTTGTTACAGCAGCGTTAGATAATAACTAAGACAGTTCCCGGCACACCTGCCAACGTTTTGAAGTATTTGAAGACAGCTGACATGCTCCAATAAGACCTGGCGTCTTATTTAGCGAGTCATGCCTAGCCTAGCACATAGTGAGTGCTCAACAGATGCCCAACTGTTGCCTTTCCAGTTCATACTGCACACTGCAACCAGGTGAATTTCCTAACTGAAACCACAGCTCTGAGCATGGCAGTTTCTGTTCAAAACTACTATGTCCCTTTGCGTTATATGCGTACCTTTCCTACAATTGTTTGTTTTTTAGCTTCCGGTCCATCACTTACTTCTAGAATTGCAAGCTTGGTGAGGGCAGGGACTATCTGTGTTAGCCGTGCTCACCTATGGCAGGCACTCAGTTAAATCTGTTGCCCGACTGTGTGAATGGTTTGCAAAGAATGTAGACAAGATACTTTTCTTTCAATTTTTTAAACCGTGATGTAATGCATATACCATAAGATGCACCTTTTTAAAATGTACAATTCAGTGGTTTTTAATACAGTCACAAAGTTGTACAAATGTCACCACGATCTAATTCCAGAATATTTTCGTCACTCCAATAAGAAGCTGCAGCCCGTTAGCAGCCACTCCCATCCTCACCTCTCCCCAAGCCCTCACAACCAATAATTACTTTCTGACTCTACAGATTCTCTGATTTTGGACTTTTATATACATGGAATCATACAATATGTGGCCTTTTGCGACTGGCTTCTTTCATTCAGCAGCACACTTTCAAGGTTCATCCATGTTGCCCCATGTATCAGTACTTCGTTTCTTTTTATCGCTGAATAATATTCTGTTGTATGAATAGACCACATTTTGTTTATCCATTCTAGACAGATGATTTTTAACATCCTTTCCAACTCTGTGATCCTATATTCACGTGTAGGACTACAATAAAAGTTCATAAAGTAAGTCATTATTCTTCATACTTTTTCTACGCCCTCTTGTTTTCAAATGCTATCTCCCAGATTCCACAAGGACACCTCTGTTGTGACCCACCAAATTTACTTCCTAAGCTTCCCAAACAATAAATTCAGACTCCCTACCTGCTGACCCAACGGTTAAGCCCTCCAAAAAGGTGGCGGTTGGGTTGGAATTCACCAATGGCATCCAGGGAGAAAACACTTGGTGATCTGCTCTACAAAGATTACAGCCTAGGAAACCCTGTGGAACAGTTCTACTCTGTCATATAGGGTCACTGTGAGTCGGAATAGACTCCACTGCACCCAGCAGCACCTTTATTTCAGGAGTCTGCTTTTCCCCACTCCAGTCTCCTCATTGCCCACCCGATTTCTTTTTTTTTGTTTGTTTTGTTTTGTTTTTCTTCCACCTGATTTCTTGAAACTCAACACTCTGGAACGGTGTACTTTTATAATTTTGCTTGTTCTCGATAAACATAGTTGACTGAGATTAGATGGTGCTTTCTTCCCACCCGCCTGCCTCTCCCTGTCCCCTACCCACTGCTCACTGCACGTGCAAATTCTCTGCCATCAAAACGTTAAAAAATAAAAATAAAAAAAAAGCCTTCCTTTGTTTTCCAAGGAAATTCAGGTAAAAGGAGGGGTGAGGGAAATGATATTTTTGACTTTCTTCACAATCCCAGACGTTGGAAAGAAAAAGGATTTCCTTTGGGCTGCTGCCACGACTCTGATCTTTCATGCTGATAAAATATTTCCTTCTTCTAAAAAAAAAAAAAAAAAAAAGGAAGAAAGTTCTGGAAAAACCATGCCACTTCAGCTTGGAAGTTAAACTTATTCTGATTTTAGCGTTGAAAAACGGTGAGAGGTTTACTCCTCACGGGGGATTTTCTTCCTAATAGTTCAGGTCTCGCAACCACGATCAGCAGCGCTCTTTGGAGGTCGGCGGGGGAGGAGGACTACAGGATCCAGAGGTCTTTGGGAACTCCGGCAGCTCCAAGCTTGTTGGCTACTACAATTTCCCGGAGGAGGGACGCTATGAAAACAAACCCTGATTGGTCAGGCCTGAGCTGAATTTTCCATTTATGGACAGATTGCCCAGCCCGAGACGAGGCGCAGGCAGAAGAGTACGGAGTAAGTGGCCGAAGAAAGAGGGGCGAGACTGAGGAACCAGGCAGACGCGCCGAGCGCATCGCACTCACCTAGTCAGACGGCGAGCGCGGGGCCCGAGTGGACCCCTGCCCTGCGCAGGATGCGCCCCGCCTGCTAAATCGCCCCCCTCTCACCCTCACCTAGCGCCGCCGAGCCCGCCTGGATGGAGTGCCCTCTGGGTTCCCATTGGCTCCTGTGAGTGCTTGGGTGTCGGGAGCCTGTTTTTGGCGAGGGGAACCAACTTTTGAAGTTCTCCCAGGAGACTGCGTTCCGGCCCCAGCTCCGCGGCAGCCGGACCGACCGGGTGGAGGCGCGACCGCGGCGCGAGTCACCATGGTGAGTTGGCCGCGCCGCGTCCCAGGACGCAGGACCTGAGATGGGGCAGGCAGCTCTGGCGCGGGCACCCACCTTGGGCGTGCAGGCGAGGCCAGGGGTGGGGAAGGTGACGCGGGAGCCGGCTCGTCGCGAGCTCTTGTTTCCTGCTCTTTCGCGAACCCGGGCTGGGAGAGAGAGTGAGGGGCAAAGGAAAACTTCCTTCCAGGTCGCTTTCTGCGTCGCGAAACTTTGTGGCTGGGTTACTATGTGCCAGCTGTCGCCTGGGCGCATCTGTGTTCCAGGGGTACGGACCTCGGAGGGGATCCTTTTCTCCTTTCTCCGGAGGTGGGGGCAACCGCCGGCGTCCCCTCTGGTCCTGGTGCGCGGGGACGTTTGCGCCCGAGCCGGCTCACGACACCCCCTCTCCCTGCCCTCCGGCGGGCATCGCAGGCCGGTCTCTCGGCGCCCCTCCGCCGGGGGCGGCCCGGCCAGCGCCTGCGGCTCTCCTCCCGGCAGGGGCACGCCGGCGGGGGCGGCGCGGGCGGCACAAAGGCAGCAAGGGGCGCCAGGTGGGGCGAGCACCTGGCGGTGACCCGGGGGCAGTGTGGAGCCACGCCGGCCTGGCCCTTTAAGGGGCGCCGGCCGGTAGGGTCTTTGTGCTGAAAAGGCCGAGTAAACACCTCTGTGTGAGGGCCCCCATCCTGGCTCCAAGTGCGAGGACCATGACTTCTCGGGGTACAGTGACCGGGAGGGAGTTCTGAGTTACAAGTTTTGTTCTTTTCCCTTTGGCACGTTGAGAGCTTATGGAAGTGACAGGCCCTGTCTCTGACTCTTTTATGATATTTTTTTCTCTTAACACCCCTCCCCCCCAAAAAAAAGCCACATCCCCCTGGGCTTTGGTGTGGTGTACTTTTCTTTCCGAGGCACAAAAGCAGGGACTCTATTTGGAAGAGACTGGCAGTCCATCAAAAAGAAAAAAAGTTACACTGCAAGCCTTCCTAGTTTTCACACTTGCTGCTTCTCTTCACGTGATCCTGCTTAGGTGGTTGAACTGGTCCTCTTCTGTTTGCTGCTTTAGTGACTGAAAGTGGAGCTAAGTCAAAACCATTACCAGCGTGGCACCAATTTAAAAATGTCTGTTCTGCATGCCGGCCTGACAGAAGCGGAGCAAAGGCCTGGCCAACCTACATACAAGTCTCAGAAGCAGCTTTTGACTGGGAGCTGTGTTTATTAAAAAGAATGATTAAACACAAACACAAGCCCTTTAGAAGGGCACCTTTGGCCAAAGCCTTTCCTTTTCTCATCGTCCCAAATTATGTCACCTTTTGCCCCAACCTAAGAGGACACTTTATCTACAAATAAATTTCCTCTTAGAATTTTAGGGTTTAAGAAGTCAGTCCCCCCCACGTTATTTTTGCAGTCTCTTCTGAGAACCATTTACATGGAGAGTAATAGGTGAAGCCACCTAATTGGTCAGCAGGCCCCTTGAATTTAAGCAATATGATAGTCCTAGTACTTTAGAATTGCTGTAATTATTTTCAATGGTTCGATATGTCTAAAAAAAAAAAATCAATGTGTTTATGGCAAGGGCTTAAAGAATCTTACTGAATTTGAATGCGCCAGTGGTTCCTTGGGAAAATCAGTTTTCCCTCAGTTAAACACATCTTTCCTGCTAGGCGAGCTACAAAGCGGTCTAGGATGCCTTTTTTGGCATCAGAAACTCGATGCTTCATTCAGCCCCCTTGCCATTAAAGTAGGTGGCTGGTCAAATGGGTGCAGAAGTGGCACATTCTAAGGAAGAGAGTTGTTTCCGAGTTTTGTAGCCTGTCTATGAGAGGACAGGGTGGGACTTACCTACTCCTGGGCTCCCTGCCATCAGCACTGATGGGCGAGTTGTGGGCCGCCAGGAGACTATCTGTGCATCCCATACGGTTGCTGAGGTCACGATTCCCTGACAGGAAAGTTGAAACAGCTGGCTGTCCTGAAATAGGAGCTGTACCATCGCAAGGCTGACCTGATCCAGAGTCAGTTGGCAAAAATGAAATGAATCATTTCTTCCCTGATTTGAAAAATTAAGCCTCCTCCTTAGAACGGAGCATCAACATCTTTAATAATCAGGAGTAATATAATCAAGAAGTTATAATATTTACTGTTCGTAGACGACCCCTTGAAGCCAAATCAGGCGTCTTTTTTGTGTTCCACGTCTGTCTGGGCCTGCCCAGCTGTATTCCTCAGCTACTTAGAACGGAAGGGAGGGAACCTTGCCCTTGGGGGTGTGGCTGAGGATTAACACGCAGAATCTAGTTCATCAGTAGGTCCTTGGCGGGGCTGCAGGGACAGCACCTGACTGTGTGGATTTCTGTCCCTCTGTATTTGTGTGTGCGTGTGAGAGAGACAGAGTGAGGCCTCTGAGGAAGTCTCTAGCATGTTAGGAAGGCTCTCCACCTGTGCTCAAGGCCCTATCAAGGCTCACTTAGTTGTGACTCATAGGGAAGGCCACCATGTTCTGACTCATGGGCACAATGTACAATTTGTAATCACCTCCTATCTGCCTCCTGAAAACTCCCTTTGGAACACCTTTCTCCTGTTACATAAATGAATTAAAAATGACCTCTGAGTATTGACTCCAGGTTGCTTCTTCAGAGCAAGGCGAGGCCTGTGAGCACAAAAAAGCCCTATGGCCCCAAACTTAAATTTGTACACATCCAGTTGTTTTAAAAAACAGCTTTAATAAGCAGACTTTTTAGCCACTTAGAGCCTGCCTACTTTACATACCCCATGAAACCGTGCCCAACATCTGCTAGCTATAATAAGATAAAATTCTGGAGTTAATAAGGTCCCTAAGGTGCTGTTGAGGGAGAAAGATGTGGCAATCTGCTTCCGTAAAGATTACAATTCTACCCTGTCCTGTAGGCTCTCTAGGAGTTGCATTCCACTCCATGGCAATGGAGTTCTCTGACCCTGAGACTCCTCATTTTGCTGCAGAAGGACATTGCCCAGGGATACGGAAGCTTCCTCTCCCCCACTTCTCCACTTCCTCGCGGTTTTCTTGCCCTCTTCCCCTGCTGGGGGCTCCCTGCACCCTTTGCCTCTGGAAGGCCTCCTGCTGTGGGGGACGGCAAGCGGGCGTCAGTGTGTTAGCACTAAGAAAGAGCTTGTCGTGCAACACTGCTGTATCCTGGGAATTCCCTCGAACTGGGTACATCTCCATGTTAGGAAAACCAGGAGCGCTACCGGGCAATCGGAATTTGTTTCTTTTTCCATAAGAGCTTGGAACTGAAGAAATGTCTGCACATCTGTATCGTTTACTACGCCTTGTTTAGGAGGCAAAAAAAATCTTATTCTTCGACTTTAATTCATAGTGATAACATCGAAGATTTCCTTTGTAGACTTATCCTCATTCACAAAGGGAGTTCTTCTTCTGTGGCCATGACTCGTTTGGACTGTCCAGTGGACTGGAACTCGTGTCTGTAGTTCTGCTATATACTTTGGACCCAGAAATTGTGGTTCATAGGGTTTCGTAGTCATTTCATATTCACGTGGTGGTTGTTAGGTGCTGTCAAGTCGGTTCTGACTCATGGCGACCCCACGCACCACAGAACGAAACACTGCCCGGTTCTGCGCCATCCTCAATCATTGTTATGCTTAAGCCCATTGTTGCAGCCACTGTGTCAGTCCGTCTCATTGAGGGTCTTTTCTTTTTTGCTGACCCTCTACTTTACCAAGCATGATGTCCTTCTCCAGGGACTGATTCCTCCTGATAACGTGTTCAAAGTAGGTAAGACGTAGTCTCGCCATCCTTGCTTCGAAGGAGCATTCTGGTTGTACTTCTTCCAAGACAGATTTGTTTGTTCTTCTGGCAGTCCATGGTATATTCAATATCCTTCGCCAACACCACAATTCAAAGGCGTCAGTTTTTCTTCTGTCTTCCTTATTCATCGTCCAGCTTTCGCATGCACGTGATGCAATTGAAAACACCGTGGCTCGGGTCAGGCGCAACTTAGTCTTCAAGGTGACATCTTTGCTTTTCAACACTTTAAAGAGGTCTTTTGCAGCAGATCTGCCCAATGCAATTCGTCTTTTGATTTCTTGACTGCTGCTTCCATGGGTGTTGATTGTGGATCCAAGTAAAATGAAATCCTTGACAACTTCAGTATTTTCCCGATTTATCATGATGTTGCTTATTGGTCCAGTTGTGAGGATTTTTGTTTTCTTTATGTTGAAGTGTAATCCCTACTGAAGGCTGTGATCTTTTATCTTCATCAGTAAGTACTTCAAGTCCTCTTCACTTCCAGCAAGCAAGGTTGTGTCATCTGCACCACGCAGGTTGTTACTGAGTCTTCCTCCAGTCCTGATGCCCTGTTCTTCTTCATATAGCCCAGCTTCTCAGATTATTTGCTCAGCATACAGATTGAATAGGTATGGTGAAGGGATACAAGCCTGACACACACCTTTCCTGACTTTAAACCGTGCAGTATCTCCTTGTTCTGTTCAAACGACTGCCTCTTGATCTATGTACGGGTTCTTCATGAGCATAATTAAGTGCTCTGGAATTCCCATTCTGCGCAGTGTTATCCATAATTTGTTATAATCACACAGCCAAACACCTTTGCATAGTCAACTAAACACAGACAAACATCTTTCTGGTATTCTCTGCTTTCAGCCAAGATCCATCTGACATCAGCAATGAGAGATAGCCCTGGTTCTGCGTCCTCTTCTGAATCCATCTTGAATTTCTGGCAGTTCCCTGTTGATATACTGCTGCAGCCACTTTTGAATGATCTTCAGCAAAATTTTACTTGCATGTGATATTAATGATATTGTTTGATAATTTCTGCATTCAGTTGGATCACCTTTCTTGGGAATAGGCATAAATATAGATCTCTTCCAGTTGGTTGGCTAGGTAGCTGTCTTCCAAATGTCTTGGCATAGACAAGTGAGTACTTCCAGCATTCCATCTGTTTGTTGAAACATCTCAACAGGTATTCCGTCAGTTCCTGGAGCCTTGTTTTTCACCAGTGTCTTCAGTGCAGCTTGGACTTCTTCCTTCAGTACTATTAGTTCCTGCTCATATGGTACCTCTTGCAATGGTTGAACATCAACCAATTTTTTTTGGCATAGTGACTCTTCCATCTTCTTTTGATGCTTCCTGAGTCGTTTAATATTTTCCCCATAGAATCCTTCAATATTGCAATTCTTCCTCTAAGGAGGAAGAATTAACCTCACTAAGACTGGCCACGTCATGTCCAGCAAGCTCTGGAGGACAAAGAGGGGTCCAGCTTTACGTATAAGAGCTGCTCTGAAAGGGCCACACTCTCTTGAGTGTTGTGAGTTCTGATGTGTTTGTTAAAAATTCATTCACGATACTTTATAATCATATGCTTTGTTGTAGAAAGTAAAACAGTAGAGCCCGGAAGAGAGCTTAAGAATTCTATGCTAAGTCCTTTTGCTTGACTTCACAGAGAGGTCTAGAGCGGTTAAATGACTTCCAAAGTCTCAAAGCTAATTTTAGCTGAGCTGGTGTCAGAATCCAGCGATTTCTGATCCCTGTCTGTTAAGGCTCTTCCCACCAAACCTCAGTTGTGGATTAGAGTCTGTTTCCTTAGAGTCTAGACATCACCAGGTAGTTTTCTTTCTGGGACCATTCAAGATAGCCTGCTTGGAGATGGAAGGGTGTATTTATTTTTGATTCATTATTATATCAACTTCAAAAGATCAGAAGAAATAAATCTGGAAGAATTCACCCATAGTGGCACTACTCTGACAGTAATTGTTTTCATGTATTTCAGTTTCCTTTCAATCTGTCCAAACATTGCTTTTATGTAGTTGTAATTATGGGGCAAATACAGGTTTTGTGCTCTGTATTTTCCCACTTATTTTATAAACCTTTCTCCATGATAAGCATATTTATCATATTTTGGTGGCTGCCTGATAATCCCACGTAACCCGATTATCCAACCCAAGTCATGATGGTAGGGAGATGTCTCCTGATGAAATGTGCACAGGGAGAGTTCCTCCTGGTGCCCACTAGAATCGCCATGGATAGGAATGAGCTGCTCATTCTTCTGTAGCTCCTGAAACATGGAGCCTCCTCTTTGCAGTAGAGTCCAGAGCAGGACAGGCAGTCTTGGGCTACACACACCACACTCCCAAGTCCTGGCCCCAGTATGCATACTGTTGGATTCTGGTATTGGGTTCAAATTTGTGGCACCAGTGGGTGCTCAGGCCTTTGACTCAAGCTTGGCAGATATGCATGGTCCTACCAGAGAACAAGGGTGGTTGGACATACAGAGCTTTGAATCCCAAAGTGAAGAAGACACAGTAATTGAAAAGGAGTTAGGGCATGTAGGAATTCTTACCCAATATGGTGCTACAGCTGGGAAATTAAAGATGAATTAGGCAATTACCTCTCTAATGAGGAGCTCACAATCTAGCGGAGAAGTGATAACAAAGGGCCTTCATATATGTTATTTTGTTTCGTTCTTGCACAACAGTGGTTTTTGTTGCTATTTTATAGGTTTGAAAACCAGACCTAGGCGGGCTCATCTGATCTCTGTGGTCACTTGGTGGCTTGGCTGGGGATGGATGATCTAGCATGGCCTCACTTCCCGTGTCTGGCAGTTGACTCAGTTTCAGCTGTGCCAACAGAGATGACTTGGCCTTGTATTTCTTGTCACTGCAGGCTAATCCTGCTTTGTTTACATAGTGGTGGTCACAGGGTTCCCAAGAGCAACAAGAGAGTACAAGTCCCATGCGTAAACATTTTTTAAGCCTCTATTTGCACCATGCTTGGTACTGTTCCACTGGCCAAAGCACGTCACATGGCCAACCCCAGAGTCGGTGTGTGAGAAGACTACCCAAGGAATTGGTTACAGTTCCCTGACATTGACCTGTTCTGTTTTAGCTTTCCTTAATTGGCTGAATAAAGTGAAGTATGAATAGATTCCACAGTGACTCCAGTTTTCCCTGACTGATCCTCTGAGCCCCGTGCATGACTGGAAAGCCAGCATCATGTCCACTGCTATTTTTTTCCCAAGGCATGAGGAATTGGAGTTGCAATTCTTTTGCATTGATGGAAACCCAGTATGATTCTGAAATTGCTATTTTTGATGGAAAAAAAAAAAGCCTAGAAGAGACTAACAAGAGGAAAAATCATTTTCTGTTAAAGGAAGCTTTATAAAAAGAGACATTTTACATAAGTACAATGAATCGTATCAGACCAGACTAGGCAAGACGGCCTGTTGGAACACAAGGGTGAAACTCATGCTTTTGCAGGTGGAAATGGTACTGCTGTCTTTTCAGCCAGCACTTAGTTGCCCATGTGGAGAGAGACGTTCCCCAAACACACAAAATGATCTTTTTCCCTTGTTAAAAGTCATAGGCTTTTTGGACTGTATAACGGTTCCCAAAAGATCTCTGTGTCAGTTCCATATTCTGTGAGCCACAGGCTGTGCTATTGCTGTGCTTTTCAACAAGATGTGAGTTGAGTAGGAGTAACTCAGCTTTGTGTAGAGGTCTCAAAATCCATTAATTTCTGGATCTTTCATGTTGACATCTCTTTCTCTCTCTCTCTCTTTTTTTAATGGAAAATTTAAAACGACCCAAGTGGAGAGAAAATCCATCACCCAGCTTCAACAATTGACAACTCACGGCCAGTGTTGTATTTTCTGTTCTCTCTTACCTCTGGTTTATTTTGAACCAAATCTTAGACATAATATGATTTCATTCATAAATATCTTCCTATTGCATTGACTTTAAATATATATAGATATATATATATATTTTTTATTGTGCTTTTGGTGAAGGTTTACATGGCAGTTTAGCTTCCCATTCAACCATTTCTACACAGATTGTACAGTGACATTTGTTATATTCTTCACAGTGCATGAACGTTCTCAATATTTCTGTTCTGATTGTTCTGTACATGAACTTTTTTTAAATTTTTTTAAATTGTACTTTAAGTGAAGGTTTACAGAATAAATATTTTCTCATTAAACAGTCAGTACACATATTGTTTTATGACATTGGTTAACAACCCCACAACATGTAAACATGCTCCCTTCTCGGCCTCGGAGGACCTTTTTTTTTGGCGAAAATATACATAGCCGAAGATACCCCATTTCAAAAATTTCTACATGTACAGTTCAGTTACGTTGATTATCCAGTTGTGCTGCTATTCTCACTTTAGATGAAGGTTTGTAGAACAAAATAGTTTCTCATTAAACAGTTAGTATACATATTGCCCTATGACAATGGTTAAGAACCCCACTACATGTCAACACTGTCCTCACTCAACCTTGGGTTCCCTATCACCAGCTTTCCTGTCCCTTTCTGCCTTCTAGTCCTTGTCTCTGGACTGCTGTGCCTCATTAGTCCCATTTTGTTTTATGGGGCTGTCCAATCCCTGGCTGACTGGTGAACCTCAGGAGTGACTTCCCCACTGAGCTAAAAGGGTGTCTGGGGGCCATACTTTCGGGGTTTCTCCATTCTTTTTCAGGCTAGTAAATCGGATCTTTTTTTTGTGGATTAGAATTTTGTTCTACATCCTTCTCCAGCTCTGTCCAGAACCCTCTGTTGTGATACTGGTCAGAGCAGTCAGTGGTGGTAGCCGAGCATCTAGCTGTTCTGGACTCAGTATGGTGGAGGCCTTGGTAGCTGTGGTCCATTAGTCCTTTGGACTAATCTTTTCCTTGTATCTTATTCTTTTCATTCTCCCTTGCTTCCGAAGGGATGAGACCAGTGGAGTATCTTAGATGGCTGCTCACAGGCTTTCAAGACCCCAGACGCTACTCACCAAGGTAGAATGTATAACAACGTCTTTATAAACTGTGTTATGCCAATTGAGCTAGATGTTCCCAGAGACCATCTGTACATTAACTTTTAAATAAAGCAAAACTCAGCTCTCAGGCACTACTTTCTGGGCTGAGAGAAGGGTTGTGTCTCAGACAACCAGAGCTAGTAGCTTCCCTTTAACTTAACAGTAGGGGCTTTGTTCTACGGAATAATGTAGACACCTCCGGTTATGAGGGGCTTCTTAAAAGTTTGGCCCAGTCTCATCCACGGGATCTGACAGGGATTTCTTGGCATCCATAGTCTTGGTGTACAAGACAGATGGCTCCTCCACCCTACAGTCCAAGCTCTACTCAGGCACTACCTTTAGGCACGATTAGTTGGGCGAGCTTGTGTTATTAATTAGTCTCTTCATTCCTTCTCATATACACTTGTATGATGGTGATGGCTGTAAAATAATACTTGTTTCTTTCAATTATCAGATACCTTTAAACACAGAATGTCAAGATGAGAGATATCCTGGAGATCATTTGGGGGGGGGGTTGGAGATGTGTATGAAGTTGCATGCTGAAGTATGTGTCTCTGTTCACGTGTGCGTTTTTTCCTTGGAAGAAGACTCGTAATTCCCCAGAGTGGTCCGTGGCCTCCCCAGATGACTCTCTGAAGTCCAGAGAAGTTAAGTGCCTGACAAGGGTCACCTGGCAAGTCAATGGCAGAGTTGGCCATAGAGTACAAGTCTGTTAAGTCACAGTCTGGAGATCCTGGTCTTAAACCTGGTTTTAGTTGAACTGTTTGTAAATCAAATGTACTAAAACATTAGTGAGTAGAGAGGTTCAAAGTGATAAGTTAAATAACAAGGCAGTGATAGCTATTGTTCACTGATAACTAAATTTTTCCGAGTAGTAATAAAGCATAAAAATAGAGTCACAGCATGGGTCCTGTTTTTAGGTTTTTATGTCCTCCTGTGATCACAAAGATAAATATGGCCAATACAGACTTCAGGCATAAATCAAGGGTCTAAAGGTTGTGTATGTGTCTGTGAAAATATACACAACAAAACACATCCATTCGACATTTTCGCCATGTACAGTTTAGTGACATTGGTTACATTCTTCGCGTTGTGTTGCGATTCTGTCTCTACCCATATTGTTTCACCACCACCTCTGCCCTTAAACTTCTCCTCTGTGTTTTAGAATTACTGTTTGGTTTAGTTTTGCTTCAAGACTTAAAGATTATCTCAGGGCAGTAGACTCAGGGGTTCCCCCAATCTCAGTGTGGGTCCAGTAAGTCTGGCTTCTGTAAGAATTTGAAAGTCTGTTTCACATTTTTCCAAGCATAAAGTTTTGACTTTACTTAAATAATTAGAAGCCCATTATTTCTCTAGTGAGACTTCATTGGTATTAATTATAAAATTAATAATTACTAATTGGAGCCCTGGTGGTGCAGTGGTTCAGATTTTGGCTGCTAACCAAAAAGGCCAGCAGTTCAAATCCATCAGAGGCTCCTCGGAAACCCAATGGGGCAGTTCTACTCTGTCCTTTATGGTTGCTATGAGTCAGAATGGCTTGATGGCAACGGGTTTGTTTTTTGTTTTTTTTTTTTAATGTGGCACATAATAAGAAGGAAATTGCTGGACTTGGCTCTGGGGCCAGTTTCTGTGCTTTGGTTCTTATGATCTGGGAGTAGGGCGTGGGGTGTAGAAAAGATTAGAACCTGGGTAGCCTCTTTCTTTTGGCTCTTTCACCACCCCACCCCAAGCCCCAACTACATCTTGCAGCTCAGTGCTCCCTTCTCTCTCCACAAGGCCTTTTGCCTGTCCTCCACTTTAACCCTCAGGATGAGGAATGTGGCTGGAGAAGACAGGAAACCACCTGCTCCGTAGTGAGGAAACTTCTGCCAGGAGAACAGCTCTCCCCTCCTCCCACCTCCCTCCAACCCTGCCTAGTACCTCTCCAGGGAGTGTGGAGCCCTGACGTATCAGTGGTTGTCTGCTCTATGGAGACCATGAAGCTCTGTCCTTTCGTTTCCAGCTTTGAATCAGTCTTCAGTGTTTTTCAGCAGTTGTAGATGTCAGTTGGCAAAGGTGTATTTCGTGTATTCTAAATATCAGATGTATTGAACTGCAAGATTCCACCACCTCCCATGTCCAGTGGATTCTGCCTTGGCAACGTGGCCTCAACCTACCTTTCTCTTTATCTCCCATCTAGCTTGTCTGGCCAAACTCAACCACTTGCCATCCCGCTTATGGGATTGGATGGTCTCCACCTTCAGCTTCCGTTTGGCTGGAATAAATTTCCTCCCCTTCCCCATCCCAAAGGTCCAATTCCCCTTTTAGTCCAGCCCCAATTTCACCTTCTTGAGTCTTCATAGTTTTTATCTGCAAAGATCTTATGATAGTTTATGCACATTTTATCTTCCCTTCTGACCACTTCCTTTGTGGGTAGCATCCTTTCTTGTTCATCTCTTTATCCCCTTCTCCTCCCCATTGTTCTGTGACTTGTCATACTAGCTATACAGTACAATTTCAAATCTTATTGAAAAAAATGCGTGCATTTCCTTCTGCTGTATGTGAGGGTACATTTCTTAAAACTGCTCACCAGGTCTGTATCTTGAGGGACAAAAGTGGAGTACAGAGCTTCGGACACAGTGAAGTGCTCCTAAAATCTGCTCCAATAAACTGCCCTTGGTTACTCTGCTGATGGGATGAAAGAGGGGAGGAGTAAATCAGTGAGAGCGCCCTGGATTCCAATGTCTGTGGCGCCTTTGATTTTAGTCACAATATTGAAGTTCCTGATGGAGGTGTCACTCCTCACTTCTTTGGCTTTGCCCTTTGAAGAGATGGGCTGTTGAGGACAGGGAGGAAAGGAGGAATCAAGACATTTAAAGGGCACCTGAGAGCTGAGCGGCGCATGCTCGGGAGGCAGTAGGTGCACTAAGCCTTTTCTTTACTCATGGAGCTGGTGTCATGTTGAAACCAGGGCAGTACCACCCCCTTCCCCGCCACACACAACTGTTTGGGAATCTGTGAAGATAGTTCTCCCAGAAAACAGAATCTGTTGTATATGTTGCCAGTGATTTTCACAAGTGTGGACGTTTAAGAAGTAGACAAAACTATTGGATGGGAGAAGGAATCGAGGGAATTGGAATGGGGTTTTGCAGTGGTTAGCCAATGTGCTTTTTATTGCTTGTCGTTTTTGGAGGACAGGTTGAACTCTCAGATGTTTGAGATTCACAGTATGCTACCTATGAAGTTCAAACTGTCCTCATTAAAGCTTTGTACTAGAATGGGGCAGATGGATTTGCATATTTTAAGGTTTTTGGGGTATGATTTTCTTTGGTACTCAGCCCATGGTGAGTGGGTGAGGTATTCAAAACTCTCCCCAGTGCAGAGGGAAGGACCTCAAAGGTAAGTGGCAGGAGAAAGGGGAGAAGTCCCAGGATCCTGTGGGGTCTGGAAAGGTAGGTATGATGGTTACCACTGAGAACACTGTGAGTAGAGAAAGTTGAGTGACTTGTGGCCTGAGGGAAAGGGGGAGTTGAGGCAAGCAAGGTAAGCTGGAGCCTCCTGTCAATGGGAGGTTTTTGAGAGAGATTAGTTCATTAAATAGTTGTTGACTGTCCTGCCCTCCCAGGCTGTAAACTACTTGAGGGCACACAATGCCGTGCTTGCTTTCCTGTTTCCAACACCTAGCCAATGTCTGGCATGTGGCAGAGTCAGTGACTTTGCTGAATTGAACCAAACTGTTCCCCATTAGGCCAGAAGGGTCTTAAAACAAAACAAAACCCCATTGTCATCAAGTCGATTCTGACTCCCAGCAACCCTATAGGATAGAGTAGAAGTGCCCCATAGGGTTTCCAAGGAGCAGCTGGTGGGTTTGAACTGCTGACCTCTTGGTTGGCAGCTGAACTCTTAACCACTGCGCCACCAGGGCTAGCAGGCTGAAAACCTTCCAGTTCAACTCAGGAGCAAGCCTCCAGTGAGTGAGTGATTGAGGAGAGTCGGTGGGTTTAAAGTCGACAATTAACGAATTGTAAACTGGAGATTTTTTTTCAAAGATGAAAATAGCCCCTATGAGAAAACCACCAGGGCTTCCTTTGGAGTTTTTCTTCTAGTAGAACAGGATATCGCCAGTTCTGCTCAGACCCGGCTGAAGGAGTGACTGCAGAGGGAAGCCGAGTGGGCTGCAATGACTTCTACATCTGCCTCTTCTTCCTTTGATTCCAACCCCCATTCACTTGAGATCTGAGGAGATTAAGTAATTGCCCAAGGCCACACAACTTGTCCTGACTTGTCCCCCCAAGGGATGTGCTGTTCCTTTCAGGCAAATAAAATCCAAACCCAAACCCGTTGCTGTCGAGTCGATTCAGACTCATAGCGACCCTATAGCACAGGGGAGAACTGTCCCACAGCGTTTCCAAGGAGTGGCTGGTGGATTCGAACTGCTGATCTTTTGGTTAGCAGCCAAGCTCTCAACCACTGTGCCACCAGGGCTCCTACGGAGATACGGAAACAAAATTCACCAGGACTATTTTCACTCAAAAGTCCCCAACTCGGAACGGTGCCTTTCCAAATCAGGAGCCCTCCTGCATGGAGGTGGCGACCTGTTCTAGACATTTTGCCACCGAGGCAGAACTGTGACCTGCGACCCCACTGTTGCGGAGAGGAGGAGCCTGAGGCTGTTTTTGTTGATGTGAAAGGTCGTCACTACCAGATGACCAGATAGGAGGAGGAGGGTTTCCTTGTTCACATGGACCTTTAGAATGTGAAATTTCCTGGCAAGAGTTTTTATCCGCTCTGTTTTAAAGAGGAGAATTTACTGCCTCGGGTTTTCCTTAAGCAGATTAACCACCCACCTGCCCAAGTGGATCTGGTTTTGCTCACCTCCAAAGGCCAGATTGTCTCAAAGGAGACACGCTAATGGCTTAATTGTTTTGTTTATTCTGTTCGTCACAAATTCCGGCAGCTTCATTTGCAACGAGAGTAGAACTTTTTCCAAAGTGTCTTGGCATTTCCTTTGGTTTTGAATGGCTCTTAATGTTTGCTCTTAATTTTTTTTTTTTGAAAGAATGGTCAGGTCTTAATGATGGGTGTGGCTGTCTCTAGTGGTTTTTCTGGGTATGGCTTGGAAAAAGGGAGAGAAAGAGAGATAACGTATTTTAAAATTATATACACTCTGTCTAGACACAAAAGGCTGCAGATTTTTTAGAGCATGGTATTTCTGGTGACATTTACGTTCACTGGGCGTCCCATTCTTCAGTTTTTGGGGTTGAGAGATGAATGTGTACAAGGGGATGTTGACATTTAACTGGACAACTAAGTATTTACAAAGCTGTGGTTAGCTTTTCAAAATGGAGAAGGTGTAGGCAGAGTTTCTTCACCTCCAGGTAGACTATTCTGGTTCGTGTAGTAAATGCATTTTTATAAGTTCAGGGTAAATGAGACATTTTTAGGTCAAATAACTAAAATGCACTAAGACTCAATGTAATTCTGACTGCAGCGTGGAATCTGAATTCCGGGGAGAGAAATGTGAAGGTTAAAGAAGCTTAAATACTTTGATTTTGGTTAAAGCTAGCTGTGCTGGCTTAGAAGAGAAACACTTTCTTTCTCTGCAAACCAGAGTTTGGGAATTTCAGAGCTGGGGAATCATGTAGTAGATCTTAATGTTGTAAAATACTCAGACAAATACAGGACAGTGCTGTTTTTGGATGGGTTTGTAATTATGCAGGGTTATGGAGTGATGTAAGGAAACTTGGTGGTGCAGTGGTTAAGGGCTCTGCTGCCGCTAACCGAAAAGTCCGTGATTTAAACCCACAAGCTGCCCCTCAGGAGAAAGACGTGGCAGTCTGCTTCTGTAAAGATTACAGCCTTGGAGACCCTGTGTTCTCCTCTGTCCTGTAGGGTCTCTGTGAGTCAGAACGGACTCCCCGGCAGCGGGTTTGGTTTATGGGTTGTTTAGGAGTGGGATTGAGCAAAATATTCCCCTTGGCAACTCTGGAGTGGATGCACAAACTGGGTGATTGTCTACACTGTGCCGTGAAAGCTCTCAACCCAGAATGTCTTCTCCAGGGCTGCTGTTGATGCCAGAACTTTCTACCATTACTGATCCCTCTGAGCTACAGAATTGTTCTTGATAAAACACTTGCGTGTCAGTTAATAACACCTCATTGTGAACTAGCCTATCAAATCTTCTGCTAAAGAGGCTGAGAGCAGATGTTGTCAGGCTGAGAAGGAAGGAAGAAGTCCAGACTAGGGAGTATCGATACCATGAAAACAGAGATGGGCATTGAAGAGTCTGGCCTGTTAGCTAGGGGAACACTCCAATCCCGGGACTGGAGAAAGTGCAATTCACCCTTTCCTCCTATGAGTCAGAATCCCGTTGATGGTGGTGGGTGGTTTTTCTTTTAGAAGACCCTAATTATGTC
>NW_004443966.1:4945067-4972448 GCF_000243295.1 Trichechus manatus latirostris | reverse complement strand
TGAGGCATTAGTGTTCTTGTTTGTCCTAGTCCTTCCTCCCGGGACTTCTGTTGCTTCCCCAGCCCCGTGAGTGGGTCTTCACACCGCTCTCCCTTCCTTTTCACAGTTGCCACCCTGGTACGAGTCTGCATTGTCTTAACTGGGACCAATACAAGAGTTTCTTAATTAAGTCTTCACTCTCTTCCCCTGTAATTCATCAGAACAGCAATTCCTTAATTACTCATCTTCCTGCTGATACAGCTTTGCACATGTCACTCTTACTCAAAACTGTCAGTTTCTACTGAGAAAGCTAAAGCCCAAAATACATTACTGCCTAGGTTAGACCCATCCACAGGCTGCCTGGTATCCGACCATCCCCGTCTGTTTGCCTCTAGTCTTTCTGAATTGTGTAAGCTGGAGGGCAGGCCAGATGCCTTGTTCCCCATATTAGCTCCAGCATAGTGCTTACGTACAATAGGTTCTCAATGAGTATCAACTGATTGAGTGAATGAGCTAGCGAGCCGATTCTCATGCCTTTATACTTTTCGCTAGAATACACTCCTTGGTCAGGCCATTTTCCATGACTGGACTTCCCTTTCTTGCTATTTGTCTGCATCTTTTTGAGGACCATTTCCTGAAACCTTTGATTTAGCTCATAGAGCTCATTCCACTCTTCAAATTGTAGCCTTTACTGTGTTGTAGAGGAAAAACATCATGAAGTTTAGTAAAGCAAAAAGAAAGTTTTATTCAGCATATATTCAAAAGGACAAAAGTGGGAAGCAGATAACCATGCTGCCAGAGCAAGAAGGTCTGCCTGAATCCAAGGAAATATCACAGAACAGACAAAAGTCGGAAAACAGATAAGCATGCTGCTAGAGCCATGTCTGCCCAAGTCCAAAGAATATTACAGGATAGTCAAGAATGGGAAAACGGACTAGCATGCTGCCACAGCTGTGTCTGCCCGAGTCCAAAGGACAGTTACGGAGCCATCAGTATATATTAACATTACAAATGGGCAAAACCATTGAAAGCTTCAGATTGGCTAGAAACTGTGATCCTACATTTTGAATTGTCTTTCTTAACAATCGTTGGTACAGGTTTCAGTAAGGAGAGTCAGGAGGGTCTTCATTGGTCCAACAAATTTCTATTCACTAAATGCTCATAGAATAAAAAGGTAAGAGTGGAAAGGCTTTTGTGTTGTGTTTGATGGGCTTTATGTGAAAGTTTCCCTAAAAGATATTTTCCAAGATTATCTTAGCTGTTGTCTTTATACCGCAGGGCCCAGTTGATGTGTGCTTGTGAGTCCTTGTGAGCCCAGCTCCAGCTGGGTCACATTCTCTATGCTCAAGGAGAGGGAATAATAATTCCAGTGTTATTTTGTAAATCAATTATTATGGAGTTATTTATTTGGCACTTATTTGTGTAATCTTGCACTTCTATCTGTTTGTGTACATGTCTTACTGCCTTATAGATTGTAAGCCCCTTGAGGTCAGAAAAGACTTACATTTCGTCGTACTCAGAATTTACCATCTTCGCCTTCGGCCTTCCCAAATGCCCGTGTGCCCTCGTTCTTCTGTGTGGGGGGTTAGCTGTGGATCAGGCTTTCCTCCCCACCCCGCGAGAAGGCTTGTGGTGCTAGATCAGCTGGTTCCTCGCTGTGTCTGCCACAGTTTGTTGACTGACGGATGCTGTAAGCTTTGTCCTGTGGAATTTGCTCAACGTTCTTTTCTCAGTTCTTGGAACCCTAATTTCTGGACTTCATAGTGAATAAAGGTTAACAAAACTGTGACTCACACCCTCCAGCCAGGGTGTGAAGGTGATCAGGAGCCCTCTCAGACAGCCGTAGTGGGCCTGTTCCACCCGGAGGGGGAGGCAGGAGCCTGCCTGGAGGATCAGGGAAGAAGGGGCTTCTCCTTCCCCCTTGTTTCCTGGAACTGAGTAGAACAAATTGTTTAACTCTGGGTACTTTAATTTTATTATTAAAAAAAGGGAAGTAAGAATCGCTCATATTCACTTCCCTAGTGATGATGCATTGAATGTTAATAAGGAAATAATAAAATGCTTTGGATCCCATCACTGAGACTATGCAAAGTAGCAGAACCCTAACGCAGCTGAAGCTGTGTACTAGACGGCGCTCCGTTCTGGCTCTACTGGCCTCCTCCTAGAGTTAGAGGGAACTATTCTCAGTGCAGCTACTACCTTAGCTTTTTTCTAACAAACCCCTTCAAGTCCTGGCTTATTAAACTTCAGAAAAACCATGGCATTTGTCTCCCATCTTTTAGATTGTATTTGAAAGAGTTGGCATGTTGCCTATCAAGGGAATACTTCAAAAATGGAATCAGTTGAGTAAGGCTAGACATGTTTCAGGAAACCAGGTGCATCTCAACTTGACCTTCCCAGCTTCTAGCTTGGGGTGCTACAAACGGCAGGTGTAGAGCACCTCAGCTTTTGTATTATGAACAGTTGTATTCCCACGACCGAGAACAGAAAGCCCAGAATGAAATGCATTCGGTGAATTTGGACAGATCAAATAATTTTCATATTTGAAAAATTCTTGGCAGAAATTCTCAGCCCCCTCCTCCCTAACTGGTTGGGTATTTCAAAGAAGATGTATTGCTTTTGATTTTCTGAATAGACTGAGTTCAGTTCACCCTTTTGTATATGGTAGTGTCCGCAGTGCTTTATTGGGAGTGCGGGAAAGACACGTTTTTCTGCCTTGATCCTGGGCTGGAGGAAGCACAGCCTTGTCTAGAAGCATGCTAAATACATGGCTGTATCCATTCCATTTGCAGTATGGCAAAATCTTCTCATAGCTAGAAAATTGTGCTTGCGAATAGAAATAATATAGAGGGTATTTCTGTATATATACTTAAAAAAAAGCAAACCCATTGCCGTCGAGTCAATTCCAACTCATAGCGACCCTATAGGACGGAGTAGAACTGCCCCATAGGGCTTCCAAGGAGCACCTGGTGGATTCAGACTGCCAGCCTTTTGGTTAGCAGCCGTAGCTCTTAACCACTACACCACCAGGGTTTCCATATATATACTTAGAAGTTCATATTATAAATTATGGGAGGAAAAGGGAATAATTAATTACTAACCAAATTAAGGTTTCAAGTTTTTCTCCCCCTCTGCCTGGATGCCCTCCCACCATGCCAGAATATTACATAACTTTCCAAATCTCAGTCCAACAAAAACCCCATCCCCTCGAACAAGACTTCCCAGACACGCCCCTCTTCCATATGCCATGGCGCGTTGTTTGATTGTTCTGGCATCATGCATCATGGTCTGCCGGGTGTTAGACCCATCAAGATTTTGTGTCTCCTCCAAAACCCCTTAGGGCACTGAGGGGGATCCCCAACTGGTCAAAGGGCCCAGATGACCAACCCTCAGGGCCACTCTACTCATAACAGACAGCTGTAAATTCATCAAGAGAACCTCTGTGAACCTGGAAAGTTTGGGGAAAATGTTATTTTAAAACATAAATTAGGCCCAAAGTGCCTGCACTGTACAGATACTCCACCAGTTTGCATAGTTTTGCATAATTAAGATTAAAAAATGAGGGTGAGCAGAAGGTTGAAATGATAGCCAAAAGTAGGTTAAAAAAAAAAATCCTTCCATGCCAGTCGCCACCATCAGTGTAGGATAAAAGTCTTCCAGCACAAGGTAGGTGAAAATCAGGCTAGCTTCCAGTCTGAAAACACTGCGCACTGTGTGATTCCAACCAGGTGACGTGCTGGAGAAGCCAGGCCCGGAAGGAGAGTAAAGAGTGGTTGCTAGGGGTCAGGGAGAGGGATGAACAGGTGGAGCACGGGGGCTTTCAGGACAGTGAAACTAGTCTGTACGATACTGCCATGGTGACGCGTGACATTATGCATTTATGGGCCTGTACAACACACAGAGCGAACCCCAATGTAAACTATGGTCTTTAGTTAATAATTTATCAGCCTTGGTTCATCAACTGATGAACGTGCCATGCTACTGTCAGATGTTAATAATGTGAGAACAGTGTGCCAGGGAGAGGGGATGATATGCAACTCTCTAGTCTGTCCAGTTTTTCTGAAAACCTAAAACTGCCCTAAAAAATAAAGTGTATTAAAAAAATTAAAAAAAAAATTTTGTGTGTCTCAAGATGTTGAATTCCTAGAGCAGGGGTTGTTCCTGTACATCCAGCCGGTGGTCTCAACCCAGTGTAGAATTGCCTGGGGAGATGTTAAGAATGGCCAGTCCCTGGACTCCATCCTAGACCAGTTGAGATCAAAGTCCTCGGGGGTGGGGCCCAGACACCTGCATTACTTTTTAAAAGCTTCCTGAGTGATTCTAAATGCAGCCAGGATTGAGAACCACTGCTGGGAGATGTTCAAGAGTATAGACTGTGCCATAATTTGGCACCACACCAAATGCAAACTGATCAGATGTAATTTTGCCATGCTGAAGAAAACCACCATAGTTCGTGTAACTTATGAAGTTGTTTTTTTTTTTTTTTTAACTGGTTGGTGTGATATTTTAAAATATAGTTGACTTCTGTAAAATGGAGAGTAGTCCCATGGGGCTTTAAAAAGGTGGGAGCCATTGTGTGGACAGCACCTGGAGGCCCTGGCCCGGCTGCTGACCTGCATCTTGAGTCCTTTTGCCTCCTCCCGACTCTGCTGTTGTACCCTAGGCCAAAACTGAACCAAACCTGTTGCTGTCGAGTCGATTTCCACTCATAGCAACCCTACAGGACAGAGTAGAACTGCGCTGTAGGGTTTCCAAGGAGCAGCCGGTTGATTCGAACTGGCAACCTCTTGGTTAGCGGCTGAGCTCTTAACCACTGAGCCACCGGGGCCCCACCCAAATTTATTAAAAAAACCAAACTCACTGCTATCAAGTCAATTCCGACTCAGCGATCCTATAGGACAGAGTAGAACTGCCTCACAGAGTTTCCAAGGAGCGCCTGATGGATTTGAACTGCCAACCTTTTGGTTAGCAGCCGAATTCTTAACCACTACACCACCAGGGTTTCCCCCAATGTATTAGGAAGTACTAATTTATGTGTTTTAACTACAGTTGAAGGACTTCTGAAAATAAATGTCATTCCTAGATAAAACTTGGTCCATCTACCCCAGGATTCTTTCACGACTTTAAGGAAGCTTTAAGTGTGAGATAACTCTTTAATCCAAAAACTTAACCAAACCATGAATAACACACAGAAAAAGCCTTGGAGATTCTGGTAATGGGTCATTGTGGCATCTGTTTTATGCATCTACAGGCTAAAGCTAATAATGTCCTGTCTCTGGTTACTCTCTCTTTGAAATTCTCTAGCTTTCCTCAATCATCTTGTATCACAGTTGATTTTATAACTACTTTTGTAAAAGTAATTAGGCAATCCTATTTTCTGATAGCAAGATGAAAGCCAGAGTTAAGGTGAATGTTTAACTGACTTAGGTTCAAAGAAGCTAGTAAATCTGGAGTTTTAGGTACAAGGAAATAAGTATTTTCTATAATCAAGAAAAGAAATTACTTTTTTTATCCTCATATTTTCACATTTTACTTTGCTGCAATGAAATAAGTAGGTGTCCATCTTTTTGAATGTTGATTTTCTTCTTAAAGAAAAGGTTAGACAATTGTAAGAAAAAAATGTATATATTTAAAAAAAAAAAAATCTGTCCATGAAACAAAGGACTCATCAAGACTGGTGGGTATAAAGAGAGGAAAAAAATAACATGGACTTGGAATTCCTGGAACTAAGATTTTATTTGTATTTTTTAAATTCTATATTCACAAGTGAATTTAGATGTCAGGGTGGTTTTGCAAGTGAGCTGTGTAACACGCCTAAGAGACAGTTCTAATAGATGGTTTCAGAGCAGAGAAAAAGAAAGCTTGTGACTCTTTTCTGTGAGGTTAATAAACGTCACCTAAAAACTCTGGACAAGAAAAGAAAACATAAAAGCCATCTCATTTTAGAAACTTTGAGGTTGAAAAGAGACTTTGGAGACATCAGACCACGCCTGCCGTTTTTGGATGAGAAAACTGAGAATCAGAGTGGCTGAGGGCTTTCTTTGTCCAAGGTCACTGTTTGATATAGCTATAAACTGGAGTGTCTTGAGTCCAAGTTTAGGGAAGGCGGTTTCTTGACTCTGGGATCAGAACAGCGCCCCTTTCAGGGAGGTGGGGAGTTAACAGCTGAGTGAACGCCTGTGACAGACCCTGTGCTCTGGGCGGATTATCTCCCCAAATCTCACATTTACCCACTGAAGGAGATTCTGTGTCTCCGATTTTTCAGAAGAGAAAGCTGAGCCTCAGGGAGGCTAAATAACTCTTGTGTCGTTTAAACCCTGCTGGCACAGTGGTTAAGAGTTCAGCTGCTAACCGAAAGTTCTGCAGTTTGACTCCACCAGCAGCTCCTTGGAAACCCTATGGGGCAGTTCTGCTCTGTCCTATAGGGTCGCTATGAGTTGGAACCGACTCGAAGGCAAGGGGTTTGGGGTTTTTTGTTTTTTGTTTTGTTTTTTTTTTTTGACTAGGAGCCAAACTTAGGTCTGTTTGCCTTTGATTTTTTATGCTACTTCTCTTTTACAATGCTCTGCACTTTGCTTAGGTTTTTTTCAAATTTCAATACTTACGCTGCCTTTCTGATCAGGCGACCTGTCCAAGGACTGCTCCCTGGTTGCCTCGGGCTGAGCTTGCAGCAGGCCAAATGCGTTTAGTCCGTCGTGGCTTATAAAATCCCTTCTCTTTAGGGAGAAGTGATGCCTGTCTGCCTGGTTAGTCAAGCCTCTTTAAACTGTGGACTTTGTAATATTCTATCAACATTGGTCCATTAATTGTAATAAAGCTACGCAGGAATGCAAGATGGTAATCTAGGGAAACTGTGGGCGGGGGAGAGGGGTGTATGGGAACTCTGTATTTCTGCACAATTGTTCCGTAAACCTAAAATTGCTCTCAGAGAAAGTACAGTGAAGCTGCAAATGCCGGAACCCATGTAAGGCGGAAACCTGTCAGAGAAAGAAGGCAAAGATTTTCCACTAACAGAGAGCGATAGACAAGTGATGGCTGCACCCTGTCAAAGGTGGAAAACTTGCAAGACCCGGAAAAACAAGGTAGTCCTGGCGAGTTCTGGCTCTCACAGGTTTCGCTGTATATATGTATACATATATATATGTTAGTCATTTTAGAAATTTTCTTTTTTTTCCTGGTAAATTACTTCAAATTATCGTGCAAGCTATGGTTATACTCCTTCAGTATGAAAATAGACGAATTGTTTAAAAAAAAAAAAAGACACCATAGCTTGAGTATCCATTGATTTTTCTATTTTGCCTATTAACTGGCTACTCTGTGGCTGCTTGTATTTATTGAATCTAAAGATACTCTTTTAAGACTTTTCCAGAATACCTCCTTACTGACTTTATTCCAAAATAATAATCAAACATTGTGAGGTCAGCTATAATTTTAACCTACAATGTCCAAGTAAATTAGAAGAAAATAGTAGTAAAAAAGGAGAACTACCTCAGAAAAGGCAATTATTTGCAAATCTGAACCCCTGCCTTCTGATTCTACACGAGGTGAAAGCACCATGAGTGAGGCTGGAGACTATCACCCCAAGTCTCACCTTTTCCTAGCTTGACAATTTTCCTCCTCCCTTCAATAGTCCATGGAAATTAGGCTCTCTAGAGAAAATGTGACAGGAATGCAGCCTTTCATGGAGATTGAAACTCATCGAAGCAAGAATTTCCATAAAGATTTATTTTCCTTAATTTAAATTCAGGCTGGATTAAAAAAAAAATTTTTTGTATTTTATTTATTTATTTTTATTGTGCTTTAGAGAAAGGCTTACAGAGCAAATTAATTTCTCATTAAGCAATTAATACACGTATTGTTTTGTGACATGGTTGCCAATCCTGGGTCGTGTCAACACTCCCTGCTTCTTGACCTTGGGTTCCCCATTTCCATTTGTCCAGCTTTCCTGTCCCCTCCTGCCTTCTTGTCCTTGCCCCTGGGCTGGTGTGCCCATTTAGTCTTGTATACGTGGCTGAGGATGTGTATTATTGTTTGTTTTATGGACCTGTCTAATCTTTGGCTGAAGGGTGAACCTCAGAAGTGATTTCAGTACTGAGTTAAAAGGGTTTCTGGGGGCTAAAAAATTCTTTATAGATAAGTCCTTGGATCAGTTAAATATGAAGGGGCAAAGGAGATCCTCTTCCCTTCTCAGACTGTAGTCTTTGCGTGGTCCATCCCCTTGTATTCCCATGTTGCATCTCCAGCTTTTGGGCTCACCTCAGAATATCCTTGGAGCAGAGGTTGGAGCTCTGAAGAATACAACAATGACCTCTTTGCCCTTTGAAGAAAGATATTTTGCAAATCCGAGTATATTTATTCCCACCCAACTATAAGGTCCATTTACACTGAATTCTATTATACATACATACATATATATATGTATAAATTTGCTTGCTGTATATTCAGATTGCAACTTTCTCCAGGGGAGAATAGTTAGAAAAAAAGAAACTGGAAGTTGGACATAGGAAAGAGAGGGAAAATGAGTAACAAAACAACAATATTAGGAGAGAGAAAAATAAATACAGATTGCTGGGAGAAGGGAGCTTAAGGACCCTAAAACTGCCCTTAGGTGTCTGTTGGAAGGGACTTTGGCTTGGAGAAAGGTGGTCAACAGAAGGCTGTATAACTGGGTGTCTGGGGAGTAGACTGACAATTCCTAACTCTGCAGTACCCTGGTGGCACAGTTGTTGAGAGCTTGGCTGCTAACCAAAATGTCGGCAGTTCAAATCCACCAGCTGCTCCCTGGAAATCCTATGGAGCAGTTCTACTCTGTCCTGTAAGGTTGCTATTGAGTCGGAATTGACTTGACGGCAACGGGTTTAACTCCGCAGTACACAATATGTCATGTCAAAGATTTTCCACCTCAAGTAACCAAGTTACTGTATATCTCTCGCTCCATTTGGGAAGCAGAATGCAGAAGGCTCTGATCCTCTAGGTCAGTTGAACATCCGATTAGAGAACCAGGTACATGGAAAAGTCTATTACTACATATAAAATCTCTATCCGAGCATGATGAGTTCACAATCATTCATTACAACCACTGTAGAGGAGGACCCTGAAAGGTGTCTGTCTAGTGAGGGATGATAAAATAGAAGACTTAGTACTTGCTAACTTAAGATGTATAAAATGCCATTGACATTTTCTTTATTGGGTGCTATCCTTATTGTCTCAGTGTCTATTAAAAAAATGTGTATGAGGTTTGTCGTTTGACTCTTAGCCTTGGTCCTCTTGCTCAGTTCCCCTCATAGCAACCTACATTCTTAGCCACAGGATTTTCAGGAACCTTGCTGGCCTTCCTGTGGGAAGTGGTTATAGATTAGGGAGGGTTGAGACTCCCCTTTCTGTCTTTTCCCGGGTCAGCAGGCTGCATGATCACCAGCTGCAATACCCCAGAATCCAAAGGCACCATCCATGGTGGATGCTGGGTAAAATTTGGGGAAGAGAACTGGCTCCGTGTTTCATGGAGAGAGTTTAGGGGGAAGTTTCTGAAACCACGGAGGAAACCATTTTCTCTCTGTTTCCCACTTCATAATGAGCAGACCACATCCCTGTATGGATTTGTAATAAACACATCTTCTCACTGGCCACCAGGTTGGAAAGGACAGAGAGTTTGTGAGGTGCAAATCTAGGGGCCAGCAATTCACTGTGTGCTGCGTAAGACATTTTAACTCTTAGATACAAAAAGAAAATTTCAACACTGACCTAGTTTAAGTAGCTGTTATAAGAAATTTCTGTTACTGAAAATGGCAATTTGGTTGTAAATAGAAGAGGCTATCAACTTCCTAAACAATCTATTAGTTTTTTCAAACTTACATAAAATCCCACTTGCTTTGACTCACAATGCATTTGTTGCTACTGGGCCACTTTAGTTGCACCTAGGAGCTGAATCTGCAAATACCACTGGGTTTACTTCCTTCAGGAGGATTTCGTTTGATTGATTTACACTCTTGGGTGACATTTCTCAGTTGACTAGGAGGAAAAAAAACGAGCTTAGTTGAACCACATTAGCCACACTGTGGCTGGGGAAACAGAGGGAGAGTGTGTTTAAGTGATTTGTCTTAATTCTTAAGTGAAGATATTTCTAAGCTTAGAATTTACCTTGTCCCCTAAGAACATTATAAGCAAGATATTTTAGACTATGGAAAACATTGAGAAGAATGGGAATTCCAGAACACTTAATTGTGCTCATGCAGAACCTGTACATAGACCAAGAGGCAGTCTTGAACAGAACAAGGGCATACTGCATTGTTTAACGTCAGGAAAGGTGTGTGTCAGGGTTGTATCCTCTCACCATAGTTATTCAGTCTGTTTGCTGAGCAAATAATCTGAGAAGCTGGACTATATGAAGAATAATGTGGCATCAGGATTGGTAGAAGATTCATTAACAACCTGTGCTATGTAGTTGACACAACTTTGCTTGCTAGAAGCGAAGAGGACTGGAAGCGCTTACTGATGAAGATCAAAGACTACAGCCTTCAGTATGAATTACACCTCAACAAATTCTCACAACTGGACTGATAGGCCACATAATGATAAACGGAGACACTATCGAAGTTGTCAAGAATTTCATTTTTCTTGGGTCTACAATCAAGGCCCATGGTAGCAGCACTCAAAAAATCCAACTCCGCCGCATATCTTGGGATGTGCTGGGTGAATCATTGGATGTGATGGTTAAGGTTTGTGTCAACCTAGCTGGGCCATGATTCTTAGTGGTTTGGCAGTTATGTAATGATGTAATCATCCTCCATGATGTGATCTGGTGTGATCAGCCAATCAGCTGTAAGGGAAGTTTCCTTGGGGGTGTGGCCTGCACCCTATATATATACACATATATATATATATATATATATATATATATATATATATATATATATATATATATATATATATATATGAACATTCTGGCAAAGCTCACTTACTTGCTGTGGATCCTGCATCCAGCTCATCATCATCTGACCTTTGGTTCTTGGGACTTGAGCCAGCAGCCTGCTGTCTGACCTGCTGATCTTGTTCATCAGCCCCTGCAATTACATCAGTCAGGAGAAGCCTCCAGCCTGACCCACTGGCTTTGGACTTACAAGCCTCTACAACCACGTGAACTGTTTCCTTGAGATAAATCTCTTTATATATATATATAGAGAGAGAGATGTATGGATATCTATACATCTCTCTCTCTCAATATATCTATATATGTATCTCTATGTAGATATATATGTACATCTATATATAGAGAGAGACGGAGGTTCTCTAGAGAAGCCAGACCAGTGAAGCGTGTGTTTTTCTTTTGTTTTTGGCATTTACTGTGTGTAGCCAGGGAGTGGAGTCACTGCAGGACTGTCCTTATGTGTGGCCAGAAAGGCCCCACACCACACAGCTGGGAGGGTTGTACCTGAAACGGCATCAGGATCATGCGTACAAACAGCTCTGTGTATATTCTATCTTATCATTTGTCCACACAAACTAGGGACATGTCATGGTTTCTAATGATAAACGTTCTTTTCCACTATTCTCAGCGGGAGTCATTTATTAGATTTAGGTCTATTTCTTTTTTTATTTTTTATTGTACCTTAGGTGAAAATTTACAGCTCAAGTTAGTTTCTCATACAAAAATTTATACACACATTGTTATGTGACACTAGTTATGCAATCCCTATAATGTGACAGCACACTCCCCCTTTCCATCCCGGATTTCCCGTGTTCATTCAGTCAGCTCCTGACCCTCTCTGCCTTCTCATCTCTCTCGCCTATGGACAGGAGCTGCCCATTTAGTCTCCTGTATCTACTTGAGCTAAGAAGCACTGTCTTCACGAGTATCATTTTATGTCCCACAGTCTACTCTAATCTTTGTCTGAAGAGTTGGCTTCAGGAATGGTTTTAGTTCTGGGTTAACAGAGAGTCCAGGGGCCATGTCTCCTGATGTTCCTCTAGTCTTAGTCAGACCATTAAGTCTGGTCTTTTTACGTGAATTTGAGTTCTGCACCCCACTTTTCTCCTGCTGATTAGGTCTGTTTCTATCATGCCTGCCCAAGTTTGCTGGTAAACAAATGCTGAGACTGCTTAGTAGTGGCCATTCTCTGGGGCGTGGGGTGTGGGATGGTTAATTTTATGTGTCAGCTTGGCTAGGCTATGATCCTCAGTGGTTTGGTAGACACTGGGTGGGTTACTATTCCATGATGTAATGTGATGTCATTACTTTCCATGATGTGATCTGATGTGATCAACTAGTCAGCTGAAAGGGGAGTTTCCTTGTGGGTGTGGCCTGCCTCCAGAATATGAATGGATGTTTTGGCAGAGCTCCCTCTCACGCTTGTCTCTGCCCTTCTTGTTGTCTGACCCATGGATCTTGGGATGTAAGTCTGCACAAGTCTCTGGCCTGCTGCCTGACCTGCAGACTTTCAGTTTGCCAAACCAAAAAACCAAACCCGTTGCCGTTGAGTCGATTCGAACTCATAGCGACCCTATAAGGACAGAGTAGAACCACCCCATAGGATTTCCAAGGAGCGGCTGATGGATTCAAACTGCTGACCTTTTGGTTAGGAGCCGTAGCTCTTAACTACTGCACCACCAGGGCTCCTTGGTTTTGCCAGCCCCTCGCAACTTCATAAGCTAGCAGAGGTCTCCAGCCTGCCACCTGACCTACAGATTTGGGATTGCCAACCCCTACAATTGCACGAGCCGTTTCCTTACAGTAAACCTCCCTCTTTCTGTCTACGTATATATACGTATGTATTAATATACGTCTTACTGGTTTTGCTTCTGTAGAGAACTCAGACTAAGACAAGGTGTGACACAGCTTGAATGCAAGTCCACTGTAACCTCCAAGTAGCTAGGAGCGTGCAGGGGGGACTTCAAAGAGATCTGGGAGCAAGCCTGGCCAGGTCCCTTCTGCTTCTCCAGCCCTGGCCATCATGTGGTTTGAGCATGGGACAACTGTGAAAAGCAGTCCTTGATGCAGAACTCAATGGTTTTTTTATTATCATTCATATCCAGCACAGATTGGTTGATGCAAAAAACATGTCTCCTGATGTACCCAGTGAATCATCACTTACTTCTTTCAAAATCCCTAAAATCTTGCATCCTGATGGCACTTGGCAGATCACACCTCGTCCTGCAGCAGCTCCTGCTTGCCAGTGAAGTGTCTGGAAGTGGTTTCAAGTCATTTTAACAAACTCTGTGATGAAAGTCCACCTTTTTAGTATATACCAAGAATAGCACATAGAACCGTCAAGCTGTGCCAAGCCTTGTTCTTTTTTTCTTTAATTTTAACTCACATTTGCACTTTTTTAAATAATAAAAATATGAAACCAGAAGCAGCACAAGGAATGAATAAAGATTATTCTGAGCGGGTGCGTGTCCTACACAAGTGGTGCGAATATTCTCTCTGAGACAGTCTTTTGATTGTATTACATTTTTCTTATAAAAGGTATTGTTAAAGACTCGGTTAAATCTTTATACTAGTAGATTTGTTAAAACTTCCTCAGCAGTATCCTCAGCAAGAAGACGCTGGTAGATGTGGTGTGTGTCTTTGTTTGTTTGTTTACAATAAGCTTCCTTTGGCTGCCTGGTGATGCTCCTCCGTTTCTGAATGGGTCACCCATAGATGACACGCACTGGTGGATGGAGCTGAATGAGGGAGCTGTTTATGCCAGTCTGATAGGTAAATGATTCCAATAGTCTATGTTAAAGAGCTGGCAGGTTTTCCTCAGCTTCCCTTCTGTTTGTGACCCTGCTAGATTGTGCCGGAAAACCTGGCCGTGGGACCAGCAGGGGCCACTTGAGCCCTTGCCAAGTGGTTTCTGTGAAATCGTCTATGGGACCTCGACGGGCTTTGGAGAGGACTTGGATGGAGTTGGTGGCAGTTTTATTGCTACCATCCGATTCTACTTTGGGCCTGTAGCAGTGCCTGCCACTTTGTCACCAGTGGAAAAAAATACGCTGTTACCATAGGGGAAAAGATGACAATTGGTAGTGTTTCCCTATATTTGTCTCTGAGAGCGTCTAAAACACTCATACGTTGAAGAGCAAGGCATTCTGTTGATGTTGATTAGCCCTGAGGCATTGATTACTTGTACTGATTTGAAATTGTCCATCGTAAGAATAAGCAAAATGAAATAACAGAAAGCATGCAGCTTGGATTTGCTGAAGTCCCACTTGGCTGTGACTCCCACCTTGGTCTTGTAGTCCTACTAGGTGATAGGCTTTGGGGAGGCAGAAACTGTCTGTGTTGTTGGCCACTTTTTTCCCAGGACTGGGGGGTGCTCCGTTGGTTGAAATAATTAATTAAATGAATGAATGAATTAACAACCAAATATAAAGAGAGACCCTGGCCTGGAAGCTGCTGCAGGAACAGGCAGCTCCCATAATTAGTGTCCTTTGTGTAGGGTTTTTAGTTCATTTGTGTATGTGATTTTTGAGGGCAAGAATATAGAGAAAATCCCCACCAGACTCTAGAGTCCTCGTGTGGTGGTCATTTGCTGTGACATGGTGGATGGAATGAAGGTGTCATTTCCCCAACCAAGTATCCAACCCCTCCTGTTGTACCTTGGCTAGCACCATCAACCACCACTTTGTCTCTTTGTTGCTGCTGTTCTCTGTTACCCAGAGATACCCAGTCCTGGGGAACACTTAGATTATTTCCATTTTTGTTAAACACTCCTGCTAGTATTCTTGTCGAGTGGATTCTTTGAGTCAGGATTGCTTGTTTTCAGGGTACATACATATAACACTTTGAGAGGACCTCCGTAAGTGGCCTCCAGAAAGGTTTTGCCTGTGTACATGCTCACCAAGGATATAAAGAGTGGAAAGTTACAAAAATAAGGATGATAACCTTTTGCAGTTGTTAGGTTCCATCAAGTCGGTTCTGACTCATAGTGGCCCTATGTACAACAGAACGGAACACTGGCCGGTCCTGTGCCATCCTCATAATCACTGTTACGCTTGAGCCCATTGTTGCAGCCACCATGTCAGTCTATCTTGTTGAGGGTCTTCCTCTTTTTCACTGACCCTCTACTTTACCAAGCATGATGTCCTTCTCAGGGACTGATCCCTCCCTATAACGTGTTTAAAGTATATGAGATGAAGTCTCACCATCCTTGCCTCTAAGGAGCGTTCTGGCTATACTTCTTCCAAGACAGATTCATTTGTTCTTTTTCCAATCCATGGTATATTCAATATTCTTTGCCAACACCATAATTCAAAGGCATCAATTCTTCTTCGGTCTTCCTTATTCACTGTCCACCTTTCACATGCATATGAGACAATTGAAAATATCATGGCTTGGGTCAGGCACACCTTGTCAGGCACACCTTAGTCCTCAAGGTGACATCTTTGCTGCAGTTATTGGGGGATAATTCCAAGTAACTGAAAAATGTAACTGCCTATAGCCCACAAAAATTTTGAGGACAAGAGATGATGATTTATAATTCTTTTACATCCTCCACCATGGCGTTAAGTGATGAATGTAATTGATCTGTTCAGTCAGGAAGTCACTTACCTTTCACATTCTTCCCCATTACCTGGGCATATTTCCAGGGGTTTTCAGAGGAAGAAAGTCTCTTTTTCCTATGAGGATATGCTGGTTTGAAAGTATTTAGTTAGATACATGGTACAAGCCTAAGAAATATTTACTGAACTCCCTCTCGTTCAGCTTTCCTATAAACACTATAGAAATAAAAAGAGGAAGAAAATTAGAAGCTGAAATCAAGGCAGGAAGAAGGTAGATATAGGAAGTGGGAAACTGGTTTGCTTCGACGAGGAAGGGCATGCCACCAAGGGGAAATATAGATCCAGTGTGTGTAGTGGGGCCTCTCCCAGTGGGTGTGAGGGTGGTAAGTGGATGGACTATGTTAGAAAGTAGACAGCGATGAAGCTGGCTAGTTGAAGCAGAAACTTGAAAAAGCAAGCTATGGAGTTGGGATATAGAATTTCAGAATTTGAGACAAATGTAACATTTCTTAGTGGATTGTACTTAGGCTGGTTTACTAAGCAACAGCCAAGTAGTGAGATTACTGTGCATGACCAATCCAGAGAAAAAGATCACCAAGTCTTCCTGGTAAGGAAAGAATTTCTCTGTCCAGCTCCACTCCTCCCTTCTTTTTGGGGACTATAAGGGGGACTGGTAGGTTGGTCTACATAAGAAAAAACACCTAATTAAAACAACAATAATATGGAGCCAGTCTTGACAACCAAATTGATTGCATCCAATAGAAAGCCAAGAAAGCCAATTCCTGAAGTCCCTTCTGTTCATTGGTGGCGTCGAGGTCTGGCCTAAGTGAAAGGGAAATTTAGCTCATATGACTTTGGCATTAAACAGGTCAATGACAATTCTGCTGTGAGTTTTTTAGGACAAGGAATACTACAACTAGAAATAGCTGTAACTAGACTACCGCTGCCGTCAGATTAAGCTATATTCTAACAAGGATGGGCATCACCTCCCCAGTGACCACCAAGTTATGGAAGTCCTGGTTCAGTGTGCTCACTCATTCCTGGCTACCTGAAGGTCATCGCTGGGAAATAGCAGGCTTACTTTTGATTTTGAGAAGGTGAGTGTGTCTGTGGAGTCCCAGGGTGGTGCAAATGGTTAACGCGCTTGGCTGCGAACTGAAAGGTTGGAGGTTCGAGTTCAGCAAGAGGCCCCTTGTAAGAAAGGCCTGGTGATCTCCTTTCAAAAAACCAGCCACTGAAAATCCTGCGGAGCACAGTTTTGTTCTAACACACCTGGGGTTGCTCTGAGTCAGAACTGACTCGACGGCAACTGACTTTTTAAAATGTGTCTGTAAGACCTGTAGAAGAGCCCAGAATTCGTTTCCATTAAATTGGCTGCATTCTTAGACATGGTAGTCCTATCATACGCTTTTGCCTCATGAGAGAAATAGCAGGAATTAGAATTTAGTATTAATTACCAAAAAAAACAAACAAAAAAAACCAAGATAGGGAACCCAAGGTTGAGAAGGACAGTGTGGACATGTCGTGGGGTTGTTAACCATTGTCATAAGGCAATATGTGAACTGTTTAATGAGAAATATTTGTTCTGTAAACCTTCATCTAAGGTCCGAAAAAATAAAAATAAAAAGGATTATCTTTGTGAGATCAAATTGACAACAGCAACTCAAAAGGTTTGATGGGAAGCCTAGGGGGCAGTGAGTTGAAGACAATGGTGAGGGAATAATTTGGAAAAGGACAGTGAGAATAGCAGCACAACTGGAGGAATGCAATCGATGTCACTGAAATGCACATGTAGACATTTCTGAAGTGGTGTATCTTTGGCTATGTATATTTTCATGAAAACTGTCCTCCAAGGTCGAGAAGGGAGAGGGTTGACATGTCATGGAGTTGTTAACCAGTGTCATAAAACAATATGTGTACTGACTGTTTAATGAGAGACTATTCTGTAAACCTTCACCTAAAGTACAGTTAAAAAAAAACAAACCTATTGCCATTTAGTCGATTGCGATTCATAGTAGTTTAAATTCTCCTTTACCTTTGACTGAGCAGGTGACTTCACCTCTCTGAGAACACAGTTTCTCACCTGAGAAATGGAAGTAGTGTCTGTTTTATCTGCTTTTATTCACAGGGTTATTTGAGGGCTCAAAATAATAAAGGTAGGTAAAAGCTAAAGATCTGCAAAATTGTAGGACAGTTTTCGTAATTTAATTTATACCCACATATCAATTTTTACTGAGGACCTAGATCCTAGGCTAAGAAAAAGGGCTCTCAGTCTACTGAGTTATCTCTACTTTATCCTTGCTTTAAAGTTAGCCTTTCTATTTTCTTTCATCTCTTTTGAACTTTACTCCTGCCCTTTAATAATAAAATAGAGCCTTCAGGTAGTGAAATCAAGCACTGAATTTACAGAATTTTAGAGCTGGAACTAGCTACATGGAAAGAGAAAGGTAGTCTGATTAAAATAATTCTTATCAAGGTGAAAATGGCCGACAGGTATAAACCTAGCAAGCTTATTTACATTTTTTTCAGAGATGTGCCACTAATTTGTTCAGTAAAGTTCAGATTGTGGAAGATATATGAGCTATTGTAATTTAGGACTCAAATTTCTTTCCAGCTCAACCTTTCGCCTCCTTTTGGGGGGATGGGGAGGTGAGGGGTTGATACGTTATTTTCCCGTTAAGAAGTAAATTGGGGTCCAATTGATTACAATAAATAGAAGAGGGACTCAGTCCCTCTTGTTCCTGCCGTTTGTAGGTATTGGTCCACCTTCCCCATCTCATCCTAGCGTATGGACAGTTCTGTGGTTCCCAGGTGTTCCCCTTACGACACGTTGCTGACCTCTGATTCCACGTATCTGTGCTCTTCCCTTAGCTCAAGGACGTGCTCCTTCTAAATGTAGATGGAGGTGTCAAAAGAAGGGTGGTTGTGTTGTAAAAGGCCTGTCACTCCTCCAGATACTTCAGTCTCCCCAAAAATGCTTCTATAGTATACTGAGCCCAAGGGTAGCCTATGCAAGACTGCTCTTATACCTTGTAAGATCTTCTTCAATTTGTCCTTCTACATAAGGTTCAGCAAACTTTTTCTGTAAAGGGCAGATAATTAATACTGCAGGCTTTGCAGGCCATACAGTGTCTGGCACAAGTACCCAACTCTGCCGTTGGAGCCTGACATCAGCCACAGATGATACGTCAAAGAATGAGTGTGACTGTTTCCCAATAAAATTTTATTTACAGAAACAAGCAGTGAGCCAGATTTGGTTTACCAGTTGTCGTTTGCCAAGCCCTGTTTTACAGCATTCCCTCAGAGGTAAGGCAGATACGTATATGCTGTTAAATGGAATGCAGAATGCAGTTGTAAATACTCCAGTTGAGTCAAGGATAGATTTTTAAAATAGTTTCCTGAAAAATTTCTTTACAAAAGACTATATTAACACAATTTTCTTCCTTAGACACTGTACCTGTAGATTGAATTAGGCAAAAACCTGGCAACAGATGTTAGGCACACTTTGGGAATATTTGTGGATATTTGCTTTTCTCAAGGAATTATTCTATACACTTGAGCTGACATTTTTTACATTGCACTGTCGTTTTAAATTAACACCACCAACCTAATGCCAACTATGTCCCACTCAGAGCTGGAAGCCCGATTAGAGGGCTAGTGCAGGGATGTTTACCTTAAATGATCCTGGATGTCAGCGTTCCGTTCCTTGGGAGCCCATTACTTCCTAATTTTTAAGATCTTCGATTACAGTACTTTGATTCTTAACCTGAAGAAAATTCTCCTTCAGCCTTTTCAAGCCGCATGGAATATCTATTACTGCTGAGGAATTTGCTGGGGTTTTTCATTGATCGAGGCTCCAGACTCTGGAATATGTATTAATTTATCTGGGCAGAGAGAACAACAATCCACATGCAGAATAAAGTGAACTTAATGCTGAAGCAGAATCTAAAACCCGGGAATGCCTAATTCTTAAAAAACAAGCCATCAGCATTAATAAATATTGCATTCCAGGAGCATATCTTGCAGTTTACCTTTTAAAGCATTGAGGCAGTCTGACTGACTTCCCATTTCCAAGTGAGGGGTTTTTTTTTTTTCTTCTTCTCCTTTTTTTTTCCCATGAACAATATTTGTTTAGAGTCATTGGTAAATTATTAATCTGCATTCCAGTGTTTCATGTTTGAAATACCAGGCCACCCTGTCCATGGGGATTTGACCTCATGCTGCAATCAGCAGAGGGTTCTGGGAAGTGGGAATAGCTGTGGTTTGCTTTTTTAAAGACCTTAAGAGAGAATCAAAAAACCGTGGTTATACAGGAAGTAGGCCTGCCCTGTGTTGGACAGCTGGCAGCCTCCATAGTGAGTCATCTGATGCCGTGAACCTGGGAGGAATACTACATTTGGGTGGGCTTTTTGTTTTCCTTCCCTCTCTGCTTTGCAGAGATCCTAGAATGCCCTTTCAAGTATTGCTGCAACTATTTTGAACCTGTGTCAAGATCTCTTTTGGTCTGGAATGCTTGTATTCTGAATTTTTGGTCCATTTTCCCCCAGTGGTGCACATTTGGGGTCTCTATTTGGGCATCAAATGAGCGGGACTGGTCACAAGACCCTCAGGAGCTCTGGTATTGGTACTGGATCCTGATTCCAGCCCTTTCTAGTTGTGGCTCATTAAGCAAGTCACCAACCTCTCTGATCCTTGTGTTGCATGGGGGTTATGACAGTGTCTACATCATAATGTTGCTTGAGGATTAAGAGGAATAACTCTTAACCCCTCCACCAGAATGTAAGCTCCATGAGGGAGGATGGGCTTTGTTTTTCTCCTGCTGTATTCCCAGTGCCTCAGGTCGTGCCTGGCACACGGTGGGAGCTCAATAAATGTTTGTTAAATAAATTAATAGTAAACACTCAGTAAACATTATCTATTATGGTCATTATTAATAATAACATTCTCACACCTAGGCTCATCCATTTTGAGTCCATCTCCTTTCGTTAATGAGAATAATTTCCTTTATGCATCACCTGTGGTGTTGTTAATAGAGTGCTAGGTTCAAATCCCCATCCTTCCCAATGAGCTGTGTGCAAAGTTACTTCATCGCTCTGAGCTAGTTTCCTTATCTGTAAATTGGGATAACAGTGCCTTCTTACAGAGTTTAAGTGCCTCGCTATTCTCAAGAATAATATACGGATGGGGACAACCCTTATACCGTGGCTTTCCTCCTTTCTTGTTTCTTCACATGCCCTGAATGCGTAACCCTGGAGGTGCTGCGCGCTCCACACTGGAGCCCGTTGCAGACTGGGGACAGCCGTGCCCAGCAGGTTCGTCACAAGTGACCGCATTTCCTGTCCACACTGATCAGAATATCTCTGTTGTGACCAGGTTCATCTCTGAACAGCTGTCCTGTGTATGTCCTTATAAAATGCTACTGATAATAGTTCATGTAATACGAATCCGAGATAGCAACAGCTACCACTGCACGTCTGGGGTCCCACAGAGACTGTAAGATGGAACTTTCGGACACTCTTCCTCCACCTCTTTGGTTCACTCTCCGGTCAGTCTCCAACCCAATGAAAGTCATTTCCTTTTCAGAGGTTACCGAAAGTCTTGGTGGTTTGCATCTGGGAATGGATCGAGTTCCCTTTCCTCCTGCAGACTCTTCCAGTCCAAACTCTCTCTGGTAGGCAGCAGAGGACCGAGTAGAAGCCACTGAGCGAGTGCAAGAAAATGTACTGCTCCACTCCCACCTCCTGCCTTTGTTTTCAGTAAAAACCAAATTTTCCCAGCCCAGTTAACCCCCAAGGCTGAACTGTCTCTCGCCCTCCCTGCTGACACCTCTGTCACCTGGCCCTGTGCCTCCTGGGTCAGTGTGACGGAATGAGGAACTGTGCCACCACCACAGCTGCATGTACCAGTCACCTCTGTCACCACCCAGCCCCATCTCCTCCAGAGAAGTAAGGGCCTCTGTGTGGCTTTGCAGTCTCCCCCTCTGCTTCCTTTCAGCCATGGGAGGGCCTCACACTCCCACACATGCTCTTGGATTTGCTACCTTTTTTCTCAGACAGCTCCTACAGTGGTGAGGGGGAGGGGAAGAGAGTCTCCACGTGGCTGTCATTCCCTTGCCCACTGCGGGGAGTCTTGGCCTTGTCCAGGGATGGGTCTGGGAAGGGCAGCCAACCCAGACTTTCCTTGACTTCACTCCTTCTCACCCTCCACATCCAACCATCAGCAAGTCTTATCACTTCACCTCATACACATATTGAATCTGACAGTTTTACATCACTGCATAGCTGCCATCCTAATTCAGCTACCACCGTTTCTCACCTAATGGGTATCTCCACCTCCATGTTTGCCCCCCTGCATCCCATTCTCCACCAAGCAGTGATGATTTTAAAGTGAACATGTGCAAATATTTACATAAAGCTTATGATGTAATCTCTCCATAAATTCCTCCCTTCTTCAATATGGTAGAAAGGACACTGGAAAATGACCCAAAAGCATGAGTTCCAGGTCAGAGTCTATGGCGGTTCAGAGTCAATATGGCAGCATATACAGTAATATTTAGTGCTACATTTCCTGGAGGGGAGGGAGACATTACAAAATGCCTTTTAAAAAGTAGGAATGCTGACTAGTAAGCAGGCATCAGCTTGCCAGGGCCTGGCAGTGACCTGAGGTTTCATTGTAGAGCGTGTATGGCAAAGTCTTGGGTCCACACAAGGATCAGGGAGAGCTATGCCCTCAGTGAAAGAGTCCCATAAAGGAATGTGATGTCATTGTTACCTTAGTTCATTCTCCTACCAAGACCCTACTCCATAAGCCCCACCCAGGTCCCAGCCGCTTAGTATCAGGGGTGCATATAGCTGATTGCCTGAAGCCTGGTTCTCAGGACCTTCCTCCTCTCCTCCCTTTTGGTCTCCGAGTGGTTCTGATGTTTACAGCCTTGGGCTTCTTGTTCTTGTTACAAAACCTTTCTACATACATTAGGGAGGAGGCCAGGATCTTGGCTACTCAGCCAATAAGAGGAAGACTCTGAACTGGAACCCATGCCTTTGAGTTGTTTTCCAGTGTCCTTTCTGCTGTACTGAAGAAGGGAGGAAATTATGGAGAGATTACATCACCTTTAATTAAAGCACAGCTATAAAGTATAAAAGTAACAATGTGTATTTTAACCCCAAAGGAAGGTCCATAGACAAAAATAGAATGATAAAATCATTTAAAAAATGTAAATCTATCATGAAGGGGTCATTTAGTCTTAAAGTATCAGTTTAAAACCAATAGTTATCACCTGTGGCTGTGACATTACAAAACATCTTGTGATTTTTAAATGAAAAGGTGGGTTCGGGCTGACCACCAGAATAATTGTACTGTGCAATTTTCCAGAGGAAGTGAGAATTATTTGTGTATTGAGAGAAAATATAGCTGTCTGGGTTTTTTTTTTTTTTTTTTCCATTTAAGCACCTGATAATAAAAAAAAGTGTACCCAGATATAAGAAAAACTGAACCTTTGAGGTGATTAGAGTTTGGTCTCTAAAGGAGCTTTACTTTTCTCATTGCTTTGAAAGTTCCGGTTGTTGCCTCTTGTGCTTTGAGAAGATTCTTGATGCTTCCATGTCCTGATTCCCTGGACCACCCTGGAAGGGGCTGTGGAGGTCAACCCATGTCCCTCACCGGAGAGGTGATGAAATCGAGGCCAGATATTGAGAGTCCAGAGACTTGCCTAAATTGTCACCACCAAACTAGTTGCCATTGAGTCAACTCCAACTCATGACGACCCCACGTGTGTCAGGGTAGAGCTGTGCTTTATAGGGTTTTCCGTGGCTGATTTTTTGGGAGGAGATCACAAGACTTTTCTCCCGAGGTGCCTCTGGGTGGACTCGAACCTCCAACTTTTGGTTAGCATCTGAGTGCCTTAACTCCTTTTGGTTAACATCTGAACACCTTTGGCATACACCACCGCTGATACCATCATCAGACAAACGCACGCCGCCATTCTCTATATCATCCGTGAAAAGAGCACCTGCTTCCATGCTCAGGCTGATTATTCCCGAGCTTGGGCCAATTTAAGGAGGCTGGTTTACTTTTAATGATTTTAATTAATTTGAATTTGAAAAAAGGAGGAGGCAAGGCTAGATTAATTATTTTAAAATAACCGTTAGTATATCTTCATGGAGGAAAGCTAACAAAGCGATGGGATGTGCACATTTTAGTAACACATATGATTATTATTTTTTATTACTGTACTTTAGATGAAGGTTTACAGAACAAGCCAGCTTCTCATTAAACAGTTAGTATGTATACGGTTTTGTGGAATTGGTTCCCAACCCCACGGCATGTCAACACTCCCCTTCTCGACCTTGGGTTCCCCATTACCGGTTTTCTGTCCCCTCCTGCCTTCTTGTCCTTGCCCCTGGGCTGGTGTGCCCCTTTAGTCTTGTTTTGTTTTATGGGCCTATCTAATGTTTGGCTGAAGGGTGAACCTCAGGAGTGACTTCATTACTGAGCTAAAAGGGTGTCGGGGTGGGGGGGCATACTCTTGGGGTTTCTCCAGTCTCTGTCAGACCCGGAAGTCTGGTCTTTTTTGTGAGTTAGAATTTTGTTCTATATTTTTCTCCAGCTCTGTCTGGGACCGTCTATTATGATCCCTGTCAGAGCAGTCGGGGTGGTTGAGTAGCACTTATTTTTTAAGGCTATGTTGTTGGATTGTGCTATCAAACTCCAGAAATTCTGAGTTGAAATGTGTAGATAATTTCAACCAATGGTTTATAGTAGGGATATGTGCCAGTCAGTTGCTCTCACACTCTACTAACTGGGACCCGCTGCAGGAATTTAAGGCCTTTAGTCAAGCTGTGATCATTTCCATAAAATCCCTGCTTACGTAATGTGGAGATTTCCCCCTCTAAATTAAAAAAGGAAAATTGAATTAGATTATATTGTAAAACACTGCTGAAGGGAAGATAGTTGACCCAGTCTCAAGGCATTTCTTTCCAAAAAGCCTCAGAATGCCAAAAATAAAAACAAACCCGACTCTTCGTTTAAACTTTGTAACTGGAAAGATAATCTGCATGCTTCTCAGTTACTCACTGATAGAATCTAGGCCTCTAGGAGTCTGTTAACATCTATTGGACCTGGAGTCCTCATCGACTCCCATTAATAGTCTGGAAGAAGTGGGTGCCGCCTGGGGCAGGACACAGCCCTCTGTCCTACCTGGGCTTCGGGGAGATGAGCCCTCACCTTGAACATGGCGGGACCTTGTCTGTCTGCCTCCATCTCTGAGGTGCTTCTTTCCCACCTTTCGCTCACCTTATACCAACCCTCATATGCCAGCACCTCTGATTGCTCCCTAAAAGCTGCCCAACTCCTGGGACAGTCCGATTTTGTGTTCTATAACAAACTAACAAAACTATTCTCTGTTATATAACTCAGGATTTAACTGCTTTGACCAACACTTGCACTTAACGTGACTTGCAGGCTAAGGACCCAGTGCAGCAGGGTGAAGTGGGTTTGCTAACAGTTTGCACGTCATATGTTCCCCCTCCTTGTGCACACAGACACGTGTAGTTGTCTGGCTTTGTGCCAAACTCTTTAACTTCAGAAAATACAGTTATCCTACCTTCTCCAGGCTAAGTCTTCTCTTCCTCATTAGGATTTGGGGCCAAAGTCCGTGAGGACTGGGGCATATGGAAGCCCCGCTTCATCCACATCTAGAGCTAGGACAAGGGGAGACGCCCTCCCCATCCCATGAAACCTGAACCTCAGAAACCACTAGGATCCTGGTTTCATCCTGGTTTGGAGGCTTCCTGTCTCCAGGCAGCCAGCGGGTCCCTGGGGCCAGAGAAGTCACAGTGGGTGCACAGAAGGGTCTTTGTTGCTCCAAACTCAGAACACCAGAGCCCTGCAAGCTTCACTAATTGTAGAAGGTGGTAGCCCCCAAGATGTTTCATGAGCCAGCCAGACCCCTCGTCCGCCTGCACCACACCGTTTGCCCCAATCCTGTCACCTTCCCGAGTATTCCCTCTTCTCGTCTGCACCAACCGCCCTTAACCTTGAGGTCCACCGTCTCCTCCACATAGTAGGCCCTGCGGCACACAGCCATTCTCCGTATCGTCTTAATTCTTTTAAAGCAGGTTGTGGCTTTACGTGTCACCTTCCGAAGTGACCACATTTCATCAAAGCTCAGATTCCACTGATTTTAAGCAGCACCATTTTTAATGTACCTTTAAGGAGGAAAAACACTATTAACCAAATTAAGACCTGCCATCAATTGTTCGACGTATTCTCATTTCAGGTTTGTTAAAATGGAGGAGACAGAAAAGACGGTGCTTTGTAGACTCAGTAAAATCTGGGTCAGGATTTGATTAGATTTCACTTTCCCTCTGACAGAGCTACTTACGTTTTTAAAATAGCCAGGTAAGCAGGACAATTTCCTTTCAGCCCATCCCAGGCTCACTCAATTTCCTTCTTACCCAGTGCTGGGTAAGCACTTGGAACTTGAAAACCAGTTGACTGTACTCTCAAGTGGTCAGGCTTGTTTAACCACAAAAGGCTTGGGCCTTTTTTGTGAAAATGCTGTGGGTTGTCTTGTTTGCTCTATTTTCACTTTTGCAAAACTAAGAAAGAATCTTTAAGGTCAAAATTGTCAAAACAGTTTGTATGTATAGAGACAGCATCACTATGACAGTTTCTTAAATTATACAAGTGACACAAAGAAGCCCTTTCCCAGTAGGCTACAGTTTGTTACCTGAGAAGGGTAACACCATGAAGTGACAGTGAGGGAAAGAAGGAAGAAAAGCTTCTAGAGGTGAAGATATCTGTCTCCCCTGGAAGATAGAAAGGTCACTGCGTTAAAACTAAGGAAATCGGAATAAACAATGGACTAATAATGTATCAAGATTGATTAATTAATTGTAACAAATGTACTATCTGCTCTATTTTTCTGTAATTCAATAACTGTTCTAAAAATGAAGTCTACAAATAAAAACTCATATTTACTATTTAAAAAAATCTATCTCTATGATCTTATGTTTTAGCTTTTTTTATTCTGAATATTTCTGACAGTATTCTGGAACACTTCTAGTAATTAAGAACGCATTGCTCAGGAGGGAGTCTGCTCATTTTTTAAAAAAATTTTTTGTTTATTGTTGTTTCAGTGAAAGTTTACATTTCAAGTTAGTCTCTCATACAAAAATTCGTGCATATGTTGTTATGTGACCCTAGTTGCTCTCCCTGTACTGTAACAGCACACTCCTCCTCTCCACCCGATTCCCCATGTCCATTCAGCCAGCTCCTAACCCGCTCTGCCTTCCCATCTCACCTCATATATCTACTTGAGCTAAGAAGCACACTCTCCACAAGTATCATTTTACGTCCCACAGTCCAGTCCAATCTTTGTCTGAAGAGTTGGCCTTGGAAATTGTTTTAGTTCTGGGCTGACAGAGAGTTCAGGGGCCATGCTTTTCAGGGTTCCTCCAGTATCAGTCAGACCATTAAGCCTGGTCTTTTTACTAGAATATGAGTTCTGTACCCCACCTTTCTCCTGCTCCCTCAGGGACTCTCTGTTGTGTTCCCTGTCAGGGCGGTCATTGATGGTAGCCGGGTACCATCTAGTTCTTCTGGTCTCAGGCTGATGCAGTCTCTGGTTTATGTGGCCCTTTCTCTGTCTCTTGGGCTAATACTTCCTTTGTGTCTTTGCTGTTCTTCATTCTCCTTTACTCCACGTGGTTGGGACCAATTGATGCATCTCAGAAGGCCCCTTGCAAGCTTTTAAGACCCCAGACACTGCTCACCAAAGTAGGATGCAGAACATTTTCTTAATAAACTTTGTTATGCCAACTGACCTAGGTGTTCCCTGAAAGCATCGTCCCCAGATCCCCGCCCCTGCTAGTCTGTCCCTTGAAGTGTTTGGTTGTATTCAGGAAACTTCTTAGCTTT
>NW_004443966.1:4892113-4944958 GCF_000243295.1 Trichechus manatus latirostris | reverse complement strand
TTTTCTTCTGTGTTTAAACCTTTTCTTGAGTTCTTATAATAGTGATCTTATACAATATTTGTCCTTCTGTGACTGACTAAACTCACTCAGCATCATACCTTCCAGATTCCTCCATGTTACAAGATGTTTCACAGCTTCATCGTTGTTCTTTATTGTTGCGTAGTATTCCATTGTGTGGATACACCATAATTTGTTTATCCGTTCGTCCGTTGATGGGCATCTAGGTTGTTTCCATTTTTTTGCTATTGTGAACAGTGCTGCAATGAACATGGGTGTGCATATATCTACTTGTGTGATGGCTCTTATTTCTCTAGGATATATTCCAAGGAGCGGGATCGCTGGATCATATGGTACTTCTATTTCTAGCTTTCTAAGGAAGTGCCAGATCGATTTCCAAAGTGGTTGTACCATTTTACATTCCCGGGAGTCTGTTCATTTTTGAATAGCTGAAGTTATTAGAAATGTCAAAGTGATTTTGTTTCTATTTTATGTTTTTAAAGATTTTTTATATACTAATCTATTTATTTTCTTTTGAAATTAGAAAAAAATACAAGTTACCACAGAACCTTCATGTTTGAGCTAAAATTTATTTCTTTATAACATTTGCCCATTAATTCTGGTTCATCCTCTCTAGAATTATTCAGCCATGTAAGTATGTCTAACTCATTATCATGTCCCTAAGGGGCCCTAGTGGTGCAGTGGTTAAGCGCTCGGCTGCTAGAGGCTGCTAACCAAAAAGTTGTCTGTTCAAACCCACCAGCCACCTGCAGGAGAAGAGACCTGGTGATCTGCTCCCATAAAGATTACAGCCTAGGAAACCTTATGGGGCAGTTCTACTCTGTCATATAGGGTCACTGCGAATCAGAATTGACTAGAAGACACACAACAACAACAGCATCATGTCCCTGTATCTCCTCTGAGGCTTAAAACGTTCTGTTCCTATAACAAAGGAGGTTAGACCGACCTAGGTTTAAGTTCAGCTCTGTAGTTTACTCATTGTGTGATCTTGAGTAACTTACTTCTCTCATCTTTAAAATGAGGATAATAGCCTTTATCTCACAGAGGAGACCCTAGGTGGTGCAAATGGTTAACGCACTCAGCTATTAACCAAAAGATTAAAGGTTTGAGTCCACCCAGAGGCAATCTACTGGTGATCTACTTCCAAAACCTCAGCCATTGAAAACTGTATGGAGCATAGTTCTACTTAGGCACACAAGGGGTTGCCATGAGTTGGAGTAGACTCCAGGACAACTGGTTGGTATTTCATAGAGTTTTGTGAGAATTAAATGAGAGGGTACATGTTAGCCCTTAGGACAATGCCTACAAATAGCAACCACTCCATGAATGCTGGTATTCTCAGTCACCATCCTACTAGGCTGCCTCCACTACTCCCCACCCCAAACGCAAGTAAAACCAAAATGTCTTTCTCCTTTTTAATTTCCTGATTTCTATGAATGGTATCACAAGTCTTCCAGTCTCACAATTTTCATTTTTTTTTTTTGCTTCAGTCTCTCTCTTGATTTCTTTGTCCACCAGTTATCAAGTCTTCCATCCATCCCTTCCTCTGATTTCTCATGACCACTAATCTTGACAATGATAAAAAGCTACTACCTGGTTTCCCTTGCCTCCACCATTTCCAGGACAGTGGTGGGAAAGGCAGGAAGTTTAATGTTAGCTTCACTTGGATTCATGCTCTGATTCCATCACATGTAAAAGTATGGGCAAGTTATTGAACCATTTTGAGACTTAGTTCCAGGAACAGTAGAATGGGAATCCCAGTGTCTGCCTCTTCCAGAGTGATTGTTAAATAGTGAGGTAGGATTATAATACAATGTTTATAGAGGGGCTGGCACACCTTAGGCATTGATTAAATACCTTCTCCCTTCCTCCAGTTCATTCTGCATATGGTGACCACATGAGTTTCTGCAGTCACAAGGTCTAATTCTGCAGTACCTGGCTCCCATTTCCTACCAGGGCATGTTTAAGCTCTTAGGCCCACATGTCTAGAGCTGGGCTGAGCACGTTTGAACCCTGACTCCCTGACTCCCTAGCTATGTAAGAACCTTAGACAAGTTTTGTAACCTCTCTGCCTCAGTTTCCTCATCTGTAGAATGGGGGTGGTGATAATAGTGTCTACCTCATAGCGTTACCATGAAGACTGAGGTAGTTAGCCTACATAAGTGACATAGGAAGGTTCTTGACTGCGTCTCCCGCCCTCCCCCAGGTCACGCCAGCTTTCTTTCCTGGTACTTCTCTCTCTTTGCTCCTCGTTTGTTGCCCGAGGCTCCTGGCAAGCCAATTTGTTCTTCCAGATCTGTTTCCCACTCTTTCTCTGCTTGTACAGGGTTCAGTGCTTCTATGAACAGGAACTCTACCTTTACCCGGACTTCGCAGTCCATCTGGGACAGGTACCAAAACCCAGCACTGCCCCGCTGAAAACAGACTGTCTAGTGTTCTCAGGCTGAGCAAGCTGAATTTAGGGGCAGGGGACTGCAGTGAGTGTGCCACAACCTTCTTTATGGGGGTCTCTATTACTGCTCTTCCCAAATTATTTCCTGCATAGGACTTAACCTTGGTGATTGTGTGTTTAGAGTTTGCCCCAAACATCTTGCATGGTCCAATGACTCATACCAGATTGAATTCTGCTTAGTTAGGTACCCTCGGCCTCTCATTCCAGGTTTCTCTGGGGAGGTGAAAGAGAAAGGCTCGTCTTACTATACATGCCTCTTATCAAACTGTGTTGGAATTGCTTGTTCGTTTGCCTCGGTGGGCTATAAGCTCTGTGAGGGCAGATAAAGTGCCTGTCTTGTTTATCTCTGTCTCTCAGCTCATAGCAAAGCATCTGGGACGTACTAGGCACTCAATAAATACTTGATGGATGGATGGATGGACGGGTGGGTGGGTGGATGGATGGTTGGATGGATGGATGGATGGATGGGTGGGTGGAGATAGCAGGACTGGAATGTATAACGCCACTTTTGGCATACTCAAATTGCAAACATTAGGTACACTTTCCTCTCTGCCTAGTAAGGAAGCCACTTCTAACAAAAATGCAGCTCAAAGCTCTAGAACACTTCTGGGCTGCTTAGGTTATTTACTGGGCTCTGCCGCTGGTAAAGCCATGGAGAGTTCGTTATTAACATTTATGAGCAATAACACCAACTTTCACAGGTACTTGGACTGATTCTGGATTTATTTCCCTAGTATAGTTTCAATTTTTGGTCTGCATTATTTGCTTTGTATGATATTTTCCTAACCTAGCATTGTGCTTTCATAGAAATAATGAAAAAGACTTGATAATGGGACCCAGAAGACCCCACGTAAATCCCCTGTGAAATTGGCTGTGGGAAGCAAGGGAACTGGTATTGATACGTGATTAAATAAATGATATAATTGCAAGACAAATGGACAAGAAGTGATGAGAAATAAAGTACGAAGGGCAGCTATGAAAGCGCATATGTGGTCATTTGGTCTTAATATCTTTCTGGCTTTTATTTGCTTCCATTCTCTCTCTATAATACCTCTTGGAAAGAGAGAGCGCTGGCCACAAATTTTTTGGCAGACTTGGGTAGAAATTAATTAGTGTTTTGGCCTCCCGTCTGGAGAGCAGATCCTATTCTCGTTGTAGTGGGTGCCATCAAGCAAGCTTTTCAAAGCAGCGGGAAAAATGTCACCCACTTCTGTCAAGGACTTGTATGAGGGTCAAGTAGCCTTGGCGAGAACTCAGGGCGGAATGAGTTGGCTTCAGCCAAGAAGACTGCAGCTATGTGGCAGGTTAGATTTGCCATAAACCTCGACACTAAATTCTTCAGATGGTGAGAGATTGTTGCACTCTGGCCCAAGACTTTCTTGTGTACTTTTCTTGGCCAGTAGAGGTTTAATGGTTTGACAGCCACCCTCTCCTTGCTCTCTTTTTCTCTGTTGCTGTTCTTGCCCCTTCTCAGAATCACTGTAAACCATACCACCCCAGTGCATCTTGGTCTCCCAATGCCATCAATGCATAAACTATCCCTTGGTGGTCCTCACAGTGTTCCAGAACTGTGTCAAGTAATCAGTGGGACATGGCTTATTTGTCACTGGAGAAGTTCGATTTTATGTTCAAGTTCCACTGTATGCTCTAAGTTGACCTCCAATATTACCTACCGCTAGTCATCCACTAGCAAAATGTTGGCTTGTTTCTCGTCCCCGCGACCCTATGCTTTGCTGGTCTAGAGGTCTTAGTTCCAAAGGGAGAAATGCTTCCACCAGGAGACACCACAGTGATTCCACTGAATTGGAAGTTGACTAGGAATCTTTATGCTGAGCCTCAAACAGAAACTGAACATTAATCTTGATCTAAGAGTGCTGGGTTTTATTATTTTTACTAGCAGCAAGCAGCAGCAGCCAGCAGCAGCATTGGGCATTTTTCCAAAGGCAAAGGATTCAAGGAAGAGGTGAAGACAATAGTTCTAACTAATCATTGCACATATATGAATGTATTCACTCTTCCTAACAACCCTATGAGGTAGTCTTCTTATTATTTTACAAATGAGGAAACTGAGGCACAGAGAGGTTAAGTATTTGCTACATATTTTTCTTGGCAGGTGCAGGACTAGACATTTTCTAAGTTTCCTTCCAACCCTGAGAAATTCAAATTCTTATTTGGATGGGGATAGCACATCAAGTCCAAAGATCCAGCCGAAGAAGTAAGGGAGAGAGAGCAGCAGCAGCTGTGTACTAGTTGAGGTTTTGGGCAACACAGAGAACTTATTAGAAGAATCTTGGGCTGCCTCACACCATGCGGGGAAGGAGAGGAGCCAGGTAGCTTACAGGAACTCACGTAAAGGAGACGTTGGCTCTTCTCTGCAGACCAGAGGCTTCACATTCGTGACCCCACTTCCATGAGGCTGGAGATGTGTTCATTTGGCCCATACGTTAAAAAAAAAAAAAAAAAATTGGCCCATACATTAAAAAAAATTTAAGCCAGCATTTAAAAACTCAAAGATTTTTGCATGAAAATCCAGATTTCCAGCTTCTTTAGAAAAGTTAGACCTGGCAACAGTTTGAAGCCTCATTCTCCTCTGGTGGCACAACGGTTAAGCGCTTGGCTGCTAATCAAAAGGTTGTCGGTTTGAACCCACCTAGCAGCTCCACGGGAGAAAGACCTGGTAATCTGCTCCCGAAAAGATGACAGCCTAGGAAGCTCTATGGGGCAGTTCCGCTGTGTCACGGGTCACTATGAGTCGGGATCAACTCGTGATGGTACCTAACAACAATAACTGCAGTGGTTGGCTGGAGCTGCATGGTGGCTGCCCCCTTCTGAGACCTCCCCCTCTGTCAGCCCCAGCTCTCTCACTGCCTTATTCACCCCTTTATTGTCTGCCCACCCTGGAGGCATCTGTATTGTCACCGCTTCTCAAATGCAGGGTTTCTTTGTTGTGGGGGCCATTCTGTGCACTGCGGGGTGTTCAGCAGCATCCCTGGCTTCTACCTACTAGATGCCAGTACAACCCCACCCACCAGTTGTGACAATCAAAAGTGCCCCCAGACAATACCAGATGTCCTCCGGGGAGTGACACTGCCCTGGGGTAGGGTCGGAGCCTGAGTCACTGACAACTCAGCCTCTAAGTGTTTCGCCTTTGGGTCACGGGCCTTCTCCTGTGGCCAGGTGGCATTGACTGTCATGACTGCCCACCTCCCGCAGAAAGGGGAGGTGGGCAGATAACCCAGTAAGTATCCACACAAGGTGAAAATACAGGAGAGTCCAGAAATAGCTCTCAATAGTGTAACAATCTTCACTTTCTAAAGGATGTTCTTTGTATCTAGTCTCACTTCTTCGCTCGCCATCCTGAGACATAATTAAGACACCTAGTTGCCGTTCTCATCCGGTAGACTAGGAGACCTAGGCACACAGAAAAGCTAAAATTGCTACCTAAGTGCACATAACGACTAGATAGAGAAAGGACTAGAATCCAGGCCTTCTGGAGCCCACCCCAGGCCTTCCTGCTACCCGTAAAGTAGCAGCCCTCTATAACATACCACCTGACTTCTGGGGAAACTGAGGAAGAAAAGCAGAACGGGTGGTCCTCAGGCTCAGCCCAGGCCTGCCAACATGAGCAACACAGTCACTAATGTTTGCAGAGCAGGTTTTGTTGGCAGGAGGCCACCCTGTCTAACTCCTGCTCTGGTCTGTCTGGGTGTGACCCAGCCATTATGGTTTCTCTCGGCTTTTGAACGCACAGGAACAATTAAGTCATTCTCCTAGTACAGAAAGTCCCAAGCCAAAAATACCATCCCTGGATCCTGCTTTTAGACTTCAGGGAACTTCCCTCTCCTTCTCTCCCCACACGTCCCTTTGCTTCCTCCTGTTTTTCTTGAATGCATCGCGCCAGACGCGGGTCCTAGTTTATTTAACGAGGGCCTGCAGTGCCAGCACAAATCAGAACAAATCCAGCCCGTTTGGGAAGAGTGGTGAGAGTAGGGAATTGTTGTCGGTCCTTAAATACAGAAGCTTGAAATCGAGAGTGCCGCAGATCTCATTTCTGGGGCGTGGAGATCGGAGGACCCTCCACAAAGTGTTCACTGAAAGATGACGGACGGAGTTCTGCGGGAAGGAGTTGTATCTGCCTGTACTCCTAGTATTTTTCTGAGTCCTAGGTAACCGCCATTAAATCACTGTCTTTATCTTAGAGGACTTTTGCCTCTTAAAACCATCGCATCAGCCACCGACCTGTGGTCCTTCCTTAAATAATTAATCCTTCTGGATCTTTCAGATACGCATCTATTCCTGGCAGTCGGCACAGCTGATTTGGTCTGTGCGCAGATACACACACATTCATGTGCACACGTACTCACACACACGTGCACACATGTACACACACACACTCTCACACACTCATATACACACATACACACACTCATGCCTATACACACTCACATGCACACATACACACACACGTTGTCCCAGCCTTTGTGTTTGGCACGTGTTGCCGTTCTACCATCTAGGTTATATCAAGAACTAAATGAAATGAATTCTGTCTAGTTAGAGGTGATTTAAATATTATTTCTGTCGAAATAGATGATTATAAGCTTATTTATAACAGGGAGCCCTGGTAGCACAGTGGTTAAGAGCTTGGCTGCTAACCAAAAGGTCAACAGTTCAAATCCACTAGCCATTCCTTGGAAACCCGCTGGGGCAGTTCTGCCCTGTCCTTTAGGGTCGCTATGAGTCGGGATCAGCTCGACAGCAGTGGGTTTGGTTTGGATTTATGACAGGAAACGTGTCTTCTCACTAGAGCAGGACTCAGAAACCTTACTGTCCATTGGAATCGCCTGAAGGGCTTGTTAAAACACAGATTACTGGGCCCCACTCCCGCCCCCAGAGCCTCTGATTCCAGCAGGTCTGAGGTGGGGCCCAAGACCTTGCATCTCTAACACGCTTCCAGGGCTTACTGATGCTCCTGGGGAACTGGAGTAACCAAGAATGGGGATCTCAGTGCTGGATTTTCCCAGCAGTAGTAATGACTGCTCATTTCTGCTTTTCTGCCTTCATTCAAATCAACCTGGAAAGCCCTGCCCATTCCTGTTGGCCGACCTAAGTCCTCTGCATCCGCCGGTCTCTGCCTAAGACCCGGTTCCCTGATGGACTCTTCTGACCTCTCAGATCCACACAGGTCACTCCCTTTCTCTGGACTCTTTCTCTTTTTAAATTAAACCCTAAAATGTAATCCGCTGCCTTGTATCATGTGAGTCGATTCCAACTCGTGGCGCCCCATGTGTGTCAGAGTAGAACTGTGCTCCATACGGTTTTCAGTGGATGATTTTTTAGAAGTAGATCACCAGACCTTTCTTCTGAGGCACCTCCGGAGTGGACTCAGCCTTAACTCGGTTAGCAGCTGATTGTGTTAATTGATTGCACCAGCCAGGGACTCCTTTCTCCAACTAGACTGAACTAATTAGATGTACATATACTATTATATATACATGCACATACATACTATATAATATCTATATATTACATAATATATAAACATATAGAACATATAGAACTATATAAAGAGCTATATAAAACATATAGTATGTTTGTCTATATGTCGTATATATGGTTATATTTTTTAGATTAATAAGGCCTCATAGGCAAGCTTCTCAAGCTTCTTTTTCTTTGTCTGTCTCCAATTAACTTGAATTGTGCTCACTGTGCTGGAAAGGAGAGTCATAAAGTAGAACTGATGTGGAAGAACACGAGGAGCAACCCAGGGAATCGACTGGAACAAAGATATTTTAGGAGGAAAAATGGAAAAAGACATAAACGTTGGCCTGTCACCTGGGAAGAGGTTCTTAACCTAAGGATAGTTGTCTAAGGGGTTGGGAACCACGAACCTGCTGAGTGGACTTTGGAGGTGTTCCCAGAGGCCCTTTTAAGGCAAGTCCAGTTCCAGGGTGATAGTGAACCTGAGGCTGGGTGCCCGGCGGGCTCTGGGGAGCCTCCAGCCTTCTAGAGATCGTGACATCGTCATCATCATCATCATCATATTCTGTCTACCTTCAGTAGCACTTTGTTAAATGCTTTTTCACAACGACCTTGGAACAATGGAAAAATCCCTCGACAGGGTCAGGAGACCTAAACTGAAGTCTTGTTTTTTTTTTTTTTTTAACAGGAATAGTTTTTGGGCAAGACACTTAACATCTTAAAGCTTCGTTTTCTCATTAATAAATGGACCAACACTGCCATTTTTCTAGGACTGTCGTGAGCATCAAAATCGGTCACTGCACATGAAGTGCCTGGCTCAGAGCCAGCGCTTGGGATACGCTCGTTCTTTTTCCTTTCCTTCTCTCCTCCCTTCTTCAGGCTTTCTGACTTAGAGCCAGAGCTCCCTCTCTGCCATTCTCTCTCTCTGGGAAGAAGATATAAATAAAAATAAATAAATTATAAACAAATCCTCAAGAGGGATTTGCTTTAAACTCACTGGAATCAATTACAAACTGCACACCACTTAGAGGGCTAGATTTGGGGTTTGGGATTGTACGAAGCAACTGAAGGTGAGTGGAGGCGAGATGGAAATGTCAGAGAAGGACAATCAGGACTAACCTAGATCGAGTTGAGGAGGCAGAATCTGGTGTGTGCTCTGTCTCTTTGCCACCCCGGCCTGTCCCCGCTGCCCAGCTGCTGTTATCCATCAGCTGGGCCCTGGTAACTCTCCTTCTAATAGAAAACGCCTCTGCAGAACCTCCTGCTCCCAGGACCTAAGGTGACCATCTAGCTGCTGGCAGACTGGCCAGCAAACCTGCATCCAAGTGCTGCCAGAGAGCCCTGGAGAATGGCTACCACCCAAGTCACACTGGCAGTCCCCCTGGGAGACGTCCACTTGTGCTTAGCTTTACTCTGAAGTTAGAAAGAAATGGCCTAAATTTTCGGCTAAATAAAAGCTGGAAACTATCATCCCGGCAGGCCTGCTTCCTTGACCTTCTGTCCCTGGGCTCTCCCTCATCTCCCTGATGGGAACGCTTCCCCAGTGCTCCCCTCTACCTGCTGGCATCCAGCCCTCAAGCTCCCTCACCAGCAATCCCCCTTTGGAGTCCGTCCCACGGAATAGTAGTCAAGGGTGCAAAGATACAGGTGCAAGGTTTCCTGCAATATTGTTCATAGTAGGGAAATCAGGAAAGTAACCCGAAGAGCCACCCACAGGGTTTCAGATGAAGGATACCAGGGGTGAAATGCCATCTCCTGTCTTCTGTCTCCTTGTTTGTAACATGTAAATTCTAATATCCACCAGAGATGACTGTGAAAGCACTTCGTAAATTGCAAACGTAAGGGATATGATGAATCGTCAGTAAAAAAAGCCCTTCGAGGCCTTTTACAAATAAAGACATTTTATATCACCCTTGGGCACTCACAGATTTAACATCTGAGATTTTTGCCAACCTGTGGAGCAACCCCGTAGCCATTTGCAGTTCAGCTGAGGCATGCACTGTTTTCCATCCAAGAACATGAATATCTCCCGTGAGGATGAGCAGGAGTGAGTGGGTGAAGTTGCTGGTAGCTGCCATCGAGTCGACTCCCAACGCATAGCGAGCCTGCGCATGACAGAATGAAACGCTACCCGGTCCGGCACCATCCCCCGATCAGTTGTGCCTCAGACCGTTGTGGTTTTCATTGACTAATTTTTAGAAGTAGATCACCAGGCCTTTCTTCCTGGTCCGTCTTAGTCTGGAAGCCCTGCTGAAATGTGCTCAATGTCACGGCAACCTGCAGTCCTCCACTGACAGACGGGCGGTGGCTGTGCAGGAGGTACATTGGTCGGAACCGAACCCGGGTCTCCTGCGTGTTTAACATACGATTACATTGAGAGTCTTCAGACGCTAATTTAAACAGTTACTTGTCCAGGATCTTTTATGCCCCTATCAATGGACTGCACTGTTGGCAGAGTAAGACAGCTGAAAACCAGAGATACACTGTCTAACTGGAAAGACAATAAATACACTCATAAAAAAATTAGTGAGCCTAGCAATATACAGCAACATTATAAATAGATTTTTATCTGTGTTTTGCATTACTGAGACGCGATGGGAATGAACACAGAGCCAAGAGATTCAAGTAGGGGGAGATTTGTGTAAGCCTGGCACTGCAGAAGAAGCTTGGGCTTAAACTTAATTTTGTTGTTCTTGTTGGGTGCCGTCCAGTCAATTTCAACTCATAGCGGCCCTATGTGACAGAGTAGGACTACCTCATGGGTTTTCTTGGCTGTAATCTTTACGGAAGCAGATCTCCTGATCTTACTCCAGAGGAGCCACCGGGTGGGTTTCAACCGCCCACCTGTTGGTTTAGCAGCCATTTTGGTTAACACTTAACCATTGCGCCACCAGGATGCCTTAAATTTACCAAGTTTAAATGGAAAAATTCCACCCGAGACTGTGCAGCCGCAGTTTGGAGGGAGTTTTATTCGTTGGTTACTGTGGTGTGCGTGCGTGTTTGTTTTCTCTTCCTTAACATTCTGCCTGGAGGAAGTTCAAGGCTGGTAGGAGGCTCAGCGGTTGTCTGAAGTACAGGGTGCTTCCCATTTTCTGCTCTGCCACCCCTCTCGGGCCCAAGCTGGAGCTCTGGCCACCACCTGCCTGTCTGGAGCAAGGAGGGAGGGGAGAGTCACACCCGTCCTAGGAATTGTACCCACCCCTTCCACCTACCTGGCCACACCTACCTGCATGGGAGTCTGGGAAGGAGTTCTTTGTTCTGAGCAGCCGTGTGCCCACCTAAAAGCTAGAGGCTCTGCTACTTGAGGAAGGGATGTGTAGATGTTGGGGAGCGACTCGCAGGTGCTGCTGCAGGTCAGCCTTCTGGCTGACCATGAGCTGGTTATTCAGACTGGAGGAAATCGGGTTGAGCAAGAGACAGCTGGAGGCAAGAGGCTAGTGACTCAAAGATTATCTCATCTGTTCGGGATTTTTTAGGGCGATTTAGTGCTGATTGTATTTTTGGCTTCACCAAGTAACAGTTTCGTTTAAATTGAATTATGATTGAATAATCTTTCTTGACTCTCTGTAGGCTGCAGGCTGCTTAGCGGCAGTTGTCTGAGGAAGAAAGAAGCAGTCCCTGATGTCCGGGAACAGACACAGCGAGGCCTCGGTGGTGTTAGAAGCCGGCCTGGTGCTCACACTCGGCCGAGTTAGTGTTACTCCCCTGGTGCATATGAGCAGTCTCCTGAACACCAACTCAGTCAGGGTCACTCAGACAACGAGGCGAAAGAGGCCACGTCATAATTTTGTCCAAGCACAGACACAAACAAGGTCACTGTGCACCCCACGGAGCACCAAGCATCCTCTCACCTGGCTAACATAAGTGACTGCTGCCTCTTTCCAGTTATGGCTGTATTTTCGCTCTTCTCAGCCCTCAGAGGGCAGTGGTGGTTCAGTGGGAGAATTCTCATCTAACACGTGGGAGACCTGGGTTCAATTCCTGGCCAGTGCACCTCATGCGCAGCCACCACCCTCCCTCACGGGAGGCTTGTGTGTTGCTATGATGCCGAACGGGTTTCAGTGGAGCTTCTAGACTCAGACAGACTAGGAAGAAAGGCCTGGCAATCTACTTCCAAAAATCAGCCAGTGAAAACCTTACGGAGCACAACACTTCTGTCCGAAACCAATCATGCATATGGCGCAGGACCGGGCAGTGTTTCATTCCACTGTACACGGGGTCACCATGAATCAGGGGCCAACTCAACGGCAGCTAACAACAGTCCTCTCTATAGATGAGATTTACTGGAACACCCAGGCATACAATTGCCCTGCTTTCGGACAGCATTCAATCTAGAGCAAACCCGTTTCCTTAGACCCTCCCCCAAATCACCCAGCCAAAGCCCAAATCCTGTAACAGTTTCCTTCCTACTGACTGTGACTTCCCATGCCTGTTCTCACTGCAGTGAATAATGAACTCATCTTGTTCGGCTATAGGTGCATTCCTGGTGGTCTTTGGCTGCAGGACACTGGCATGTTACATAGTGGAAGGAGTAATGCTGTTTTCTAATTTGAAAAACCAGGGCTCACTTGGAGAAGCTGTCATTGTCAGCTTGGGCTTTTGGCCAGAGGGAACTTTTGGCCCAAGGTTACGTCCCCTCTGAGTGAACCCAAGTTTTCTGATCTATGAATTAGGACGGTAATATCAACTTCATGGGATTATTGTGAAGATTCAATGAAATAATATATTGAAAGTGCTTTTTAAAATTTGAAAGCACTCTACAAATTTAAGTCATTGAATTTTGGTTATAACAGGAAAAATAGTGACAGATTGTGTTTTTTCCAGACTCTACGTGAGCCGAGATCAATGAATAGCCCAATTTATAGCCTAACTGACATCAGTGCACAGTTTTGCATTCATATTCCCTACTTATCTGTTCTTGGGAAGGTAATAGGAACCAAGAGCCTGATCTCTGGGCCTTTCTGCCCAAACCAGATCACTGGCTAAGGACTTAACAAAGGATAGTTTCAACAAAGCCCCTTACAGCTAATTCAGTACGACAGCTGCTTTGAGCACAACTTTGTGCCAGTCTCCAAGCCTGACGATTTAGCGCCGCTGCCTTTCACTGACCACTCTTGCGAGCTGCGTAGAGGGCCACATTAGAGACGTTTGCACCTGCCAGTCACTGCCCGGAGACACAGCCTGGCTGCGGGGTCACGCCGCTTATCCTAGCGAACCCGGAAAGTGCTCTTGCATCTTGCTTTTGCACTTCAGATGATAGATTTTATCAGGCTGGCGGCTGATTCTACGGTCACATTTCTGCATGATTGGAGTCTGAAATGGAAGGCTTCTGAGGGCTTGGAGCTCACTTGCTAAGTTGGATGGTTCCTACAAAAACAAACCAAGAAAAACACAAACACTCCGATTTAAAAATGGGAGAAGGACTTGAATAGACATTTCTCCTAAAAATAGACATATGGCCAATAAGCACATGAAAAGATGCTTAGCGGAAATGCAAATCAAAATCACAGTGAGATGCCCCTTCACACCCACTAGGATGGCTATTACCAGAAAAATGGAAAATAACAAGTCTTGGGTGTGGAGAAATTGAACCCCTCACCCACTGCTGGTGGGAAGGTAAAATGGTGCCGCCACTGAGGAAAACAATTTGGCAGTTCTTCAAAAAGTTAAACATCAAATTACCATATGACCCAGCAATTCCATCTTAGGTATACACCCCAAAGACTTGAAAGCAGAGACTCAAATAGATACTTTTACACCAATCACAGCAGCATTATTCACAGTAGCCAAAAGGCAGAAACAAACCAAGCATCCATCAACAGATGAACGGATAAACAAAATGTAATATATATATATATATATATATATATATATGATGGAATATTATTCAGCCATAAGGAGAAATAAGGTTCTGATACAAGCTACGAGACGTGGATGAAGCTTGAAAACATTGTTGTTAGGTGCTTTTGAGTCTGCTCCGACCCGTAGGGACCTCACGTACAACAGAACGAAACATTGCCCTGCCCTGAGCTGTCCTCACAATCATTGCTATGTTTGAGCCCATTGTTGCAGCCACTGTGTCAGTCCATCTTGTTGAGGGTCTTCCTCTCTTTTTCTGATCCTCTACTTTACCAAGCTTGAAGACATTACACTGACTGAAGTAACTCACACAAAAGGACAAATACTATATGAGCCGACTCTTAAGAAGTAGCTAGAAGAGGCAAATGCACAGAGATACAAAGTAGCTTAGTGGTTACCAGGGGCTGGAGAGAGGGACATAGGGAGTTATTGCTTCAGGGGTACTGAGTTTCTGTGTGGGGTTATGAGAAACTTTTGGAAATAAATAGTGATGGTGATTAAAAACAAGAAAAGAAGAAAAAAAAAAGAACCAGAGCGTCACATTTTCTTTTATGTGGGAGCCAGTTCCTATGATAGGAGGCTTAGAACAGTTGTAGGGGGGATTCTCACCACACAGTAGCTGAGCGAGTCTCATGACCCCACTTTAGAGCTGCACAGCCTAGCGGATTAAATTCATCCGTCCTCTGACTACAGTGTCACCCTCTCTTGGCCAGCGCTGGAGACAGCCTGGCCAGTCCCTACCTTCCAACTGTACTTTTAGATTTTAAATTGGGAGGAGTCTTTTATTTATTGTCAACAATTTACCTCTACCTAGTTATAGAAATTCTATAGTACTTCAGAGTTTATTTACAAGGCACTTTACACCTCATTGTTCAATTATAAATTTAATAAAATTTATAAAGCCCTGGTAAGTGACGCAGTGGTTAAGAGCTCAGCTGCTAACCAAAAGGTTGGCAGTTCGAACCCACCAGCCACTCCTTGGAAACCCTATGGGGCAGTTCTACTCTGTCCTACAGGGTCGCTATGAGTCGGAATCAACTGGATGGCAATGAGTTTTTTGTTTGTTTTTGTTTTTTGATAAGTGACAATCATTATGCTGGGTGGGCTCTGCGATTCCAGGAAAAAGAGACAGATTTCCCCGACTTCCTGGCCGTTGGGGTCTAGTCAGAGAATCAGCTGTATTCATGTCTAATTGACGTCAAGGCAGTGTGTTAAATCCTGTCATACAGGTGGATCCCAGGTACAGCACATTTCTCTTAAGAGCCCTGTGAGTTAGGTTGTGACACCCTTTCACAGGTGAGGAAATGGAGACCAAGGGGCCTTAAGTGACTCTGTGGTCACCAGCTGAGGTGGTCTGACTCCCAAGCGCCGGCCCTTTCCACCCACCCAGCCGCCATCACCCTTGCCTTGTGAGCATTCTTAATACGTTGCCATAACTATATGGCAGGTTAATTTCTGTTGATTATATTTTGGGTTGCCTGTCCTCCTGACATCTAGGAAAGTGCCTCACTTATTTGGGCATGTCCCCAAATCGTCCTTTAGTGGATAACTGATCCCCTTGTCGGCGTGCTGGCTTTCCGTTGGCTTCAGGGTGTGCGGTTTCTACCATTTCTGCTTCACCTGTCCTCTCGTCTGCTGCTCACGCCGCCCAGCACTTCCCGGGGGCTTCAGCCAGACCCCAGGCTCTCTCATTACCTCTGCCGGGTGGCTGGCGGAGAATCCCATCTTTAGTTAGGGGTCTCCTGGCATTATTTAAAAACTGGGGTCTGAGGATGGAGGGAGGGGTAAGTGACGGGAAGTGAGTGGCCATTAGAATGAGGACGTAAATTAGGAGAAGGCAGTGAGTAGTAACTCAGATTCTCTTTGGATTTTATCAAAATAATTCACTTAGATGGTGCCATAAGGCTTATGAAGGCCTTGCCCATCCTTTTTCTCATTGCCTCTGACTAACAGCCAACGCTGTGAGGCTGGTAGAGTCGGGATGAAAAATTGGAAAAAGAAAGAGTTTATGTACTCTCCCTGGGATCACCCAGGGAGTGGTAGAAGAGGAAATTCGAGTCCCTTCTTCATGTTCCAGCCCTGGGCCTTTGCCCTCTGCCCGGCCATGGCAGAATGTGGACTTGGTGATAATAAAGCTTAATGCAGGTTCTGAGGAGAGTGGCTGTCCCTGACTTTATTCCTCCCATCACCCAGAAAACCATTGGTCTTCGAGTGGACGCCCACTCGTGGTGACCCCATGTGTGTCGGAGTAGAGCTGTGCTCCATGCGGTTTCCAGTAGCCGATTTTTCAGAAGTAGATCGCTAGGCCTTTCTTCCCAGGTGCCTCTGGGTGAACTTTCATTTAGCAGTGGAGTGTTTTAACCATTTGCACCACCCAGGGAGGGGGTAAATTTTTGGGGAATGAGGAAGTATCAGGAAAGAGGAGGTGAACTCTGGTGGCTGCAAGTTGCCACTGTATAAATGGGGAATTTATCTATTTTAAAGTGCTTAGATGCAAATATACATTCTGAGAACCCACATTCGGCCCGTCGCTGTCCCCACCCCAGAGAAGATGCTTCCTGGTTGCAGATATACATGAACTGATGCGAAACATAACTAAGGGGACGTGTTTAACAGAACCTGAGTACTCACAGGCTGTCACTACTAAAATTTAAAACGAGAAGGAAAAAAGCCCACGGTGTAAAATAAGCCCCCAAAAGGGTGTTAGGTGTGTGTTTGTTATTTCTGTTACTATTAGTATGATTATGATTTCATCATTTGGATTTACTCTTAGAGCTAGTCAATGAGCCCTTTAAGAAAGTCGGCCAGAATTCTTTAGAATCATACCTTCAGCCAAGAGGGGTGTGTAGGAATCTCTTTTGAAACTGGAACCCTGGACAATTTATAGAGAGAGGGTGATCACCAATTTTTAGATCTGTGTACCAGTTCACTGACTTCAGCTCCCTTTTCCCTCATGTGGCCCACTTCCAGATTTCAAAAACTGTGACAGGACCAGGGGCAGATTCACTTCCTCCAGTGATTAAGTCTGAGAGTGAGGGGGTGGTTGGAGAGTCAGGGGTAGGTGGGAAGAATGGGTGGCTGAGGATGTTGGAGGAGAGTGTTGTAGTCGCTTGTCTTTATTTGCTTATTTTGCCAATAAAGAGAGGTAAAGGGATGGCTGTCCATGTGGGCTGGGCAGGCAGAGCCTTGGGAACCCAGGAAACAGAGTCCACCCTCAGCCTTTCTCTGGAGACTGGTCTTGCTGGACATGCTGGTTGCAAAGAGCTGCCGTATATTTTTGTCCAGAAGTGATTCTTGAGGCCCCAAAGCTGGGGATTTAACATGCAACCCTCTACCTGACAGTAAATTATAAAATAGCTAACTGGTCTGTAGTAAACGCTTGCTCAAATGCCCTTTCAGCTTCTCAGTGGCAACGAAGTATATCTGTGGAAGTTCTCACGTTACAGTAAAGATTTAGAGATTCCAGCTAGGACATTTAAAACCTCTTGCCAGGTGGGAGATGGTACCACATACCTCTCACCAAATTTCAGCATCTGGCAGCTGGGCATTGAGATTCTTAAAAAGCAGTGTTTAAATGGCGAAAAAAAAAAAAAAAGAAACAAAAAAGGATCTTAAAAAATTGCATCAACGTAACTGTAATGGAGTAAATGATGATTAGAGCTGATCATTGTGTCAGTTTGGGCTGGTGTTTCTAAAATTAAATTAACCACTGAATTCTTGAAATGAGGTCATCAGGTTAGAATTTAGTCATTGACCAAGGTCAATGATGTGTGAACTCAGGTCTTCTCAGCTTTTCTGGAAGCTAGGGGTAATATTTCACGACTGGGTGTGAACGACACTGGTATTCTATTTCTTGGTAGGCATCAGCTCATTCAGTACTTTTATATGTGAGAGAACTGAATCTTAATGTCAACGTAACTCTCTTTGCAATGGAACTGCAAACACAGACTTAAGTAATTAATTTGTAAATCTTTGTTGTTGTTTAATTGTTGTATCCCAGCGCCTAGCACAGTAACGAGCAGATTTTGTTGCCTGGATTACATGATTGAATGAGTGAATGACTGAATAAATAAAAAACATGGGATGTGGTTCAGGAAAAAGACCACAAGGGCACAGTTGTTACTAAAAGAATGCTATCCCCGAAATTACTATTATTGTTGCCAGCTCCTGTTGGACAGTCTCAAGAGTGTATGTTTATGAATCCGTAGGACTTTTGAAGTATACCGTTGATAATTTGTATCTCATTACTGTGGCTGGGGGCGAAAAAAAAGAATTTTAAATGTAAACTTTTCACCTAAAAAGTATAAAAGGTTTATTTGTCCAGTGGCGTTTCAGCAGTAGCTGTGAAAGTCACTAACCTACACGTGTGTCAGGAGTGGACTCCAGGCTTGTAAAACACGTGGCTGTAATACCGACAGGGCGAGGAGAGTATTGGCTCTGAAGAACAGCGCTGCTCTTCGTTTCTGTGACAATTTCCTGAAGAGACGGGGCTTCTTCCCAAGGTTCTGTCCCAGCGGCTCGAGTTGTGGATGTGGCCATCTCCCTGGCATCTCTTTTATAGCAGAGTTCTCTGAGGTCAGTATTTCACACAACAGCTTTAGGCAAAAAAAAGCTTGATGGTCTCCCCAGGTGGTGGCAGATTCCCTGCGGGAATAAAAGTGGCTGAAATCCTTGGGCATAGGGAAGGCTCGAGAACAGGTGTTGGGAGAAAATGTAGAACAAAATTCAAATTCACGCACACAAAAAAGACCAGACTTGTTGGCCTGACAGAGACTGGAGAAACCCCGAGAGTATGGCTCCCGGACACACTTTTAACTCAGTACTGAAGTCACTCCCGAGGTTCACCCTTCACGCAAAGATTAGCCAGGTCTACAGGGCAACCAATAGCACACATAAGGAGCGTGCTTTGTAGTTGAGTCATGTCTACCAGACTAAATGGGCACACCAGCCCATAAAGCAAAGATGAGAGGGCGGGAAAGGACAGGAAAACTGGACAAATGGAAACAAGGAACCCAGGATGGGGAAGGGGAGAGTGTTGACACATCTCGAGGTTGGCAACCAATGTCGCAAAACAATTTGTGTATTAATTGTTAATGAGAAACTAATTTGCTCTGTAAACTTTCACCTAAAGTGCCATAAAAGAAGAGACTAGGAGTTGGCAGCCTCTTTGAACTGGCTGCTTGGACTTCACCCTTTGACTCACGTTATTCCTCACTCCCCGTCCTAATCCCCTCTGGCTGTAAGCGATCTGGTCCAGAAGAACTTCTTCCAGTCTCACCTTTTAAATTGTGTGTGTCATTGAGTCAATTCCGACTTACAGCCACCCTGTAGTACAGAGGAGAACTCTGCCCCATAGGGTTTCCTGGCCTGTGATCTTTACAGAAACAGAAGGCCAGGTCTTCTTTCCTGTGGAGCAGCTGGTGGGTTCGAACCACCGACCTTTCGGTTAGCAGCCGAGTGCTTAACCGTTGCCCTACCTGGGCGCCTCACTTTTTAGATACTCGTTTGTCAGCTTGTAGCTAAAGAAGAGAGGGGGACTGGGAATGGGGTGGGGTGAGGCTCCTAGGTGCACTGATGGATAGAGGAAACCAGAGATAACGTCCCGCACATGATAATTGCGTACGGACACACCTGTTTTCCTTGTACACCTCTGTCCACAATGCTGTCTGTGCCATTCAGACTCACCTTGACTCGTAATTCCGGTTTTCAGTTCAGCTTCTAGGAATGCATTATTTCATGCCTTGTGGAGGTGGAACACAGTATTACAGGTCAGAACCACAGCTATCCAGCAACCTCAGCCTTTCTGGAAGCCAGGAGGCTGTGAGGAAATTGCCCGCATGTCTCGCAGCAGCCCAAATGCGTGCTCTATAGCCTTTGTCTGAAAAATGGAGCTCAGACAGCAGTGCCTCCTCCCAGAACACCAAACAACTGGGCTTTCCGGTTTTGGGGTTTTTTTCCTGTATACCTCTTTGTGTCTTTATTTACCTTGGTCAGGTTGTGCTGACTTCACCCATATTTGGTCTTGTCTTTCCCATCACCACAAGTAAAAAGTGTCTGCTATCTACATAGTGATTCTCCCTCCCTCTCCCTCCCATCTGTGGTAACCATCAAAGAACTTTGCTTTCTGTATGTGTATCTATTCTTGATGTTTTTTGTAAGGGTGGGACCATACAATATTTGTCTTTTTGTGATTGACTCATTTCATTCAGAGTAATGCCCTCCAGATTCATCCACGTTAAAAGATGTTTCACGGACTCCTGTTTATTCTTTAAGTTGTGTAGTATTCCATTGTATGTAGGTACCACGGTGTGTTTATCCACTCATCCGTGGATGGGCATTTCGGTTGTTTCCATCTTTTTGCTGTTGTGAACAATGCTGCAACGAATATGGGTGTTCACATGTCTATTGGTGTCACTGGTTTTATATCTGTAGGATATATACCTAGGAGTGGAATGCTGGATCATAAGGCATTTCTGTTTCTGGCTTTTTGAGGAAGCGCCATATTGTTTTCCATTGCGGTTGTACCATTTCACAATCCCACCAACAATGTATAAGAGTTCCAATCCCCCCACAACCTCGTCAGAAATTGTTGTTTTCTGTTTGTTTAATTGCCATTTTTGCAGGGATGAGATGGTATCTCATTGTAATTTTGATTTGCATCTCTAATGGCTAATGATCGCGAGCAGCAGTGAAGTGTCTGTTCATGGTCTTTGCCCATTTTTTTGATTGGGTTGTTTGTCTTTTCGTTGTTGAGTTGTTGAAGTTTGCTATGTATTTTAGAGACTAGACTCTTATCGGATATGTCGTTGCCAAAGATCTTTTCCCAGTCTGTAGGTTCTCTTTTTACTGTCTTTGTAAAGTCTTTTGATGAGCATAAGTATTTCATTTTTAGGAGGTCAGTTATCTAACTTATCTTCAGTTGTTCGTGCATTTTTAGTTTTGTTTGATAGGCTATGGGCTTTAAGGTTTAACTGTTTCAAAACCAGTTTTCAAAATGTCCAACAACAGATGAATGCATAGGCAAAATGTGGTACATATATTCAGCAGCATACTACTTAGCCACGAAAAGAAATGAAGTCCTGACATATGCTACAACATGGATGAGCCTTGGAAACGTCATGCTGAGTGAACTAAGTCACAGAGGACAAATACTGTATCATCTCACTTACGTGAAATAAGCAAATATATAGAAGCTAAAAATCACTGGTGACTACCAGGGGTGGGGGACCCCTGGTGGTGCAGTGGTTAAGAGTTCGGCTACTAACCAAAAGGTCTGCAGTTCCAATCCACCAGCTGCTCCTTGGAAACCTTATGGGACAGTTGTACTCTGTCCTACAGTGTCGCTATAGGTCGGAATAGGCAATGGGTTTGGTTTGTTTTTAACCAGGGATTGGAGGGAGGGGAGAGAGGAAGTTTTTGCTTAGGGTGCATTAAGTTTATGTCAATGGTGGTAGAATGATTTGGAAAAGGATAGAGAGGATGGTTGCAAGACTTGAGGAATGTAATCCCTGTCACTGAGTTATACATGTAGATACCGCTAAATTGGCATATGCTTTGTTGTGTATATTTTCATCACAATTAAAAAAAAAGTTGTCAAAGTTTGATGAGGAGCAGGATATTTACAGAGTCTCAAAGTATATCCCTACAAATTACCTAATAGCCCCCAAAAGAAAAATAAAACTTGTGCCGTTGAGAAGTTGGACAATACTTTAACCAAGTGATAAATATGAACATCACCAGTGAACATCAGCCAGCATGGTGTTCCTTCAGACGTGATCCCCCGGGAAGGACACGGAATCGTGTGAGTAGGTTTCTAGCCCAAACTGCAAAACCCGAATCTCCTGAGGAGGAAACATCAAACAAACCCAGACCGAGGGAAATTCTGTAAGGTAACTGGCCTGAATTCTTTAAAACTGTCAACATCTGAAAAGACAAGAAAAGGCTGAGGAGCTGTTACAAATTAAGAGACTAAAGAAATAGGACAACCGAATGCAATATGACCCTGAGCAAAGGGAAAAATGGTCGTAAAGGATATTATTGGGCTGATTGCTGAAACTGAAGCATGGACTTACATAAAAAGTATTGTATCAATGTTAAATTTAATGAATTTGTTGACAATACTTTGGTTATATAAAAGAATCCCCTTAAGAAATATATACCGAAGTATTAAGGCATAAAGGGGCATGATGTATGCAACCTACTTTCAAATGGTTTCAGGGGGAAATATATGTGTATATGTATATGTGTGTGTGTGTGTGTGTGTGTGTGTGTGTGTACATATGGAGTCCTTGGGTGGCGCAAATACTTAACACACTCAACTACTAACCCACCCAGAGGCTCCTTGGAAAAAAGGCTTAGCAATCTGCTTCTGAAAGGTCACAGCCTTGAAAACCCCATAGAGCTGTGGCAGTCTGCTTCCGTAACGATTACAGCCTTGGGAACTCTATGGGGCATTTCTATTCTGCCGTTGTAGGGTCACTATGAGGCGGAATTGACTCGACAGCAACGGGTTTGGTTGTTTTGGTTTGTGGTGTTATGTGTGTGTGTGTGTTGTTGTTGTTACGTGCCATGGGGTAAATTCCTACTCAGAGTGACCCCATGTGACAGAGTAGAACTGCCCCATAGGGTTTCCTAGGCTCTAATCTCTATGGGAGCAAATCGCCAGGGCTTTTTCCCACAGAGCCGCTGGGTGGATTTGAACCGCCAACCCCTCGGTGAACAGCTGAGTGCTACCAGGGTTCTCTGTGTATATAGTATGTAGAGAGAGAGGAAGGGACGGAGGGAGAAAGTAAATGTGGCAAAATGCTAGAAATTGGTAGAGATAGGAGTTCTTTTTGTGACTTTTCTGTAATGTTGAAATTGTTTCAAAATGAGCGCTCAATGTCTTCATTATCCTCCGCTTAAAAACAAACAAAATGAACCAGAAACTCAGTTGTCCCCGCTCCCCTGGGATGGGTGCAGTCAAGCCGGAAGGAAGGTCGGGAGGAGATCTCTGTCCGTCCCCCTTTCTGCCCCTCGTCCTTACTCCTTTATCCCACGCTTGTCTGACGTGGCCTGCTCCTGAAAAGGGACACCACCCCGCCCGTGCCGACTGTGTTTCAGAGGCGGTGGGCACAGGGAGCTGCTGGGTGGGAGCGTTCTCCCCCTCAGGCCTCGGTGCTGCCCCGTCTGCGCGAGCCCCTGGCCGCCTGAGAGCCAGGAACTCTGCGAGCAGCAGTAACGGTGCCATAGATTGAGGTCAGGAGGGAAACAGATCTGGTTTGGGTTGTGATGTTGCACACAATTTGATGAGTGAACAGAAAAGAATGTGCCCCAGTGAAGGGCCACCTGTGAAAATGGCTTCGGTTTTGCATAGTCTTACGATGCCCAGCATAGAAAACAGGAAACATCAGTTAAAATGGGAAATCGCTGTGGGCTGAATTACTGTAATTCCTTATTTTACTTAGAGGTTGGCATGGAGCAGGCCCTTCATCCACAGCGTCACGTCTCTTGCTTTCTGTGCCTTGATAATTTTGCCCTTTCTTTGGGGTGGTGCATTACCAAGCCAGAGAGGCTTTTAGGCTGGAATGGCTAGCTTTCAGTAGGCCTAGGAATGGTGTTTTTTAAGTGCTGTTTGTTTTTCCCTGTCTCTAGGTTAAAAGCAGTCTAGCTCCGCTGCTGGTTCTCCTGCCCCCTCTTTATTTCTAAGTAGGCGAGATGCAGCACACAGAGACACAGCACAGTTTAATAACAACCCAGTCATCAGTGACATAGCCATTGTCATGCTAGACGGGCAAACACAGGTACATTCCCCAGAGCTAACGAGCCCAGCCAGAATGTGCTCTTCGGTCCCCCTGCCCCATCTCCGCCACTCCTTTGGGGTCCTCTGAAGTACAAAGTAAATGGTGCCAGCCTTTCCACACTGTAAAGTGGAGATAATTATATCTGCTCCGACTGCCTCACAGAGCTGTTCTGGGCTCACGTGGGTGGATTAATGGCTAAGCAGTTAGATACTGGACGCAATGTACAAACGCAAAGTCGCGCCTTTATTTCTCTTGCTGGACGGGGATCTGACCGCAGTATTCTGGGCCCGTTCCCGCGGGAAGGAAGATAGCTTTTCTGCGTGACCTGGGCCGCACCTTCTGATGGGGATTCCATCTCGGCTGCCTGTTTCCTGTCTGCAGGGCCAAGTACTCAGCCTTGCGTTCCTGGCCTTCCCTTGCCTGCCCCTATTTTTCCTATCTAGCCTATTCTACTGTCTCCTCAACACCAGTCACCTTTTCTGGTCCAGCTGGTCTCTCTAGGGGTCTCTCCCATGGAGCGAAGGTCAATGCAAACACAAGCAATATTATTATTAGCCCGGCATGCACACCTTTGCTTCTCTAGTTTCCTTCTCAGGAATGCCTTTTTTCCTCCTTTTTACCAACTCAGTGCTGAAACTCTTCAGTCCTCAACTCCAACCTGACCTCCCTGAATCCTCAACACTTGGTAATTTGTTCATTACGTCAGTCAACAGCCATTTTCTATGCCTGTGGTATCCATGAGTCCCTGGGTGGTCATACAGTTAAGTGCCTGAGTACTAACGGAAAGGTTGGTGGTTCCGATTGCCTTAGAAGAGAGGTGGTCTACTTCTGAAAGGTCACGACCTTGAAAACCCTCTGGAGCAGTTCTACTCCGACACACACGGGGTCACCATGAATCAGAATCGACTCGCGAGCAAGTGCAACAATAACTTTATGGTCATGGCTCTTTATTAGGATAAGGGGATTTCAGAGATGAGGGAAGCCCTACCATCAAGTGATTTGCCATTTAGAAAGACAGAAAGGAGATGTGGGTAAATGCATATACAATGAAAGTCAGTGATAAATGCTGTACGGAGAAACTTCTGTCAGAGTTCAGATGAGATCACTGTGGTTTCTTGGAACTGGTAGTTTCATTGAAGAGGTAGCATTTGAATTGGGTCTTGAAGGATAGGCTGGATCTGAACATGCAGACCATTCAATGCAGGTAGCAAAAACTTCATGGACCAAGACTCGGGTAGAAGGTTCTGTTCATAGAGCCTTTGGAGGTCTGTTGGCAGGAGCTTGAGACATTATGGGAAAGGAATGTTGGCAAGGCAGATGGTGCCCAATCCCCAAGAGCTCTGAACACCTAGAGGCTAAGAGTTTGAGCTTTCCTGACAGGTAGCGCGGGGCCCCCATGCATGTGAGAGGAACCTGAGCAGACTGTGGGTCAGGAAGAGCAAAGCAGCAGCTGCGCGGGCCAAGCAGGGCAAGCGCTGCAGGCAGTGAGGTCTGGGTGCTGCCCTGAATCCCTGTGGCTGGCCATAGTTTCCACATTGGGACTGGGGGGGGGGGCAAAAACGTTGACACCCCAGGACCTTTTGTGGTGTTGGGCATGACTAGAGCCAAGCACAGGTATCCCTCGCCACGCAAAGCTATTGATTTCCAATTCAGATAGCGAGTGTTTGGGAGGAAGTTTGGGTAACAAAGGACACTACTTTGTCCAGATCTTTCTGGCTTCTACATTTGGGATAGCATCTAGTGAGATTCCAGACAGTGGAAAATGCATTGGAAATTTTATACAAATTATTTCACTTCCCGAGTTTGCATAGGAAAAGTTCAAACATTGGGAGAAGACAGTTCAGGATTAAGCAAGGTACCTCTTTTATTCGGCCTTGAAAAAAGACAGAAGGCGGTCATCCCAGTTTACTAGATGAAACAGTGGGCTGGAATAAAACTCCTGCCCAGTGACGGTATCAGGGGCTTACGAGGTGCGGGACGGCATCCTAAGCTCTTCACGTGTATCAGCTCATTTAATTCTCCCCACAATAATCTCCATTTAACAGAGAAGGAAACACAAAGAAGTTACATACTTTGCTTCAGGACAGCAACCAGTGAGCCAGTATTCATTCTGGCTCCTGAATCTGCCTTTGTAATCCCTTCTCCACCTGGCCTCTCCACAGGCCTTGAATGTTCAGGTCTGGAATTTAAGAGCCAGAAGTGGGATGTCGTTGTTGTGCTGGGAGTCAGTTCTGACTCCTGGAGACCCTGTGGGGCAGAGTACAGAGGTATTTCTTACTCGGGTGTTTGGACCACGGGCACCCCACTCCTCCCTGCCTAGCTCCAAAAAAGGGACTTTACAGCCCGACAAGTGGGGTGGTTTAAACAGACCACGAGCTGTGGCCCCCCCTTTGTCTGCGAACTCCCGTTTGCCCACCACCTCTAAGCATAAGGGGTGGACAGAGGGACCCTTTCCGCGGGGTCACTTCTCAAGGTTTGACTTTCAGAAACCCATTCACTTTTTGGCTCTGAGTGATTTAGGTACCTGATAGTGGGTTTACGTTCAGATGAGAAAAGACCCCCCGAATGGGTAGGCCCCTGCTCACTTTGCAGTCTTTGTAGCGATAATAATGTCACTGCTCCGTTCAGATTTTCATCTCACTGGGCAGGAAATTCATAGTGAAGTTACTACAGCGACCTGAACTCGGCTCTGGAAAGCTCGTCCCCTACAATGGGGCCTTTCAGACTCTGCGAGCTGGGCAGTGATTCCGTCTATCCAAAGCACAATGGAGCAAGACAGAATCGGAGGAACCAACACATTGTTTGAGGCTCCCCTTGCCGTCGGCAGCGGTTCTCCATGGTGCCCATCCCTGTGCTGCCCAGCGCTCCTTGTCTTCCTCTGTAATACACATGCCTGCTCCCGGAAGTGCATTTCATGGAAGTTTAAATAATCAGTAATTCTGCAGTAGTACACAAACTCACAGCTGGAAGAAGCTACAAAAACTCATTGAAGACGACACAGACCTTCGTGCTCAGCTGATTTGCAGACAAGAGAAACACCTATTGACGAATTTGCCTTGCAGTCCTATAAAACCACCACGGATTTTATAAAAGGGCGAACCTTTTAAATGGAAAAAAAAAAAGAACGCAATCACCGCTTGCCTTTATCCACAGCCACTTAAAACAAACCCACCTAACAAACAAAATGTATCTACCAATAGGAAGTGATTGGGGGACTTACATTTTTTGGTAAATGAGGGAACGTTACACAGGTTGTTTATAAAGCTGTATTTAGCCATTTAGCATGTCAACTGCAGTTATACCAAGCCAAAAAAAAAAAAAAAAAAAAAAAAGCTGTGGTTTCCTTAGAATGGAGATTGGAAGGAAACTTTTTTTTTTATTTAATTTTTTTTCATTTAGAAAGGGAAAAAAGTATTTATGGTATTTTATTTTATTTAGTCATACTGCTTGCCCTGTGATCAAACAGCTTTCTTTGTTGTATATTTAGATCCCCAGGGTTGTTTTATTTCCTTCCCTTCTCTGATGTTTCCCTCGTGTTTAATTTAAATTGGTTGCCTTTTATCTTTCTCAGGATCTCAAGCTATTTCTCTTTTTCCTAACCTGTGTTCTCTCCTCTCTGCACTGAGTTTAAAAACAAAGTAAGTTAAAACGGGCTTTCCTTCACTTCTGAGTGCAAATCTAGCAGCCACCATCCAAACAAACGGTCACGCCCAGGCACATGTGGGCGGTGCTTATTGGACTGCTAGGTAGTACTGTGCTTTGAGCGCAACCCCCAGGAGGCGAAGGGGTCGGAGCCCAGGAGGAAAGTTGGGACTGCCGGGCAACTTTTGCTCATATTTTGGGTCTCTGAGTTCAGGCAGAAAGAGACTTCTGTGGACTTCAGAGCAGAGTGTACTACAAAATTCTTTCAGCATTTTTGCAACCAAAAAAACCATGCAAATGTGTATGCAAATGCGCTTGTGGTCTTCCTGGCACTTTTCGAGCACAGCCCTCTGCTGTGGCGTGATGATGCTGACTTCTATTTTCTATATTTCTATTTTCTGTGTTCAGTGTTGTGCCCAAAATGGAGCACACAGTCTTTTACGTAACAGGGGGAGCACAGGTAGAGAGCAGGTCTGTCTGTCTCCGTTCTTTGCATACGGTGATTTCTGTTTTTACTGCCTGGGGTTCACTTGTGTATCGGTCCCAGCCCCCTGAGCCCCATGTAATCCGTGAACCCAGGAAGACCCGAGTTTACCACCTGACTCTGCAGGGCCCAGAACGGCACGCTGTGTGACTTTGGAAGCTGGGCAAAAAAGGTCTCCAGTGCATCCCTAGCTGGCACTGTTTTGTAAATTGACGTCTGTCTTGCCTTAGTGACTGGGGGAGCGTTTCCTGAAGCTATTTTTAGCACATTTGAATGCCCTTGTGGTGCTGAGGTGGATGCATGGCGGTTCGGCGGTAGAATTCTTGTCTTTTACTCTGGAGAACCAAGTTCGATTCCCGGCCACTGTACCTCATGTACGGCCACCGCCCATCTGTCAGTGGAGGCTTATGTGCTGCAATGATGCTGAACAGGTTTCAGTGGAGCTTGTAGACTAGGACAGACGAGGAAGAAAGGCCTGGTGAACTACTTCCAAGCATCAGCCAGTGAAGACTCTGGATCACAGCAGTCGGATCCGCAACAGATCATAGGGGTGGCACCGGCCTGGGGCAGCCTTCCGTTCCATTGTGCTAAGAGGCGTCTTTGCCACAAAGAGAAGTTGTCGTCTGTTTTCAAGAGTTTGGAATGAGCAGGCCTGCAGCACTCAAGAGCAGAGTGTGGGGTTCGGCATTTGAAACTGGTTGCGGGGGGTGCTTTGAAGGAGACAGGCTGAGACCCGGTGTCACGGGGTGGTGGGCCGGGTGTTGGCTCCACAGGCCCTGGGCTCACAGCTTCTCTGTGGCTTCTCAGTGCACCGGCTGTCTTTCTACGAGCCTAAAATGCCCCATTGTCTACAGTGGCCATTTCCGTTCCTCGGCCAGGCCCACCATTCACCCAGCCTGCCGCTGTAGGTGGGACCGAAAGGCAGCTTCAGGTGCTAGATGTGAAGGCTTGCCACCAGAGAATGTCTCCCGTGAGATGTTTCCACAGGACGCGGAATCTATTTCATTTGTCTTCCAACCTAACTTCAGTGGAGTTGGCAGTGCGTTTCTAAAGCCACCAACCCAAACGGAACCGCTGCCATCGAGTCGATTCTATAGCAACCCTGTAGGACAGAGTAGAACCACCCCATAAAGTTCCCAAGGCTGTAATTTTTACGGAAGCAGACCACCACATCTTTCTCCTGCGGAGTTAGTGGCTGAGTGCTTTAACCACTGCACCACCAGGGCTCCTCTTAAAGCCACCAAACCCAAGTACCAATCTGTACCCTAACTCATTTCCTCTCTCTCTGACTCCATTTTCTGTTACATAGGGATAATACCTACCTTTTCCTAGAATTCTTTTGAGACCAAATGAAATAATGTCTGCAAAGCCCCTAACATAGTGTTGGGCACATAGTAGGTGCCCCTTTCTTAGTTCCCTAAACATTGTGGTGCACAGTGAGAAAAGGACAGCTGTCCCAAACATTTCCTTGGGTTTTCTATGGGGAAAGCCCAGTTGTGAGTTTTAAGCAGGCGTGACCCACCCGTGCCCCCATAATCACGTTAGACATGGTTAGCTTGTTTTTGTTTTAGTAATGTGAACAGGAGAAACTTACTATTGGAAGGAACTCTGAAATTTTCTAGCCTTTTCCACCCCGTCTGCCCACGGTACATTCAGCCGCTTGCAATAATCTGTATTTATTCACCGACTCCTGCCCCTACTTTCTTATCAGCCATATAAAGTGACAGCGCTCAGTTTCTTTCTTGAAACATCACATGTCCTATTAGAGCAATAGTACTGTCTATGACTATTCCCAGGAGCCCTGGTGGTGCAGTGGTTAACACTCAGCTGCTAACCAAAAGGTTGGCGGTTCGAACCCACCAGCCGCTCCGCAGGAGAAAGATGTGGCAGTCTGCTTCCATAAAGATTTACAGCCTTGGAAACCTGTGGGACAGTTCTGCCCTATAGGGTTGCTCTATGGGTCAGAACTGACTGGCCAGCACCGCCTATACTATTAACAGCTAATGCAAACCTTTATTTAGCACTTCCCATGGGCCAGTGTGTTATGAAGTCTCTGTGCGTTATCTCATTCAATCCCCTCAAAAGCCCCAAATGGTAGATCCTGTTATCTTCCTCATTTTACAGAAAAAGAACCCGAGGCTAAGAGAGGTTACATCAACTGGCCTGAGGCTGTGGTTGGAATCCTTGCAGTGCTGCTTGAAACATTTAGCTTCCTTAAAAGTCTTCAGTTGGAGGGGTGCTAAGACCTTCATACAGTTACAATCTCATCTCCCTAAGAGAGGCAGAGTCTTTTCACTGCCTCTGACTACCCTCTCCTTTCCTTCCTCCCCAATTTCTGTATTTATTTATTTTCTGTAGCGGGTCAAAGGAAGGCAAAGTTTACCTGTTTGGGGCCCCCCTGAAACCTGAAAGAAGGTGGTGACAAGGGGCGTGGATGAGCTGGCCGGGCGCTGCTGTGCTGATTCACAAATGGGTTTTATTGCAGATTCATCCCCATAACCTGCTTCCTGAGCTTGGAGGGGGCGGGTGTGGCACAGCCGTGTAGGTCATTGGTGAGTGTCCTAGGACCGTCTGTGGGCGGGATACAGAAATACGAGATAAGATTTGAGTCTCTGCTCCTCCTTGCTGCACGCGCACCCACCCATCCCCACCCACTGGCCCGGTCCTTGCAGACTGGACCTGTTGTTTGGGTGTGGCTTTTGAGAGCTAAGCCAGTACAAGAGGTAAGGAAAGTCGAACTGCTGCCTTCCTGTCTACCCGAGGGCTTTTCATGGAATGGTGCTCAAATTTGTGCTTGATTCCTACTTCTTCTTCAAATTCCTTTATCCTGGCCCCTTTTGTTGTTCAAAGACTTTTTTTTTTTGAACATTTTAATGTGGTTTAGGTGAAAGTTTACAGAGCAGGTTAGTTTCCATTCAACAATTTATACACAGATTTTTTTTGTTACGGATAATAACATTGGTTGCAATCCCCTCAGCGCGTCAGCATTCTCCCCGCTTCCACCCTGGGTTCCCTGTGCAAAGACCCGTCTTGAAGGCCCGGATGTAGGTCATGAGCTGGAATGGCCACACTGGGTCCCGTGTCCTCCACCAGGTGATGAAGGGGAGTGAGAAGGATGGACCAGGTGTTGATCCTCTTGCATTGAGCTGTCCTGATCCTGCAGGATCCTCGCTGACACCAGGCAGCAGTGTTTATCAGTGGCAGCTCTGGTGGAGTCTCCTCCCTGCCACCCCGACAACCAGCCTTGGACTCTGTGGTCTGAGAGCTGTCTGGATCTGCAGACATGTCTCTTCTGTGCCAAGGCTTTAGATCTTCAACCTTAGACTGAAGCCTCTATGGCCGTGTTTGCCCCTAGAGGAATGTGGTGTCTATCACGTGTCATAGACAAGGCCAGATCAGGCAGGTGACCAGATGTGCTCATTCCAGAAACAGGAGACATGGAGGGCATTTCTTGCTTCTGTACTTATCTGTTCAGTGTTGGCTAGTGACCCTGTGCTCAGGGATGCCCCTTGCCCCTGAGCTTGACTGTTACCCTGGACTTGGGAGGAGCCCCAGAACTAATCCATGACAGAGTTCTCCTGTGCTCCTGAGTCATCCCTGATGACATCACCGACGACGTTCCAGACCCTTCCTTCCCACTTAGCACATCTCAGCACAGCCCCTCAAAGCAGGTCATGGTCTGTCCTCCTTACCTGTCTCATCGCTGCTTCAAATCCTACTCCTTACGCCCTCTCAGTGTTTCCACATTGGCTTTTAAAAAATACAGCTAAGAGAAGAAGCCATCAACCTTACAAGGCTTTATTTTTTAGAATTACCATTCAGTTATGTCCAAAAGAGTTCATTTTTCAGAAAAACTAAATAATCTAAGAGTACCATAAAACGTGAGTTGATCATCTCATGTCACTCTCCCGCCACCATTTTGCGTTACCCATAAATAATGCGTATTTTGCAGTCAGTATAGAAGCAATGCTGTGAAGATATGGAGTCCCGAGAGGCTGTTTGTAATCAGGTTGATATCAACCCTGCTGCATTCTGCTGCTAAGTCTTTGCATTTTTTTCATTTTCCTCAGGACAGCATTTAATTAGGATTTCTTTCTTCCGTGGTTCAGAGAGATGGTTCATTTTATGTGACAAGAAATTGTTCTATTACCTTCCTGTTTTTATTTCTATTTCAGTCAGTAAAATGATCAAGAGCCACTGATGCTAGTGTTTCTGGCTGGTCAGCCTGTCTTATTACTTTGGTTGTTTAATTCAATTAAAGAAACTTACTGAGCAGCTGTCATTGCTTCAGAGACTATAATTTTCAAACCAAAAATGAGAACATTTAGTCTAATAGGATTTTTTTTTCTTTCACTGGCTTGTGAATCTATTAATGAAAACTCCTGTCAACAAAGATGTAAAATTTAAATCACGTTTAGATATATATGTAATAAAAAACAAACCAGATATGTAGAGTCGATTCTGACTCATGGCGACCCCCATGTGTGTTGGGGGGCTCCTCTGGGTAGATTCAAACTGCCAACCTTTCAGCTAATAGCCGAGTGCTTAACTGTTTTCGCCACCCACGGACTCCCATGTTGTTGTTGTTGGGTGCCATCAAGTCGGTTCTGACTCATAGTCACCCCAGGTACAACAGAAGGAAACACTGCCCGGTCCTGCGCCATCTTCACAATCGTTATGCTTGAGCCCATTGTGGCAACCACTGTGTCAGTCCATCTCATTGAGGGTCTTCCTCCTTTTTGCTGACCTTCTACTTTACCAAGAATGATGTCCTTCTCCAGGGACTGGTCCCTGCTGATAACATGTCCAAAGTAAGTGAGATGAAGTCTCACTATCCTCTCTACTAAGGAGCGTTCTGACTGTACTTCTTCCAAGACAGCTTTGTTCCTTCTGCTGGTAGTCCATGGTATGTCCAAAATTCTACGCCAGCACCGTAATTCAAAGGCATCAATTCTTCTTCGGTCTTCCTTATTCATTGTCCAGCTTTTGCATGCATATGAGGCAATTGAAAATACCATGGTTTGGATCGGGCACACCTTAGTCCTGAAGATAATTCACAAACAATTGCAGCGGTACATCGGAAGGGCTCCTATGCATTTACATAATGTTGCTGTTATTGTTGGGTGCGTCAAGTTGATTCTGACTCACAGCGACCCCAGACCCCACGAGTCAGAGTAGAACTGCCCCCAGGGTTTTCTTGGCTGTGATCTTTCCTGCGGAGCCACTAGGTGGGTTCAAACCGCCCACCTTTCAATTAACAGCCAAGTGCTTAATCCTTGCACCACTAGGACTCCTTACACATTTAGTACCTGTTGCGGTTGAGTCGATTCTGACTCATAGCGACCTTATAGTACAGAGCAGAACTGCCCCATAGGGTTTCCAAGGCTGTCAATCTTTACAGAAGCAGACTGCCACATCTCTCTCCTGCGGAGCAGCTGGCGGGTTTGAACCGCCCACCTTGTTAGCAGCCAAGCCCTTAACCACTGCACCACCAGAGTTCCTTGCCCCAAATAAAGTGGGGCTTTAAAAGGGCCTTTCTCACCAGTGGAGAGAGAGCCCCATTTTTTGATTTCCTGGCAACAGAGAGAGAGAACAGATGAGTGTTGCTAACCCCTAAGGCGGTGATTCCCCTGGGAAGAAAGGTACCCAGGAAGGCCTTTCCGCCTCACCTCAAGCTAAGCCCTGCCAGTGGCTCACCCTGGGGTCTAGCACACCTGAGTGTAGCTGGGAGGGTCTTCTCAGAGGAGAGGACTGGGGCAGGGGGTGGGGGGGTCTTGGAACCCCTGATGAAAGCGCAGAGACTGGGAACATGAACACACAGTCGTTTCTACTTGTGAAAACCAAACCGAGGCGCCCACCTACTAAGTTGACAAAGAGAACTCTGGTTTTGCCCTGTGAGACTTCCCACAGCAGAGAAAATTAAGTCTGGGAAATAGATCAGAAACCATTTCAATTCCCCCGGGTAGATTTGAGAATGTTGGGAACAGGCCCGAGGGCGTCCCCACATGTGGGACATGGCACCTGGGTGGACCACAAAGTGACTGTGCGCAGCGCACGCTGTGCGTTTTAAGATGTTCGTCTTCATTGTTCTCTGTACACACACTGAAGAAAGAAAGTAACACACCAAACTGGTGATTTTATGGCAATTTTTCTTTAGGATTAAGCCAAAGTATAAAGGACAGTTGGTTTATAGAAAAGTATGAAGCAATAGGACTGTTGGAACTTGCATATAGAAAAGCTGTAAAAGCAGTTGGAAATGACTAGAGTTTACAAATGCTGGAGTGAGTGGTGTATGTGACGAACTTCAGAAATCACCGTAATCCCAGTGCTGGGTGCATCACGATGGGGGTGGGGGACGCCTTCCTTCTTCGAAAACATGTTAACATGCAGGGAACATTTAGGTTGAAAGGAATACAAAGCTGAATGTAGATACTGGTGTCTTTACAAATTGAAGAGGAAATCACCTAAAGACTTTGTTTTGCAAACTTGTGGTTGACTTGTTGTCAAGGACACTCACCTCCACCATGGGCGGAGGTGGGGTTGGGGGGACGGCAGCTACAAAAATTTTCACACCAAAGACTAAAACTGGGCAATCATCACCCTTGTCAGTAAAACCACTACGCAGGTCCTGAAGTGACACTGGTATATGGTAGAGTGCAGATACTTCTGGAACAACCAGAATCTTTATAATATTTTTTTTAAATCTATGATGATGTTTAACAATGACTTAATATTTATAAAGAGCTTAGAACAGTGCCTGACCCATGACTGTTACTTACAATGATTTTTGAAACCTAAGATGCTACTGTGTGTAAGACACACCATTATTTTATTTACTGTTAAGAAGAAAAAAAAAAAAAAGAAAAGCCTACCAGTTAAGCTGGGATACACCGTTGATTTTAAGACTCATCCTCATTTCAGGATGTGAAAATGTGAAAAAAAAAATCATCCTAGAATTGGTGGAATGTAGTAACTGTCATTGAGAACATCTTTGATTTGAACTGTTCATGGGTCGAGAAAAAGATCTTTTATGACATTTCAGGCATGCAAGTAAAAGAAATGCTGTTTCTTTTCCTGTTGGGAGTCTGTTGTTATTTAAAGAGGAGTTTGCTAGAGCTGCAAACTGGGGCAGCAGAACAAGAGGTAACATGGAATAACAAAAATACGGAAAATAGTGTCATACTTTATATATTTCATTTTACTTTGCAGAACACTTTTATTTCCATTATTCTACTTCATCTATTTTTTTTCTTTTCACAGTGAAAATAGCGCTGTACGTGTGTGTGTGTGTGTGTGTGTGTGTAGAATTTATAAATATATGTTCAGTAGAAAAATAAAACCATACAGAAAAGTACACTCAGAGGTAAATAACCTCAGTATTTTAACAACCATATTTTCGCAGAGATGTTGTCTTACACAAATAATATGTGCAATTAAAAATATAAGGACATTTTACCGTTCCTTATTGCTTTTGACATTTTTTTCCTCTCCCACCCAATTAGCCATAACCCACGTTGACAGCCCAGTGTGTATCTTTCACACTTTGCTAAGTGATCATGTCATCGTATACCAGCAAATGTATGCCTAGAGGGATTGGGGGCTGGTTTGATTATCAATCTTAATTAATCTTCATGAAGTCCCTGGGGGCAGCATAGTCCTCTGAGCCATACCACCCTCCTTATGCTGAGTTGGGGCACTGGGGTGGTATAAACAGTTAGTAGAGCTCAGATGCTAACCAAAAGATTGGAGGTTTGAATTTACCCAGACGTGCCTCGGAAGAAAGTCCTGGTGATCTACCTCCAAAAAATCAGCCATTGAAACCCCTATGGAGCACAGTTCTATTCTGACACATGTGGGGTCGCCATGAGTCAGAACCAACTCGACAACATCTGGTTCCTGGTCTTGTGAAGTGGAATGATTTGTGTGAGAACCTGTGGTGAACTTGGCACAGGTCTGAACAAGGGGGCTGGTTTTGCCAGGCTACAACCATGTGGCTGGAGACAGTTCTGGCTCATGCCTCTTGCCCGACTTTATTATTAACAGTATCCTTCCCTGCTTGAAAGTGTTCTGTTTGGACAATAAATGACATGTTAGGGGGTGGGGGGCCTGCTTTCTAGAGGAAGGTGGACTCCGGCCAGCCCTGGCTAGACTCCAGTGACCCGGCAGTGGTCCACCTGCACTCTCGGCCTTGCGGATGGTATTGGGAGTGAGCTGTGGTGTAGCAGAAAGAAGAAAGAAAATGAAGCCAGGACTCCCGTGGACAAGTCTCTCAGCCCTGCCTTCTTGTCTCAGGAATTAAATGAGATAACGTATGTGAAAATGCCTTGCAAAGGTTGAACTTATTGGTAGGGTCTTGTATATTTAAATGAATGCAAGTCATGAGTACATCTTTCATATACATTAAGCCCTCTCCCCGCTCCCCATGTACCCACATCCCAGTGTACTTTCCCACCGTCCCACCTCCTCACACCCACCAACCAGAGGCAACTTGGTGCATTGGTAAGAGTGCAGCCTTTACAACTCCAGACCTCGGTTTCCCCATCTGTAAAATGGTAACATAGGAATTGTAATACCTGTGTCTTGCAGGTGTCGTCAGGATTAAATGAGATCATGTAAAGCATTGGCATCTATTTCAGTAAATGGCTACGTGAATGTTACTTCCCGTTACCCATGGGTCGAGGGGATGGGGTAGGGCGTCGGCTGCTGCCTGTCCCCACTGTGACTCTTCTAGAGACACTTGTTCCTTGTACCCTGTCCACTGCAGTCCAGGCAAAACGCTTGCTTCGAATACACATCTTCACACCTTCAAAATATTGGTGTGAATTTGCGGTATTGTTAGACTATATCACAAACGCAACACTGGTTTACAGTGCCTTGCAGGTAGCAGGCAAACAAATATTTGCGGTTGGTTTAACGTCATTTGAAATGGAAGTTTGTCATTCCAGTCACAGAAAGGCCAAGGATAGACTTCCCAGACTGTCAATTAAAAGGCCGAACTCTGACAGATAGTTCTGCTCCTTTCCGGTCATGACTCATTGGGACAGAAAAATCCCACTAAAAACAAGCTCAGTTCAACTGCAGGCCAAGGCGTTAGCCACGGTTCACAGTAAGAATACGATTTTTCTGCTTCGCAGGGTGATGCGCTTATTACATGGGGCATTTTAGTTCCAGATTTTCTGGAAGTCAGCTGTGCTGTTCTGTGGCACCCACAGACCTCTTAAGTGTTTCAGATGTGATGATATCTTGTCGTGCAGACAACACCTCCTAATCCACCTTTCATACCTGGGGAAAAAACAACAAACAAAAAACCCGTTGCCGTAGAGTCGATTCTGACTCATAGCGATCCTATCTGACAGAGTAGAGCTGCCACGTAGGGTTTCCAAGGAGCGGCTGGTGGATTCGAACTGCTGACCTTTTGGATAGCAGCTGTAGTTTTTAACCAGTGCACCACCAGGGCTCCAGCTCAAACCCGGAGGCAGCCCAGAAACCCAGTCTTAGGATGACGAACCCGGGTTTTGGCTTAGATAGCTGGGTCAGTGGCCAACACCATCTCAGAAAAGGCTAGATTATATTGACATTGTTTTCAATGTTTCTACTTATTTGTACATTTTACTAACATGCATATGGTAAAAAATGTAAACTGTACAGAACATCTAAAACACAAAGTGAAAGTCTTTCCCAAAACCCCAGGCCCTGTCCCCAAAGGTACCTTGAGTATCTTCCAAGAAATCAGTTATAACACCTATGCTTTTAACAAAATTAAACAAACCCAGTCGTATACTCATTGTTCCACATGTTGCTGTTTTTTCATCAAACAGTGTGTATGTCCGTGTCTGCGGGTGCAGATTCCTTGTAACAGCCGCGTGGTACTCCTTTGTGGGTAGGGAGTGCCGTATTCTAATCAGTCCCCTGACGATGTTTCTCATTCCCTTATTTTACAAACTTCGTTACAGTGAACATCCTTGTACATAAATCTTGGCACACTTTTGCAGCTATCGAACAAACCCACTGCCATCGAGTCAATCGCGACTCATAGCAACCCTACAGGACAGAGTAGAACTGCCCCATAGGGTTTCCAAGGCGCTAAGTCTTTGCGGAAACAGACGGCCACATCCTCCTCCCGCGGAGCGCCTGGTGCCTGGGAACCGCTGTTAGCAGCTGAGTGCCCGACCACTGTGCCACCAAGCTCTTTTTGCAGGTATACAAAAAAAAAAAAAAAGCCCTGCTTGAGGTAAATTCCTAAAAGTAGAATTGCCAGATCAAAGAAAATGTGAGTTTTATTTTTATTAGTTAGCTATTTGCTTATACATTGGTCTGTGTGTCTAAAATTTTGATCCCTGTTTCCAAATTGCTCTCTAAAAGTACTGTGCAGTGTCCGCTTTCTAGAAGAAAAACCAAAACCAAACCCACTGCTGTCGACTCGATTCCGACTCATAGCGACCCATAGGGTTCCCAAGGCTGTGAATCTTTACTGAAGCAGACTGCCACATCTTTCTCCCGAGAAGCCACTGGTGGGTTCCAACTCTTACCTTTCGGTTAGCAGCCGAGCACTTTAACCGCTGCCCCAGACTATTTATTTATGGTCACGCCCTCCCCTGCATGCTGCCCAGCACTGGGCTCCAAGTATGTATGGGCACATTTAACGGCCTCCCTTTTCTGGGCGTCTGGAGACTGTAGTTACCACCCAGTAGATGGTCTCTCCCTGTCTTCTGGATGGACTGAGGCAGGAAATGCCCAAGGACACCAGTGTGAGTGTTCGCAGAGCCGCCTCGGTGGCCGGCCAGGCCCATGCTGGGGCTTTCTCCCCGTGCGGTGAAGGCAGGCTTTCAGGAAGAGAATAATCTCTGCCTTTGTGGACGGACTCAGCCTTTCTCTTCCCCGTCCCCACCCCGGTAAACACACACCAGCTAGCGACCCTTCACCTTTTAAGGTCAGTCAGGGATTCAGTCAGCTGAGGTTCCGGCCCCACGGCGGGGTCCCTCCTCCGTCTCAGGGACTCGGTGTGTCTTGATACCACCTCCTAGATGTGACCAAACTAGGCCATTATGTGGGTGTGGGAGGACTCCACTTGCCAGAATTTGTGTGTGAATCAACTGCTTCTTAATAAATGGAACTATCGTTGGAAGCTAAGTGTGGATAGGAGAAAGTGTGCCCCCAGTCCTTATCTAATGGGAAATATCGCCTCGTAATTTGTAGTATTAGTTACTGCTGAGAGGACTTTTTCATTACTGTTATTATTATCATCATTATTCTCATTTCACCTGGTACGTCAGCTACTACATTATTCCCTTTGTACAGCCGTGCCTCATCCTTCAAGGACTGTTAGGAAGTGAAATACCTGTCTAAGTACCCCGACTTGTTTAAATTGTTACCATTTTTAGTGGAAAACAAAAAAGACTTACCCACTCCAAGTGAAGCTGACTCTGGCTCAGGTGATATTCCCGTCTGAGGAGAACGCCCCTCCTCGCTCAGAAGCGGAAGGCGCACCCCTGCCCTTCTTCCCCCAAGCACACGCGGCAGCCAGTCCTTGCCTTGCCCTGACAGTCAGGGGCAGAGGGAAGAAACTAAGGGGAAACGGGCATTCAAGTTCATTTGCTCTGGAACTGTAATCCGTGTTCTCACGGTTCTGGGTCCCTAGACCCAGTAGTCTGTGTTCTGAAGTAAACTCTCAGCCTTTGCTGCCAAGGAAGTTCTTTAGGGGTTATAAATGATAATCTTCCCACCATGCTCTCCTCTCCCTCCCTGACTCCACAGCTGTGTTCCCAGGAAGGTGTCTGGGAAAGCCAGAGGTCATGCTGTTGCCAAGTTTTGTTGTCCCTGGTCCTCCAGTTTGTCTCTTTCCCTGTGAGGAAAGTGTTAGCTTCCCTGGCTGGGATGAGAGCCTCTGCATCCGTGTGTGATTTCCAGCTCCCTGATGACGTTATCACCCTCTGGGCAACTTCCCAGCCCCAGCCTTACCAGCTCTCATTTACCTACTGGGTGGGTTCTGAGCCTGGTCCTTGACTATCTGGGCAGGTCAGCTTTCCCCCAAAGACTCTGCAATGCTCCACCCTTCCTGACTGCCTCCCTCCTTCTTTACCTCCTCAGAATGTTGTCGTTTTGTGGGGTGGAGGAGAAAGGAGACAATCATGGCAGTCTGTAACCAGAGAAGTTAAAATTAGAAGACCTTGAACAGTTTGGAGTGTTCTCGTCAGTAAAATAGAGATAATAATTCACAGTATGAGGATCTTGGTGAAGGTTAAATGATGTAACATATGTAATGTGTAACCCTCTAGTGGAGGGAGAGAAGGAGGGAAGGTGGGGAGAGAGAGAGAGCGAGAGTTTCATGACTGATTAGATGTAGGAAATGTGTCAAGTCAAAAAATAACTCCAGTGTTTTAGTCTTTGATGCTAAGAGAAAATGGTTATTAGCAAAGATCGGAAAATGAGTATCTTTTTAATGATGAATTCAGTTTTGAGATAGACATTCTGTTGCCATCTTAAAAGGAGCCCTGGTGGTGCAGTGGTCAAAGCACTCAGCTGGTAACCAAAAGGTTGGTGGTTCGAACCCACCAGCCGCTCCACAGGAGAAAGATGTGGCAATCTGCTTCCGTAAAGATTTACAGCGTTGGAAACCCTATGGGGCAGTTCTCCTCTGTTCTGTAGGATAGCTATGAGTTGGAATCGACTCGGCGGCAGTGGGTCGCCATCTTAAACTCAGCAGGTAGAAACATCCAGTAGGTCACTAGGGAGACAGTGTAAAAGAAACCACGTTTGGAAGAGTTTACAATCATAGATTTGGGTTCACGTCTTGCCTTTGCTACTTACTAGTTGGAAGATCTCAGTTTCCTTCTATGTAGCGTGGGAATGTTAACCCCTCTCTCAGAGGATTGTTTGGAATATTAAGCGAAGCAACCTCCACAAATCCAACAGCTCATTGTCTTGTATATAGTAAGTGCTCAGTCGAAGTACTGATTCCGCATCCAGTGGTAGGCAGAGCCCGGAACGTGAGTGAAGGAAAAGGACTGGAGACCCCGGGGGTGGGAGTCTTTAGCGATATTTGGGATCAGGAGAATCAGCGAACTGCCCAGAGAGTGCTGTTCTGTTGGGGGAATAGCTGTCATTAGGACAAGGAGGAAATAGCATCTGAGATGGGTGGACGGTAATGTATCGATATACAGTGAGGACAGAGAGAAGACACTGGACTGGACAATTGGACGCCAAGGCTGACCTCCATTGTGCTGAGAAGGCCATTTCTGTGGATCAATTCAAAAACAGACACTGTGACTATGACTCTTTCTTGTTCTTTGTAAGAGGTAAACAACAGCTTATTAATAGTCCTTCTGTTTTGTTCAACTGTGCTTAACATTTTTCAGAGAGAAACTAACATCTTGGCCTCTTTCAGTAGGTGGATATCTACTGGGGTTAAAAACAAACCAGCAAGCATACCGGGGAACAGTTGTCCATTTATTTCCTCTGGGGCCTCGGTTTTCTATGCAGAGTAATTTTTGTGAGGCCCTGAAAGAATAACCAAGCTCAACAAGGAGGGAAGGTGAGAGCTGGGGAGGGGTCCCCAAGGAATCTCTGTCTGGTTGGAAGTAGACTGTGGGCATCAGTGACAACCCAGTGAGTAAGACTGTGGCCAGTGTTGCTGTTTCCTCTCTCTTTTCTGCTTTGCCACAAGAGGAGAAAGATGTGGCAAGGGTTGAGGTGATTTTGTAGAATTGGAGCTGCATATGATGTGGTTCTGAGAAAGCCAAATATATAGATAGTTCTCTTTGTAAGACAGCATGGCGAGCAAGCCTTTCTCACCCCTCTTTCTGAAGCGTTGAGTCCATCCATGACATTGGTGAGCTCTTCTGTGGTGGCCCCCTTCCTGGCTGATTTGTGAAGATTGCTTTTCCCACAGCCTCTTAGAATTTGCTTTCTACCCAAGGACCTGTGTCTTCCTCAGAAAAAACATTAAACAATTTAACCAAAAAAAAAAAAAAAAATTTTTTTTTTTTTTTTTTTTGCCAGTAGAAAATGAATGTTTTCTAGAGGGAATATTTATTTCTTATTTTTAATCTGTCATTTTCATTCTTGAAGAGATTTTACCACTGGTGTTTTTTTAATGCATTCCTCTTTGTAATTTCATTCAAGCTGTTTGTCTACTATAATAATCTCATTTAAAAAATCTTTTAATTGTGGTAAAAATATATATAACAAAACAGTTGCCCACTCAGCATTTTTCACATGTTCAATTCAATGACGTTGATGATGTTCATCACCTTGTAGAGCCATCACCCTATCCAAATTCGACAGTTTTTACAAAGGAAATTTAAAATGGCGTCCACCTTGTTTCCTTCTCTTGAGGAGCCATCTGTTCCCTTTTCTCATCCTAGTTTTGACGTTTGAGCAGGTGGCCTTTCCAGACACCCTCATTGAGAATTGTCTCTTCCCCATGTTCAAACTCCCCCAAGAAGTGATGAACTCCTACGGAGAGTTCAGGGCCCCAGTCTTACTCAGCTCAGCACTGACCCCTGCCGCCGGCCCCCTCCTTGCACAGTGAGTAGGGTGCATGAAGTGTTTAGAGGGAAGGGAGAATCTGCCAAGAGCTTGTTGTGTAATATTTGCTGTTATTTCATATGAGGTAGCTTCTTTGCCCCGGCAATTGTGAACTATGATAGATACCCTTCCTCCCCTCGTCTCCCCTGGCAAATTCAACATTGATTCGATACAGTTCAAATGGCACTTTCTCCGGAAAGTCATTTCTGTCTCTCCTAGGACAAATGAGTCATTCTCCCTTTGCTAACACCCATTCAGTGTGTTTATGTATTGACTTGTGGGCACACTGATCATTTTGCCAGTCGTTATCAGGCATCCTTCAACAACTGTGAGCTCCCCCAATGCAGCCATCTATGGGCCTCCCATCCAGCCCCAAGTCCAGAATTTGTCACATAACCAAACACACAGGAGATCCCACTAAAGAAATATCAAATGAAAGGAAGCCCTGCCGCCCACAGGGTGTTCAGATGCCTCCCCTGTGTTAAACTGTAAACCCAGTGAACAGATAAGGGCCACAGCTTCATCCATCCAGGGAGGCCACGGGGCCAGGTGGGTCCTCCTGTTGATAACATGTACTGTGCTCAAGGTTAGTCCATCCCACCCACTTCCTCTTTAGTATACCTGTGATTGGTCATCAAAATGTAACTTATCTATTGAATGTGGGAGACCAATATTACATGGAAACTGAGAAGTTTATGGACAAAAAGTAATTTAGTTGACTTGAGAATTTATGATAATGTGACCTAGCCATTGCATGATATTTATTTCTTCCACTTTTTAAACTGTCATATAATTTACAAAACAAGTCTATAATGTTTCTATCTCATTGCTTATTTTCATTGATAAATTCTATAAAACAATAAGGTTAAAAGAGCTATTAAAGACAGTAATTTATTGAGTTGTATTCTAGACATGTTACTCACTAGACATGTGTTATTATTGCTATTTTTAATCCTCGCAGCAACTCTTTGAGTTCGGTCTTAGTTTTCCCATTTTACAAATGAGAAAACAAGCTTAGGTAACATTCCCCCAGTTCATTAGCTTGTAGGTGGTAAAGTTGGAACTTGGATCCAGATCTATTGGTATCAAAACTTTCCTCTGTTCTGCTCGTTCTGCTGCATTTCATTTGAGAATATTTGGGAAATTAGTGGCTTCAAAGCAACAAACAAAAATCCAGGAGAAGACAAATTAACCTTATAGTTGTGTGTTTTGTGTTTGCAGGGAAGCAAGGGTGCCTACCGCTACCACTGGCAGAGCCACAATGTCAAGCACAGTGGCGTGGACGACATGGTGCTGCTCTCCAAGATCTCGGAGAATGCCATTGTGGAGAATCTAAAAAAGAGATACATGGACGACTACATTTTTGTATCCTTTATGGGTGTCTTTGGACATTTCTGAGTTATACGATAACGTCCACGGTACGATGTGGCTTTGCTACTGAAGTAAAGAGCTCCATCTGAAATTCTGAACCGATGATACGGGCTCACGTCGTTTTCATCATTTCAGAAGGAAGTTTTGTACGTTTTTGCCACTTGGTTGAGGCTGTGGGAAGGGCGAGGATGACGCTAAATGAGTCTCCTGGATTCCACAGAAGTCAGGATGCAGCCAGTATCCTGCCGTTTAACCTATGACACTGTGTGCACGTGGAATCTAACTATGTCTGCAGTTTCTAGAGAAAACCCTCACTTGCAGAGAGAATTTTATTGCTAGCGTGTCCTGATCGGAAAACGGAGACATTTAAGCTTAGACTTAAAAGGCTTAGAAAAGATTGTCTCGTGCAAAAAAAAAAAAAAAAATGCAATTTTGCCAGTTTTTCTGCATTCTTATGTTTACTAGAGGAAATAAGAGATGTGCATAGCAACTTTGAAAATACCTGACGTTCCTGAGGGATTTTTATGTTTCAGTTGTATCTTGCCAGGTGTCTTTTTTTTTAAAAAAAAAATAGGGGTTTAAAAAATTCAGCATGGAAATTTGATTCAAATGTGTGTTGACTTCATTACAAGCAGAGAATGGCAATGTTTGCTTAAGTTCCTGTAGGATCCAAGAGTTTTGTTGGTGCAACTATGTAAAGATGTTTTAGTGGAATTACTGTAGAGTTAATCAAAGATGTGCAAAGGTGTGTGTACAATCTACATGGCAGTGGCAGAAAGTTTAGCTGTGATGTTCCTTATGACTTCTGAGAGTATGATTTTATGGATGGTCCATTAAAAGCTGGAGTTCACCTACTGAGGTAAAATGTTTTTGTTCGTTGCTGTTGAGTCAGTTCCAACTCATGGCGGCCCCATGTGTGCAGAGGACAACTGCTCCATAGGGTTTTTAAGGCTGTGACCTTTCTGAAGGAGATCACCAGCCCTGTCTTCCGAGGCACCGCTGGGTGGGTTCGAACTGCCAACCTTGCAGCTAGCAGTCAAGCACTTAAGCATTTGCACCACCCAGGAATTCCGACTGATGTAGCATATGTTTTAGATTTTAACCCAGAAAACTCCAGGAGAACTGAGTGGGCAAGGGGAGGAATAGTGATCTCACTGATGGGTTTCACACCATTTATTCTGGCTGTTAGTTGAAAGCACTCAAACCTGTGTGACAGCTTGGCCGGGACCACCTGTTCCATCACAGGTGAGCGGAAAGGTCAACTCAACAAGGATTTATTAAGCAATATGAATTAACAACATTATCCCGCAGACACTTGGACCATTCTGACTGATACGGTGCCGTCTCTCACCTACCGTAGAGGACTTTTAGCATGTATCTGGGTAGCCAAGCCTCTGAACCCCTTTTAAGGGTTGACAGATATATTTGGTTTTGTTAGTTACATTATAATACCATCTTGATCGGGGGCAACCTGCTGCCTGCAGCCAGAATCCTGCCCACCCCCGTTTTTGTAACGAAGTTGTTATTGGAACACTGCCATACCCGTTCGTTTACATGTTGTCTACGGCAGCTCTCATGCAGAGGGTTGAGAACATAGCTGCATCAGACCGTATAGCTACAAAGCCAAAAATACTTACTATCTGGCCCTTCACAGAAAAATGTGGCAACCACTGCTTTGGATATCTATTCAGGGCTCCATGTAAGTTAACTGTACAGAAGCAGTTGTGTTCAGGTGTAAATTTTTATTGTGTTTGGTCAAAAAAGTCAAAATATGCTCACTTTAGCGGGGCTTCTCCCTGGTGGCACAGTGGTTAAGTGTTCGGCTGCTAACCTAAAGGTCAGTAGTTCAAATCCACCAGCCGCTCCTTGGAAACCCTATGGGGCAGTTCTGCTCTGTCCTATAGGGTCACTATGAGTTGGAATTGACTAGACGGTAACGGGTTTTTGGTTTTTTTTTAAATCATCATCAAAAAATTTGAAGCACCTTTATGTACAAGACCCTGTCGCGTGGTAACTGGCAGGAGATAGATTATAAAGAGTGAGTGGCAGCATGTGGATCTAGTCTGCTTGGGTTCAGACTGTGCTCAGCCATGGGCTTGGTGATCTGTGTGCCTTGGTTTCCGCCTCTGTAAAATGGGAGTGATAATAAAACCTTCCTCATGACGCTCCAGTAGAGTTAAGTGAAACAGTGACTGCAGTAAGTGCACAGTAAGCATTAGGTATTATTATCACTACCTTCGATGAGATGGCTTGACACGGTGGCTGCAACAGTGAGCTCAAACACAGCATCAATTATGAGGATGGCTCAGGTCCAGGCAGTGTTTCTTTCTGCTGTACACGGGGTCACTATGAGTCGGCACTGACTGGACGGCACCTGACAACAACATATTATCGTACGCTAGGGCAAGTGTATTACTTCCTCCCGTATGTCTGAGATGTGTTCCAGAAATTCAATTGCATAGTTGCTTATTGGAAATTTGAACGCATTTTTACCATAGAAACTGTTTTAAATGGAGGACTGGTTTATTGACAAGCCCATAAAAGTCTAATTTCCAGTGAATGTAGTTGAACTAATTATTCATTGGAATATTCTTGGAACATAGGCTCAACTCATTATATTATTTTCATAGAAAGGTGGTTTTTGATGAGCTGGGTAAAAAAGGAAACAATGACTTGTAGTCACCAACTGTCAGTCTATCCTCAATCCAGAGCGTGTCAGTCCTCCCGATAAAAACTATTGTTGTTCATGCAGAAAACCAAACTCACTGTTGTTGAGTCGATTCTGACTCCTAGCGACCCTGTAGGACAGAATAGAAATGCCCCATAGGGTTTCCTAGGCTGTAATCTTTATGGGAGCAGATCTCCAGTTCTTTCTCCCACAGAGCCACTGGATGGATTTGAACAGCCAACCTTTTGGTTGACAGTTGAGCCCTTAACCATTGCACCGCTAGGGATCCCTCCATAAAAGCTGTTTACCCCTACAACACAGGAAGCTTCCTGAAGGCAGGGACTATGTCTTGCATATCTTCTTTCAAAAAAAAAATTTTTTTTAACCTTTTTTATAAAAACAACATATGTTCATTTAACATAGTTTATGAAACACAGTCAAGTAAAATGGAGCAGATTAAATTCACCTGAAATCCCACCACCCAGGTCTGTATTTCCCTTTAACTTACTGCTGTGTATCTTCCTATTTAACCACACAAAGGCGTGCTTTCTTGTTAACTTGGACAAAAATGGCGTCATCTCGCAACATGGATTTCTCCGTTTCCTGCGTATTTCTTGGCATGGTGCATCGTATTAAGTGTTCACTGAAAATGTGTTGACTCTCAAGACTTGCTTTTTACATTTAGACAACAGAATTTTTAAATGACTCACCCAGAGGGGGCTGATTGTGTGCATTTGAATTACTGCCTTTGAATCAATGACTGACTAATCGTGTATCCTACTAAGGAAATGAGTTACTTGACCACTAATGACTTGGTGTTTTGGAAATCTCTACCCACTCAATACATGGGAAGCCCAGCATAAATGTGCATCCATCAGTAGCACAAAGTCGCTTTCAGCATTGAGGAAGCTTGGTGGCTCGTTGGATGTTTATGAACCAATACCGAGGGTTTGGCTGCAAATCTTTTCCTCAGAGAAGTGATAAAAGACCTCCTTTATCACTTCAGTGTTCAGAGAATGTTATGGGAGAGTAGCATTATTGTAAGTAAGTTTTTTTCCCCTCTGCTGAGCTTAATAGTTAAGAAGACATTTGATTTTACATTAAGTTATAAAATCGCTCATTTTGCCTCTTCTACATCGAATACCAGCGCATTGCCTTGTATTGAAGGTCAGCGTTTGGAACAATCAGTTGTTAATGCATTCAGGCTGAATGCACATTTCTTTGTTCTACATTAGTAGGAAAAAAAAATCTACTTAAAAATGCTGACATTGTTTACCAATAAAAACCCATACTTTTCAGCTATTTATCGCAAGATAAGGAAAGTTTGATTTGCCATATGCTTTTTTCCTGAATGTTGTCACACTTCTTACAATTCCGTTCTAAAATATATGAGAAAAACAGTGCAGTTTAACTCTTGCGCTTGGCAAGACGTCATTTCTAGCCAGCTTGGAGGGTGCAAATAATTCCTTAGGCAAAGCACCCCAAGCTCAGTTGGTCTTACCCTCTCTAAACTTGTTTTTACTCAAATTCCACACTCAAGTATATTGGGCCTTTTAATCCTTGAATTAGGAGTTGAGACTTTTGTTCCAGAGCTATTTGAACTCAAAACAGTGTGGTTATTCTGAGAGAGGTGCGGCCCTTGGTGTGAGTTTCATGCTGAGGAGGACAGGTGCAGTAGTGAGATGGACATTGGTCTGGTCCTGGAGCCAAGAGCTCAAGTCCACGATGTGACACTGGGCAAGTTGCCTCACCTCCCTGTACCTGGTGATGAATCCAGGGAGGTTGACTCAGATAGTGTGGGAGGTTTGGGGGAGTTCGCTGACTATTGAATATTTGGGAAAAAAAAAAAGTTAGCCTCTTAGCTTTGTCTAATAAGACTATTAAAAACAAACATACAGAAGTAATGTTGTTAGGTGCCATTGAGTCAGTTCCGACTCATAGTGACCCCATGTACAACGGAAGGCAACACTGCCCTGTCCTGCGCCATCCTCACAATCGTTGTTATGCTTGAGCCCATTGTTGCAGCCACTGTGTCAGTCCATCTCACTGAGGGTCTTCCTCTTTTGCTGACACTTACTTTCCCAACATGATGTCCTTCTCCATAATGACATGAAAAATGATGGTAGTATTACTTCTGTATGTTTTTTAACACCAAGAAAGTAGGAAATCCTCTAAGAATAAAGGACAGTCCCTTACGTTGGATAAATTGAGCCCTGAAAAATTCAGTGCATTGTTTCTTTTTGTCCTTTTTGCCACAGATACAGGAAAACTCTTATCATATAGATCCATGGACAGGCATTTGGGAACCAGTGAACCAAAAGATCTGTTGGGTTCCTTCTGTCTGTCACTCATATTCTGTTAAATAAGATGATGTTCCTTTTTTTTAAGTATTTTTTGCTGTTATAGTCTTGTGTCTCCATACACTTTGAAAATTAACCTTAGGCCCTACCTTCCCAGCCAAAGACTATGTGGAAATAGGCAATTATCTGAATCACTTTTTTCAAAGGCACACTTGAATTATGTAGCAGGGAATGGGAGTGATTGTCTGAGTTACCTGGAGAAGTGTCCTCAACCCAGTAGGAGACCTGCGCTCTCAGGGACATAGCTGAGGTCTCGATGGACCCAGCCAGGTGGAAAAGGCAGGCTGTTGAACAATTAGGCCAGGCTCTCTTTCACCTGAAGTAACTAAAATGTGTTTGTTTTCTTTAAATTCTCTTGTCTCAATCCTTCTGAATTAGACAAGTTTCAAGCCTGTCAGCATAGAAACAGGCCACATTACCCATTTCAAACCAAGCTTTATTTTTCAGGAATCCTCCCAAATAATACTGTCCTTGAGAACCCTGCTGGGAAATTTAGGGAGCAGCTGCAGCTTTCCCTCCTCATTGTAACCTGAGTCATTGATTCAGGATTGACCTAGAATAATCAGGGAGAGGTTTTCTTTTTCCTCTGAGTGTCTTCTTAATGGGCCCTACTTTTTGATTTTATGTAATCCATTCAGTGAACGTCAATACTTTGGAAGATGTCTCCTCATGGAGCAGATTATTGACAGTGAAAAAATGTTGGTTACTATAGGAGGTCATATGCAGCCGCGTCCATATTTACTGGGCAACCAAGGGCTTTGTTGTAGGAAGGGATTCATGGGGAGATGAGCCCTTTAGCTCACGTCTCAGGACATCTCTTTGTTCTTTGTATGTTGTCATCAGTTTGTCTAGGACAAGGTGGCGTTAACAGCAGATGGAGAGATCTTATTTGCCCAAGTTCCCTTTTACCTGGGGAGAGGTGTAGGCATAGACTTTCTCCCCATTTGAAATGAGGACAGTTACAGCAGCGTTGCATTCCTTAAAAATGTGGTGAACCACAAGAATCAGTGTATGTGTTTAGCATGTAATCAGAATGAGGGCCAAACCTCATTCATTTAGTTTTGATTGAGTCCCTACCATGTACAGGAATACTAAAAAAATCCAACCAAGGAAGATAGATTTTTGAGTACTCAAAAAAATCACAAGATTGTATACCAATGTTCATTTCAGCACTATTCACCACAGCCAAAAGGTAGAAACAACCTAAATGTCCATTAACAGATGAATGAGTAAACAAAATATGGTCTGTACATAAAATGGAATAATACTCAGCCAAAAAGAGAAATGAGGTTCTGGTGCACACACAACATGGATGAACCTTGAAAGCATTATGCTGAGTGGAATAAATCGGTCAGAAAAGGACAAATATTATATAATCCCACTTAAATAAAGTATGTAGACTAGGCAGATGCATAGAGAGCAAAGTTTCTTAGTGGTTACCAGGGGCAGGTGGGATTGGAAATGGGCAGTTATTATTCAGGGTCACTGAGTTTCTCTTGATGGTGGTCGAATAATTTGGAGAAGGGTAGTGGTGGTGGTTATACAGCACGATGCATGTCGTCAGTGTCACCGAATCGTACATGTAAAAAGTATTCAATTGGCAGATGTTTTGTTGTATATATTTATACCACAATGGAAAAAAGAAGTAAAATTATCTCTATTCACAGATGATATGATCCTCTATATAGAAAATTCCAAAGAGTCCCCAGAAAACTTCTAGAGCTAATAAAGGAATTGAACAAAGGTGCAGGGTACAAGATCAACAAACAAAAATTAATTGGATGTCTCTATACTAGCAATGAGAAATCTAGATGGGAAATTAGGGAAATAATTCCATTTATAATAGCGTCTGAGAGAGTGGAATACCTAGGAATAAATCTAACGAGGGACGTGAAGGACTTATACAATGAAAACTGTAAAACGCCGCTGAAAGAGATCAAAGCAGACTTAAATATACGGAAAGAGGCTTCACGTTCATGGATTGGAAGACTTAAATATTGCTAAGATGTCTGTACTACCCAAAACGATCTGTAGATTCTCCAAAATCCTGATCAAAATCCCGACATCCTTCTTTACAGAAATAGAAAAACCAATCCTCAACTTTATATGGAATGGCACACAAAAACAAAAAACCAAACCCATTCCAACTCATAGCAACCCTGTAGGACAGAGTAGAATGCCCCATAGGGTATGGAATGGCAAGAGGCCCCAAACAGCTAAAGCAGTGTTGAAAGAGAAGAACAAGGTAGGAGGGTTCACACTGGCCATCTTGTAGTTTTATGAATCTAGCAACTCTGCCAATAATAATAGTAAAACAACAGTACCTGCTTGAAAGACTCTGTAGCTTGTAGATTAAGAGTGCATACTTTGGATCCATACTACATGGATCTGAATCATCGCTCTGCCACTTAGTAACTTGTAACTTGGGCAAGTTTTTAAATTTCTTTATGCCTCAGTTTCCTCATGGTAACAGGATAAATAACAGTAACAAGTTACTGTTGAGTGCTCAGATGAGTACTGTATAAACATGTAAAGTGTACATGTAGTGTTAGTTTTGGTTAATGCACTTGACTGCTAACTGGAAGTCTGGAGACTCAAGTCCAACCAGATGCACCTTGGAAGACAGCCCTGGCCATCTCCTGAAAAATCAGCCATTGAAAACCCTGCGGAGCACAGTCCTGCTCTGACGCACATGGGGTCGCCATGAGTCAGAATCGACTCAACAGCAACTTTTTTTTAATAGAGCCCTGGCTGCAACGTCATGCGTGTTGGTTATCTATGTAATACTTTGTTCTAAATTTCACCTCAAAAAAATTAGGCTACTGGTGTGTAGTGTGGCTTGCCGCGTCTGCCTTTGGCAATTGGAGCTACGTCTGCCGATCCCCACCCAGACTCTTGGCTCTTCCTCCGTTAGTGATCTGCGGCTGTGATCCACTGTCCCATCTGCATTTTCTCTTAATGCCATGGCCTGAGCTATTTGGATCATTGCTTTTGTCTTTATTTGTAATCTTTTAGAAAACACTTGGACAATAATTGTGAATTCTTGATAACATCTGCTTACTTAATTTGAAGAATATGTAGCTAACAAGATTGATGATGGACCTTAACTGGGTTTAAATTCAGACATACATAGGATCTGTACTAATCTCAGTCAACCCTTTCAAGCAGATGCCATATTTCGGGGAAAAAGAAATTGAAATGTACCAAGGAGCGGTAAGTTGTATCCCACATAAATTACTGGGCTTTTGTGATGCATGTGGGTTTTTTTTCTTGAAGTTAGCGTTACATTTGCACTTTCTTGTTATTAATTATTTATTGGGGAAGTGCAAGTAAGTGATATTGTTTGGTTTTTAATGATGTATCACTGTCTAGAGTGCAGCTCACAAAGCCGTAGGACTATCTTAGTATCTGAACTTCATTTATGTACAGAATTAGTTAAATAGGACCTACAACCTGCAGCCTGAGGGGTCTTCCTGCTTCCACCTATGCCATAAAAGTCTAAGGAATAAAAACCAGTAAGAGGTAAAAAAAAAATAAATCTAGTGATGGGAACATTCTCTCAGAGTTAGACCCTTAATTAAGCTGTGGCTAAGGCTTGAACGTGAAAAATGAATCTTTTATTACTTCATCTACTAATCCGACCCTGGCCCTACTTAAACCCAATTCCCAAGCCTTGGTGGTGGTGTCATAAAAATAGAAACCGTAATCCTAATGAATCTATTTCCTCCCTTCGTTCATCCCTCACCCAGGCCTCCCTGTCTCCTGCATCTCCTTCCTTCCTTCTTCCTTCCCTCTTTCCTTTGCAGCAGAAACACAAGCGTGCTCATTAATCCTGACCCCTGGAAAGCACACAAAAGAGAGCCCACACACATTCATCAGTTGAAGTGGAAGGCAATTTACCCAGAGCAAGAGCCCACCCCATTGTTGCCAGATGAATGGTGCTGGTCGCTGGAGCCCAAGGGGGCTGCCACGCGAGAAGCCTTTGATAATGCTGCCTTTATGGGGGCCCAGCACAAGGGAGCACTGTCAGCTGAGGCTGGCCCTGCCCTGGCCCCCCGGCCCCCCATCAGCAGGGCCCGGGCAGCCACCGTGGGTAGATGGAAGCGGGCGTGTGTGTGTTGTTTCCTTCCAGATTTTTGAAGAGGATTGTTGCATGTGGGTCCCTTTCAGGCTGTCCCTCTATTGAAGAGTTCTCACTGCAGAAA
>NW_004443966.1:4889395-4892013 GCF_000243295.1 Trichechus manatus latirostris | reverse complement strand
TGCTATTTACTTACTGAGTACCTGGTGCTGGTGGTTCCACGTGGTTAAGCGTTTGGCTTCTAACCAAAAGGGTGGCGGTTCGAATCCACCAGCAGCTCCTTGGAAACCCTGTGGGGCAGTTCTACTCCGTCCTGTAGGGTCGCTGTGAGTCGGAATCGACTCCATGGCAACGGGTTTGGTTTTTTTGGGTTTTGGTGCTATATTAGTTACATCTGCAACAATGACAAAACAGCCCAGGGAGCTGGCTTGCTTACTATCCCCACTTCACAAATGAGGGAACTGAGGCTCGGAGAGGTCAAGTACAGCAAGTGGTAGAGCTAGGGTTTGACTTTCCGAGGTCTCGGGGTAGAGTGGAATTACAGGAAATGCCTACTCTATAAATCTGAGAGGTAGCTCAGAGGTTCAGTGAGACCACAGGTGGGAAACCAACTTGAGAAACAGTGATGTGCGAGGTCGAGCATCACTTAGCTAAGCACCTTTGAAGCCTTACTGGGCAGTGACCTGCCCACACTTGTCTCTCCACTGCCCACAGCTTTCCCTCTGCTTCACCCCCTTCCAGGTCTGCTTTTCTTTCTTATGATACTCACTTCCCTGTTTTCAAAGAGGCATTAAAAATAGTCTTGCACAAGCCACCTGGGCTAGAAGTCCTCCCAAGATGCTGTCATGTGGGCCCACCCAGACATCTCCGTCTGACCCTAGGGGAAAGGCAAGGAGAAATGTTATCATGGAACCGTAAGTAGAGTTCTTGCAGATAATATGTACAAGTAGAGTTCTTCAGTCTATTCCTGTCCCAGGAATAGTCGCTGGCCTTTATTGGGCAGTTTCCCTGTGAACCTCCGTGTCCCCCCATGGGGTAACAGCAGGCAATGCTCACCGTGGGTTCAGCCGTCAAAGCCACTCCCCTGGCCCCCATCATTAACTCTCATCTTCCAGAGCTTAGCACTGAGTAGCAGTTTCTGGGCCCTTTTTTCTATAGTAAGTCTATTGCTGATAAGGCTCTGTGCTTTGCTTTTCCATGTAACCCTCCCTTTTCCATTATCTCAGTTACCTTGTGAGGCTTGCAGCCTGGGCATTATTATCCCACTTCAGAGATGGGCACCAGTGAGGGAGAGGCAGAGTCTCAGTGTCTTCTCACTCGAGATCTGGTGTTCTTTTCACTCGAGATCTGGTGTTCTTTTCACAGTTTTGTGTTAGATAGCCTGAGTTTAAGGGGTGTTCTTTCTCCAGCTATCCACTACACCAAGTATTTTTCTTTTTCACAACTTTTGAGGATGTGATGGAGGTGGGTGGCAATAAATTGCATATAGCAGGACTGAAGTCGGCTTCAGACAGTGAATTTATTAGTTATGGAGGTTTATTTGGTTTTATATTTATGCGTAAGATATTCCATGAGACTAAAGCACAAACCCAGCAGAATATCATGGTCTAGTAGGATTTGGTTTTCTCCCCGTGGAGGTGAAACAGACTGGCCAAACTAGTTCAGGCCTCTAAAGAGCCACACCTCTTGCTCTTTCCTTATGGAAATTTTAAGTTTTTCAGCTTCCTCGGAGATAACCTCACTTAGTTTCCTCCAGGATCCTAGAATCTGCAACTTGCCTCTTGGAAAATTACATGAGCATTGAGAATTCAGATGGATGTCTGATCCAGGTTTTTGGTAGTCCTCTCTGAAGACCTGTTGCTGTCTGAGTATCTTCAGAAAGATTTAGAAATGGAATGTCATCTGCAGAGGCGTGTTTGGGTGGAAGGGTGTGGTGTCGGAGCAGCTGAAGGCATGGGTCATGTCTGAAGGCTGAATCATTCGTATGCCTTTGGGAGAGTTCTTCCAGATTCCATCTTAATTTATTTAGATGTATCTCTTCATGACCTAGACAATTTTCTGAATTCCTGGGTTATGCAACCTTTAAAATGTAACTGGAGCCCTGGTGGTGCAGTGGTTAAGAGCTCAGCTGCTAACCAAAAGGTCAGCAGTTCTAATCCACGAGGCGCTCCTTGGAAACCCTATGGGGCAGTTCTACTCTGTCCTCTAGGGTCACTATGAGTCCAGATGGACTCGACGGCAACGGGTTTGGTTTTTTTTTTTAAGATATAATTATAGGCATTGGACTTACATAGTGGTGGATTCATTTCCAAGGCCAAGAAAAGAAATTGAGTGTGTTGCTTTATCTGACCATGTTTTGTTTGTGTTTTTTGCTTTTGTAGGCACAGTATGAAAACCCACCACATATCTATGCCCTTGCAGATAATATGTACAGAAACATGATCATTGACAGAGAGAACCAGTGCGTCATCATCAGGTACGGAGAAGATCGTTCTCAGTACGCGTGGAGGATGTGAGGCTACGCGGTAGTCACTGAATCCTGTCGAGAAGCAGTGCTTCCGCAGCAGCCGGGTAATCAGAGGTGTTTAGTGCGTCTGACTAACAAGCAGGCTGGCTGCTTTGCCTTGGTTGACTTTATAACCCCGTATCATGGAACTGGAGCCCTGGTGGCGCAGTGGTTAAGAGCTATGGCTGCTAACCAAGAGGTGGACAGTTCGAATCCACCAGTCGCTCCTCGGAAACTCTATGGAGCAGTTCTACTCTGTCCAGTAGAGTTGCTTCGGGTCAGAATTGACTCGAC
>NW_004443966.1:4881170-4888899 GCF_000243295.1 Trichechus manatus latirostris | reverse complement strand
TTTTTTTTTTTTTTTTTTTTTTTAATGTCGTAGTATAATAAGCATCTTTCACTATTTTGTCAGCTGGAGTCCCTTTTCTTTAGGTCTCTTTTTTTAAATTCCTTAATTCCCTACTTTTTTAATTCCTTAATAATTTAGTAGTTCAAGTATGAACTTTTTCGGTGCACTTTGTTGTTTGCTTTTAACTTTCTGGAGGCATTTCTAGCAAATGCCAGCGTTAGGTATATGTAGCTCCATTTCATAATCCTTTTAACCTGACCCAGCTCTGAGTCTTTGCTGGGTTTAAGTGCTTGTAAAATTTTGTTTACTATTATGAACATTTTCAAACATACTTGGATACTTTCATGCAGGTATGAACATGCATATTTCCATCACTTAGAAATTAATAGTTGTCAACGTTTGGACGTGTTTGTGCACATCTGTGTCAGTTTTTTTTTTTAATCTGAAACATTTATAAAGAAATTTTTATTGATATTTACAAACATATACAGAATTATAAAGAATAGTGTAGTAAGCCCATCTCTATTTTACAGCTTCTGCATTTACCACTTTATGGCCCATCCTGTTTTATCGGTTCCTCCCATTCTGATATCACTTGATTATTTAAAGCAAGTCCTATACAGCAAATGATTTCATTTGTCAATAATTTAGTATGTATCTCTAAAAGATAAATTCTTATCACACCTTAAAAAATGAATAACAGCTTTGATATCATCGAATATAGTCAGTATTCTAATTCCCTGACTATCTTTTAAATTATTAAGTTGGCTTTTACTTAAGCCCCAAGCGGGGCCCACACATTGCGCTTGCTGCTGTGTCTCTTAAGTCTCTTCATCTGTAACAATTCCCCCTTGCTCTTTTTGTTTTCTTGGCGTTTGTTTATTAAAGAAAAAGGTTGCTTGTCCTGCAGAATTTTCTATATTCCAGGATTGGCTGATTGTACTCCTGTGACATTTGTTAAGTATTTCACTGTCCCCTGCATTTCCTGTAAATTGGTAGATCTAAAAGCTTGATTTGATTCAGATCCATGTTTTTGGCAAAAACGTTCATCGGTGTTGCCGTGCGCTTCATGTTGGTTGGTCTCCCTTCTCTGGTTTTCAGATTGTCAGTGGGCTCGTAATTATAAATTCTCATTTCACACCCATTGTTTTAATCAGTTGTTGCAAAATAGTTATTTCTGATTCTGTTATTCCTTCTTGGAACTCTTCTGTTTGGTTACCTTAAAATACAACTCATGTAGGACAACAAGATAAAAAGCTTGATTCTTTGCCTGGACTCACCAGTTTTCAAAGCACTGAGCTGATGCCCTAGCAACCTCCCAAAGTAGTGTATTTTTATTTTTGGTATCATTACAAGCGAATGGATTTTAACGTATTTTACCCGTCTTACTATGTGGCAGTCATTATTCTTTTTGAAGCTCAGATTGTCCTGTCTTTGGCCAGTGAGAGCCCCTGCTGTTGGCTCCTGTGCCCTTTGGGCATCCCCAGTCGTCTTTGGTAGCTTCTTTCGGTTATGAAGAATATTCCAGGCTCATCTTGTTCACTTCCTGCCCAAGACCTGGAATCGGCCATTTCACCAAAAAGCCCTGGTTTATTCTGATGGGAAATGATATTTAGAGACCACTAATCTGGGCACTAAGAGTGCTCACTGCTGTGTGTTGTCAGTTCTTTTAGTTATTTTTAGAGGACAAAGCTAAGGAATATGATTTTTTTTTTTTTAAAAGAGAAAACGAAACAGGAGTTCATAATGATATTTGTAATCTTTGATTTTTTTTCTTTGTATCCTACTTACACTGAAAATCTTGATTCTTGATGATAGTAACACAATTATTTATTTGCTTTACACTGTGTGTGTGTGTGTGTGTGTGTATGTATACACACGCACAGATAAAATCCCTGGGTGGTGTAAGCAGTTAACATGCTTGGCTGCTAACCAATAGATTAGTGGTTCTAGTCAATGCAGAGGTGCCTCTGAAGAAAAGCCTAACAATCTCCTTCTGAAAAATCAGCCATTGAAAACCCTACGGAGCAGAGTTTTACTCTGACACACATGCTGTCGCCATGACTCAGAGTTGGCTTAACAGCAAGTGGTGTGTATACACACACACTCACACAGACGCACCAGGATAGGACAAAGCAAAAACGCAATTTTGTTAATGTTTCAAAATAACAATACCAATACTATTACTAGCGATATGGTTACTGAACGCAGTTTAAAGGTTTTTTTTGCAGTTCTTTTTGTCCTTAGGGTGTACAGTCAGAATATTGGGTTTTAAAGTCATTTAAAATAATCCTTTTCTGTGCCATTAACATGCCAGCCTGGCCTACAATTAAGTTCATTCATTTCATTTTGATTTTTAGATATATTAAATTTTTTATTTAATTTTTTTTAATTGTATAAAACATTTATGTGACTCCAAAGTCAAAACTGTAGAACAAGGTACACGGAAGCAATTCAAGGTAAATATAGACTTGATGGCATTTTACTCGTAAATATTTCTGTATGAATCTCTAACAATAAAAACGTTTTCTTACTTAACCATAGTACCGTTATCATAACTAAACAATTTATAATAATCCTTTAACACCATCTAAGAATAAGCAGTCCATATTCACATTTCTCTAGTTGTTGCAAACATGTCCTTTACTGCTGGTTTATTCAAATCCAGAACCACCAGTTGCATTTTTGTCTTTTAAATCTTTTCTATCCCATCACGGTTCCCCAAGTCCACCTGTATTTTTTTCTGTGACATTGAGACCACACGGTTTTCCTGTAGACTCTCCCACTTCATTGATTTGTCTGGCTGCATCCTCCTGGTCTCATTACACTTGTTCCTTCAACTGTGTTTCCTGTAAATTGGAAGTTAGACCTGAATACCTGATTGTATGCAGGTTCTACCCCTTTGGCTAGGAGTACTTGAGTGACGATGAGTTTGGTTGCTTAACAGGAAACACTCTATTCAATCCCAACTGGAGGTCAGTGGCCAACAGAGGGGCAAGAAGGGTCTTTAGGTGCAATTAAAGGAGACTAGCCCAGCGCAGGTTTTCCAGTAGAGTCTCTTCCCCTTTCTCCTTCCTCACTTTTCCCTTCTTGGCCTCTGGAGAGGCCTGACGGAAGTGAATGGTCTTGTTGCGTTAGCTGTCACCAGTCCGGAAGCTGCCACAGTCTCACTGCCCACCTCTCTCCTACTCTCAGATCTCCTTCCATCCATCACTGCAGGGTAGACATGCACCGACACAGGGCATGTGCCCACTTCCAGGATTCTTCCTCCTAGGTGTTTAGGTGGCAAAGACCTCAAGGCCCTCTTCCAGGGATTTCTGCTGCAGCAACTGTACTTTAGCTTAGGATGCGGCAGAGCAGGGAGCTGTGGTCCTGCTTTGAGAAAGTAGAGGTGCAGTCTCTGCCTACCATGGAATGGTTCACTCTCACCAGCCCTGGACCTTAGGCAGCACTCCAACACCTCTCTGTGCCCTGCTTTCTTCATCTGTGAGTGAGCTGATTGGCCAGACAAACTCTGAGGTCTCTCCTGGCTTTGGAACTCTGTCTTCCAAATAAAGCTAAAAGGTAGGAGAGGCCCAGGTTTGCAGCCACTGAAGCCGGAAGAGCTGGATGTCTGCAAGGGGCTGAGTTGAATGGTACTTTCCTGAATGCCCTTGTGACCTACAAAGCAAGCAAGACCCATTTTCCTGGGAGCTGGAAGAGAAGCCTGCTCCCCATGCTAAGGGCTTCTGCCAGGAGGGGAAGTCAGTCTCATAGCTGGAAAGCCCAGATACTTTTAATATCATTTAAGGAAGAAATAAAATATTACTGATGACCTCATCTCCATGCTGTTCTTTCAGATCTCCACCTCCTAATTTCCCTTGTGTGACTTCGTCTGAATGGTTAAATGCACACTCCTTAGGTGGGACAAGGCGGCACAGAAGGGCAGCATTACCAGTTTCTTCCTGTTCTTACTCAAGTTTCTAAAAGGGTGGATCCAGTGACGTGATGGACTGGCAGCTGGACCCTGTTTCTGGACTAGAAATCAGTGTAAGAAATTGAATTTTAAGAGAAAGAAATCAAGGAAGGAGACGAGCTGCTTTCTCAAGCACTGGCTTTGTGTTTGAGCACTGGTCCTGAATTCTGTGGGTCTAGAAACTGGAAACCTTGTGAACAGCTGGAGTTGATCATCCTCAGGCAGACTACCTCTTGCCAACCAGACTCACTAATGAGTGTAAATGGGACCCCAGTTCAGTTCACCGTTTTATAAAGAATTCCACCCGTGGACAGATCAGTTGCTTCTTTCCCCTGGAGCACAGTCCACAAGGGGAGCCAGATTACCATCAGAAGGTCTGGTAGAGGGTTGAATTCAGAGCAAAGGGATGCTCGTATTGGCTAATGTCATCAGGTCGTGGCACTCACCTCCATCCAGAGACGGAGTCACCGTTTCACTAAGGGAGTTTGCCTACTCCTCAGAGGAGTCGTTCTCTTTGGAGGAAACCCCCTGCCCCCGTTCCTGCTGTTTATTTTCCTGTCCCAATGCCACGTAGGTCGACCCCCTTCTATTAACCTTCACTTTCTTTTGCCAGCTCCTGCTATCCGTTAAGTTCTAGTCAGGAATAAACACCCAGGATTGGCCTTGGATGTTTCCTAGGTCTTCCTCAGCAGCCCACCGACAGACCACGTCGGGGAGAGTGGCTTCTCCACGTGCTCATTTCAGCCACCATGCCTTGCCTTCACTAATTTAACTTTCTAGGGATAATTATTTCTAATTCCTGAGTTCCCTTATTGGCTCAGTGGCCATACAGATATCCAGCCCCTCCACTCCCGCCACCCGGCGAGTCTATTTCAACTGATTTACGACGGGCCCAGGGCATCAACACCTTTTCTCAAGCTCCCCAAGCTAGTCTAGGTGAGAGCTAAGGCTAACGCTCCTGAATCCTAATTCCAGGTCACCTCTTGTCTTTAGCACCTTTAGTCAGGCAAGAGACACTGCCTAAGTGTTGCCCTCTGCCGGGCGGTTTCCACGTAGGTGATCAGTTTTAATCCTAATAACTACCCTGGGTGTCCTCAGCATTATTGTTTGAGATTTCATTCAGAATATGCGGCTTAGAGAATTCCACATCTAATAAATGGCAGAGTCTGTATTTGAACTTAGCCTCGTCTGACTTCAAACCCCACGCACTTTATCCGCAATCTACTGGTAAGTGGCGCCTCTCTGTGTCTCAGATTTTCTTCATATTAATAGGGATGTTAATAACTGCTATATACTGTGAGACGGAGTCAGGGCATTCAGTGAGGTTAGAGTTTTCCGGTTCTTGAGCTCCTAAACTGTCTCCTCCTCCAAAACACAGGTGTTGGCTAAACAGAACTCTTTGTGTGTTGGCCACGATGCTCCAGGATGTCCATCCAGGAGGCCGATGATGGTGCTTATCATCCATTAAAGGACAGAGAACCGCCACACAGACCGATTAAAGAACGCTTATGAAGATGCTTTTATACGCCAGGTGGCCACACCAGGCCATTTCTTTATCTTACCTGGCTTGTTATCCCTGGAAATGTGTGAGGGATTTATGGCGGAACATTTCAAAAGAAAGGCCTGGCGAGCTGCTTCTGTAAAGATTACAGCCAAGAAAACCCGATGGAGTAGTTCTACTCTGTAACAAATGCGGTCACCATGAGTCAGAATCGACTTGGTGGCATTGTTTTGCTTTTTTAAATTGATACACGCGTTCTGTCTCTGAAGCCCTCATTAGCCCAGAAAGTCATCAGGTCACCTTTACACACCGTCCATCCCTGCTTTTCACTCCACAGCATGTTCCTTGCAAGCCATGCGGTCTTAAATGTGTACCTTTATCAAAGAGACCCTAGTGTGCTGTAAAACGATGTGTACGTGGCACAAAAAGTGCCAGCGTATTACAAAGTTAGCCTATATGAAATGAACACTAAATTAACCCTTTGTAAACATTAGTGTTGTTCATCTTTTCAGAATATAGGAAAGCTCTTGGGAGATGATGTAAAGGGTCTATTTAAAAAAAAAAAACCCGTTGCCGTCGAGTCGATTCCGACTCATAGCAACCCTATGGGACAGAGCAGAACTGCCCCATAGAGTTTCCAAGGAGCGGCTGCTGGATTCAAACTGCTGGCCTTTTGGTTAGCAGCCGTAACTCTCAACCACTACACCACCAGGGCTCCAAAAACTATCCTGAAAAGTTTAAATGGGTGTCTTCTTCTGATAAGTTTATAAAGAAATACATTTAAATTATTTGAGTTCTTCTCAGACTGTTCTCTCTCCCTGCCTGGAATTCTTTCTCCCTTTCCCCCAAGCATTTCTCATCTCCCTTAACCCACCGTGATCTCTCTGTCCTCTGAATTTCTGTAGCACCTCATGGACCCCTCACTTTCACCACCTACTCAGTGTTATTACCGTGTGTGTATGCATACGTGTGCTCATTTAAAGTTCTACAGTCCTTGATGACTAGGAACTGGTCTTGGGCTTCTTGGTTTCCCAGATGCAGACGATAAGTTAATGACAATTTTGAAATACACTGTAAGCACTGTCTACATTTAGAGAGAGGAGAGATCAGTTTGGAGTGGAACAGTTAGCAAAGATGTCACGGAGGAGGTGGGACTTGATTTGGGTCCTGCCTACAGGAGTGAGGGATGGAGAAGCATGAGGGACTTGGTGGCCTCTGGGTACACACAGAGTGACAGGGAGAACGAGGAGGACATCATGGTGGTTGTTAAAGAAGATCTGCATTGACACATGGTACTTGTAAATTATTGGGGGACCAGAACTGGATCTTCTACTTCTTTTTTATGTTTCCTATTGCTTATTTCGGAGCCCTGGTGGTGCAGTGGTTAAGAGCTTGGCTGCTAACCAAAAGGTCGGCAGTTTGAATCCACCAGCTGCTCCTTGGAAACTCTATGGGGCAGTTCTGCTCTGTCCTGTAGGATCAGTATGAGTCAGATTCGACTCAACGACAAGAACAACAACAATTTATTTCTATGTAAGCTGAATAACAATTGTACAATAGTGCAGAATTGGTTGATTTGGAGAGATGAGGTTGATTGGGTGGCAGGTACCTCCTTAAATGACAGGCCGGGTGATCTGCAGATAAAGCTGCAGGCCTTGGTGATGCCTTAGCGGTCTGTGAGCAGGGACGTGACACCGTGAAAGGCAGGTTCACACAGACAAGTCTCCTGGCACACAGATGGTCTCTTGAGAGACTACAGAAATCTAGTGAGGTGAGGAGGGCCTGACCTGAGCTGGAAGACAAAGAAGAGACTGATATGTGACTCCTAGTAAGCCTGTGAAGGAATAAAGGAATGGGCGAGTGAATGTGGACTTGGACAGTGTGGATGGACAAACTCAACAGCCATGATATGTTAGCATCATTGAAAAGGATGAGCACCTGAAGGGTTGATAGGCCCTGTGAGCCCAGTAGATCTGCAGCCTAGATCTGTGAGCACACTGATCTTCTGTTCCCTCACATCCAGGATTTGGATTTATGATTTAGGTTTATGTATTTGATACCTTTGGATGCCAGAGACATCTATGCCAATCTGTTTAATAAGATAAGCATGGTGTGGTGAGAGGGGAGAGAGAACCACCACGGTTTCCTCATCATCTCTGCCATCTCTACCTCGCCAGACGAGATCTTGGCAGTCTGGCCGGAGGCATTTCTGAAGCCCTTGCCGAGTGACGTCCATGGAGACTTCCTGGGCCTTATCTCCTTTATGTGACAGT
>NW_004443966.1:4878623-4880126 GCF_000243295.1 Trichechus manatus latirostris | reverse complement strand
AAAGGAGGAGTGTGCTGTCACAGTATGGGGAGAGCAATTAGAGTCACATAACAATGTATGTATAAATTTTTGTATGGAAAAAAATTAAAAAAATAAATCTGTTACCACCTACCGTCATGTGGCTGAGCGGAAAGACCTCTGAGGGTTGAGTCACAGGCAGAATCTTTATTATGTTCTGTTCTGCCTGAGTGTGTGACTGCTGGCAAGTCTCAGTCACTTCATCTGCAAAATGGGATTCATACTGCAAAGGAATGTAAAATGTCCATCTTAAGTACTAACAAGGTATGAGTAATACCTTTTTAAAAAAAGAAACGTGAAAAATATTTTTAAACTATTGAAGAGTGCTGTAAAATATCAGCTAGTAGCATTAAAAGGAACTTCAGAGCTAATAAGTAGCTGAGCTGGGCCTCAGACATGTTCTTCAGACTGAGCACCGGGCTCTCCCTATTTCATCTGGCTGGACCAAGGCCAGCATTCCCATGGGGCCATTTTCCTGGCAGACGGACTGTAGGTGAAGATTTTGTGTGTGCTTGACAACACTAATGAACTGGGTATTTGTCTGAGATTGGGAGAAATAACAGCTCTTTGTCTTGTTCATGCTTTTCCTCAATATGTTAAAGAATTTTTTTTTTTTGGTCATTTGTTCCACAGTTTCAACATGTCTGTTTGAGTTTCTGTTCTACACGTGTAGCCTCTGCGTGTGCTTGAGGATTTGTTTTTTTGTGTGATTACGTGGTCTGATGGAGAACCCCAGTCTCCTCAGCCTTGGAGCCCCCCAGATGGGCAGCAGAGATGCTTCACCGAGGACTTATTTCTGTCACCAGACACACTAGGGCAGCCAGGAGGGGAATCTGAAGAGTCACTGGTGAGGGCTGTCCAGAAACCTTCTCTGATGTGGTTTCTTATTCTCTCAGAATTATCTCGTCTTGTGATCATGGGGAGGCAGGCCACTATTTGTTAGTTCCAACCGTCTGTGAGGTAATCAATGTTTTTTGGCAGAAGACTTGCTCAAAGGAGTGTGTATCAGGGAAGACTCAGGAGTAGTCAAAAGTTTGATTATACTTTGAACTATGCCATTCATTCAGTTACTTTGGGAAACGGTGTTGATTTTAATTGACTCTCCAGCCCACATGAAGATTTTAAGTCTTTACCCTCTTCTGAAGTAGTATGGAGTCCCTGGGTGGTACAAATGGTTAACACACTCGGCTGCTAACTGAAAGGTTGGAGGTTCAAGGCCAACCAGAGGTGCCTCGAAGAAAGGCCTGGTGAGCTACTTCCAAAAAGTCAGCCGTTGAAAACCCAGTGGAACACAGTTCTACTCTGACAACCCTGGGGTCACCCCGAGCCAGGCTCTTGAGTCCGGCTGTCACAAGCCCTCCCCTAGCTCTTCCCTCACCAGCGATGTGTCCTTCATGAGTTGCTTAATTTTTCTCACCAAAAAATAGGGATCATAATAGTACCTACCTCACAGGGCTATCATGAGGACCAAGTGATTAGTATATA
>NW_004443966.1:4876481-4877751 GCF_000243295.1 Trichechus manatus latirostris | reverse complement strand
TTTCTTAATTTTTTTTAATTTAAAAACAAAATTCCTGTTCTTTTAATCCTTGGGTTATACCTTTTGAAATACATGTCAAGTTCAATAGTAGTATGTCCCTAGATCAAAAAAGTAGGGTCTAAGAAAATAGATCCTACGAGAACTTTTAGTACTTCACCGTCTTATTGATCTCTCTGCCCTGTGGACACAGTGACCCTGGTTCTCTTGGTTTCCATGATGCCACAACCATCCTTCCATTCTCATACCTCTCAGACGTTTCCGTTTTACCTTCTGTAGGAAGTTTCTTTATCAGAATGTTCCTGAAATGTCAGTGATCTCCATTTTAGTTAGGATGCTTGGAGCTGCAAGCAAGAGAAAATGGATCTGACTCAACGATATATATATACACATATATATATATATATATCTGACTGAAATATTTTTACACTTGCTAGAATAAATTGAAATGAATTAAAAATGCTAATAATTTTTAAGTGAGAAACAACCTTCAGACTAAGGAAAAAACCATCGTCCTTGAATCCATTGATTAATATACCGTTGTAAATAGCTTTTTTTCCCCAGAACATTCTTTCCATTTCTTTAAAATTGTAGCATACGTTTCCATTTCTATAGCTAACGCATACGGAAACACTGCATTATTTCCTGTTTGAGTTTGCTGTGAATTCTGCCTTGACTTTGTTTTCAAATTGCTTGTCTGGTTCTGGGCCAGCTATATAAGAACTGGGCAGTTTGTTAAAAATTCAGATTCCTACGCCCTGCCCTCAGAGACTGCAATTCAGCAAGTCAGAGGAGTGGCTCAGAAATCGGCATTTTTTAAGTGCTGTGCGGGTTTTGATAGGCTGCTGGATTTAGGATCCACTTGGGGAGCCCTCACGGCACAGTGGTTAAGAGCTCGGTTGCTAACCAAAATGTCGGTAGTTCGAATCCACCAGCATCCTTAAGGGCAGTTCTTCTCTGTCCTATAGGGTTGCTGTGAGTCAGAATCATCTCGATGGCATTGGATTTGGTTTGTTTGGTGTTGGGGCATTGTCCAGGAGCCCTGGTGGCACAGTGGTTTAGCTCTTGGCTGCTAACCAAAAGGTTGGCAGTTAGTACCCACCAGCTGCTCTTCGTGAGAACGATGTGGCCGTCTGCTTTCATAAAGATTACAGCCTTGGAAACCTTATGGGGCGGTTCTGCCTTGCCCTATAGGGTTGATATGAGTTGAAATCAACTCGACAGCCATGGGTTTGGTTTTTGGTTCCAGTATTGTCCTAATTTAAGGCACAGG
>NW_004443966.1:4848478-4867704 GCF_000243295.1 Trichechus manatus latirostris | reverse complement strand
GCAGTAGGTGTTCCCACCTCCCTAATGTCTGGTGTATTTGCCCTCACAGCACGTGAAGGACATCATCCTGCAGTCCAACCCGCTGCTGGAGGCTTTCGGGAATGCCAAGACAGTCCGGAACAACAACTCCAGTCGATTTGTGAGTTTCTTCCCTGACTTGGAGAACGTCACCTGATGGATGATGTTGGTTTTCCGGATTTACGTTGGTGTCCCAAAGGAAGTGGGAGCCTTTGACGTTTCCTCAGGGGGCTCTCTTCAGTCTTTCTGTCATGTTATAGCAGTGTTTGCCCTTTGACTAAAGTTATTTATGAGCATCAATATGCAAACAAGATGATTTTGAATGCATTTCTCAACTTGAGTTGCCTTAGGTCTAAGTTTTCTAGCGCTGTGGTAACAAAATACCACAAAGTGAGTGGCTTTACAGAAGAGAAATTTATTGTCTCATGGTTTGGGAAGGTAAGAAGTACAGTCAGGACCATGTTGGCTCCTTTTGAGGGCTCTGAGAGAGAGAAACTGTTCCATGCCTCTCTCCTAGCTTCTGGTGGCTCCCAGCAATCCTTGACGCTCCTTGGCTTGTAGATACGTCTTCACGTGGCACCTTCTCCTCGTGTCTGGCCCTTCCTTCCTGTCTGTTCTCCTGTTTTTATAAGAGATTACTGAGATGGATTAGGACCCACCCTACTCCATCTTAAAAGACCTTATTTTCAAACAAGGTCACATTCACCAGTATTGCAGTTAAGACTTTAAGGTATATTTTGGGAGGAAATAACTCAATCCATAACACCATACTAAAAAAAATGAAAACTGATGAAAGTGGCAGCTTTCGTCCTAAAGGAATTTGCTTTGTGCCATGGAGAAAAGAGCTGCTTTCCCAGACAAAGGCGTAGACTTGATGGGCATCCGAGGTCTTGTTTTCAAGCAATAATGATTTTTCTGCCTAGAACGTGGTCTGTAGACACTGAAGTGAGTGGACACTTTGACTCCCGCCCTGGTCCAGTCCCTTTGAGGGAACCTTGCTCCTCTTGATCAGAAAGAATAAGCCACCTGCCTGAGTTGTCTAGAATTCACTCCCTACCCCTCCCGTCATAGCTTTGTGTATTTGTTTTATGTATATTCATGTAACATAATAACATCCAAAAGAGACTGAACCTTGCCTCAGGGATTGCCGCATAACTGGCCCGCTTACCCAAGGTAATGAAAATGTCAGCTGAATGCATTGCTGTGAATACTCTTTAGACATTTTTCTGTCTGGGTGTCTCCTGAGGGGGTAAACTGAAAGTCTGGCAAGGATGAATATGGATATATTCCCCTTGAAAAAGCGCCACATTTATAAAGAAACAAATGTTTACCAAGTAGCTTTGATTTGTGTACATTTTGCATCTTATCTCAACCATGGATTATGTCTGGCACTAAGGCATTCAAAGAGTCATCTGTAAGGCTGATTCGGGACCATTTTAAAATAAATGAATGAGAATTTTGGGAAAAAAACAATTTTTTTTAATTCTGTATTTTGGAAGGAAGCTTCTATTTCCAAGAGATGTCTTACTAAATTGTCATGCAGTAACTTTCAGCTTCCTTAAGTGAGTTACCAGTGGCTCTGCAGGAGAAAAGACCTGGCAATCTGCTCCCGTAAAGACTGTAGCCTAGGAAACCCTGTGGGGCAGTTCTGCTCTGCCATATAGGGTCATGTGGGGTCACTATGAGTTGGAATCGACTCGACGGCACCCAACAACACCAACTAGTGGAAAGATGGAGAAAAGTATGGATGTGCAGTTCACACACACACACACACACACTCTCACATACACTCGCACACACTCCCACACACTCATACACACATACAGTAACGGCTGATGGCATCAAAACTAATGTTTGCTAATAATGAGAGAAATGCAAATTAACAGAATATATCATTTCCTGTGTCTTAGAATGGTCAGATAGTAAGGAGATTGATATTACCGGGGGAAAGGACACTATTGGTTGAAGACTGACACATTTTCCCAAGAAAGCAATTTGGCAATTTCTATCAAAATTTAAAATGCTTATTATCTTCTACCCAACAATACTACTTTTAGAATAATTATGTAAGTTTTCTGTTAATAATTGCTTATATAAAAGTTATCCATAATATATTGTTAAATTAAAGAAGAAATAGGCTACAGAAAAACATATATAATAGGGTCCCCTTTTTGCTTTAAAATGGGCGCATTACATAAAACATAATTACAGTGCATACAAATCAAAGTCTGAAGATGCTGTTACACTGATTATTTAGTAGGAAGAGGTGGAAGTGGCATCAGGGTGAGATTACGGGTGGTTTCACTTTTAAAAATGAGCATGCAGTACTTTTATAATCATAAAAATTCATGTATTTCCATTTGTAAATATTTTTAAGTTTAAAAAATATAAAATATTTCAGAAAACGCTATTTAAAAATATAATGAAGAACTGTGTACCTGGCACCCAGCTTAAGAGATACAGCATCACCAATAGAGTCAAAGCGTCTTTCCATTGAATTATCAAAACGCAGCTTCCTTTTCCTTTATAGGAGCCCTGGTGGCGCAATGGTTCTGCGTTCAGCTGCTAACCAAAAGACTGGCAGTTCGAATCCACCAGCTGCTGCTTGGAAACCCTATGGGGCAGTTCTACGCTTTTTTTAAATGGGGAGTTGGTGGGGAGGGAGGATGCCGAACGGCTCCCTCCAGAACATGTCAGAAGGAGAAAGTGGTGTAGGGCAGCCACCATAGGAAGCACTGAAGGGTCTTGTCTAGCAAGCTTTTCTTGAGAACCACTGTAATTCAGGATTGCAGTGGTTTGTGATTCTTTATGTCTTGTGCTTCTGGGTATTTGTTTTTGTTTGGGGGGTGGGTCATCAGATTAAGAAACATAGACAATTAGTAATTGTAATCTTTTTGACCCTTGGAATCAGCTTGTAACTTAACAACAGTAACACCTCATGTACTGGATACTGTAGACAGTAGGAAAATCATTCAATGAAATTTTCTTGTCCTTTATGAATTTAACTTGTGGCCCAGCAGGATTCAGCCCTGAGATAGATGGGTTTTGCCAGCCTACAATGCCTTCATGCTGGGCATGATCTCCAGTTTGGCCCAGGGCCACATCACTCACTAATGCTCACTCTCTTCTCCTTCGTTTTAAATTTGCCCTCCTGACCATTAAAGGTGTGTAAGTTTCTGAGGAGTGAAGAGAAACTAGGTTCTAGTGAGGAGACAAATTGATTTACTTAAGCTGGATGTCTTTTCCAACAAAATTCCAAGTTTTTATTCTCCTTTGTTCCCTATTAGCTGTAATTTAAAGGAGAATAGTGATAATAATCACGAAAAGAACAAAAGTCCTCACACCCACAACTAACTGGGAAGAACTTTATTCATAACCAACTGCTTTTATTCTAGATAAGAATTTTAGGTGCCCCAAAGGTAGAAGGGATTGACTGCTTTTGCTCTAAAGCCATGATATCTGTCAGAGGGAAAATTTGCTTCCTGTGAAAGAGGCTGACAGACTTCCCTCTTGTGATACCGAGGGCACCATATGATCTTCTGCCCCATTCTTTACACCTTCCTGGTTTAGGAGTCAAATACCTACTGGAAGGAAATGGGCAAAGGATATAACTTATCCTTATTTAGTCAGGCTAGACGATAGATTCTCTCTCTCAGTATAGAATTGTGTGAGTGGACAAGAGCGTGTGTTATTGTCTGAAAGGAAAAAGTGAGGAAGTCTAAACCAGAACTGGGAAGAACTCTCAATGTGTCTTTTATTAATGAATTTCCTTGAATTATATACTGTATCAAAAGCCTGTTTGGAGTATCATGTTTTTGTTCACCACCCATTGAAGGAAAGCCTTAACTTTTTTTCAGGGAAAATACTTTGAAATCCAGTTCAGTCCAGGTGGAGAACCAGATGGTGGAAAGATCTCCAACTTCCTTCTGGAAAAATCCAGGGTGGTGATGAGGAACCCTGGAGAGCGGAGTTTTCACATATTTTACCAGGTTTTCCTTTACATATTTTCTTTCTACTTCCTTGTTCCTTCTCCACATTTTTTTAAAAAAATGTTTTTTTTCCACTCAGTTATCAGATTTAGATAATCTAGTCCAGCAAGCCAAGAAATATTTGTTACTACAGTGTGTGCAAGTCAGTGTGCAAAATAGTGGTGAGACCATCCCTTCCCTCAAGGAAAATAAGTTCTAGTTGGGATGATAAGACAAAAATGTCCCCAGCTTAAAACAGTCAAGAAAGTACTGATGTAACTTTAAAACAACAGTGGGAGTGCTTGATTCTTCGCCCAGTGGGGATTCATGTGGGGAGATTTGGCTCGGATAGTGAGGAGAGATTTTAGAGAGATACAGTTCTGGATGGTTAAATGGAGGGGAGCTGGGTTAGGGAGGTCAGATGGCCTCAAAAGATTTTGAGGAGACAGGGAAGAAAACTAAGGAATTCTGATTTCGTGAGGTGACCTAGAACTTCTCAGTAATGGAGTTGTGGTCCCCCGTTGTGGGAGAAGGGAAACCAAGATGCCATGAAGTACTTGACAAAGGTGGGAAAGTGTGGCTAGATGTTGTCTCTGCTCTATTTTTCTAAATACTTGTTGGGTAGGAGCCAGTGAGCATCTCCTCCCACCTCTTCCTTTACTGACATCTTGTTGGGAGTTGGAAGTCAGTCGTGCTGGGAGTATTTACACCACAGAAATTGGCTAATGCTGTAACTTTGTGTTTTTTTCCTCCTAATAGTTGATTATTAGACATCTTCCAGCATGGCACTGGTTGGCGCTGTTTAGGAGGGTGTTGGTGTTGCCCAGACGTAGGGCAGAGGTCAGAGCTGGAACAAAAAGCCGAGGGACAGTCAGTTGGTCTGGAGGTGTCAGAATGCCAGAGACCAGGGTGTACAGCTGTTGGTTAATATGTACCCTGCAATGAGAAGCATGGAGGAGCCAGCTCCACTCCGTAAGCCGTAAGAAAGTTGGACAGGAACAAAGTGACTGTAGCCTGCCTTGCTTACCTCTCTCTCGAAGGCTCACACAAGTGTAGCAGTATAGTTCCCTTTATTGGACAAGGGCAGATTCTAAACCTTTATCAGGGTCAAGAACCAGAATTCTCAGGGATGATCGTGGGGACCTGGTGGCGCAGTAGTTAAGAGCTCGGCTGCTAACCAAAAGATCGGGAGTTCAAATCCACCAGCTGCTCCTTGGAAACCCTATGGGGCAGTTCTGCTCTGTCCTAATGGGTTGCTATGAGTTGGAATTGAGTGGATGGCAACAGGTTTGGTTTTTAGCTTTTTACAGGTGGGTCAGATATTCTGAAGCTCCCTTCTGTTTCAAAGACTACGATCACCCACAGTTTTAGAAAGCAGGGATCGAATGTCTTCATCGCCTAGGCTTGGGGCTGGTGTTGGCAGGAGCTAGGAGGTGACTTTGAGAGTGCATCGTGGTCACACCATTCCCGTCCCACGTTCTCTTGCTCCAGCTCATCGAGGGCGCCTCTGCGGAGCAGAAACACAGCCTCGGCATCACCAGCATGGACTATTATTACTACCTGAGCCTCTCTGGGTCCTACAAGGTGGATGACATCGACGACAGGCGGGAGTTTCAGGAAACCCTGGTGAGTGCAGGGGCAGGGCCAAGGTGAGATCGGCTCTCTGGACTGGGCATTGCCTATGGTAGAAGGGCAGCAAAGGTTAACAGAGCAAACAGCAGCATGGAATTTCCAGCTTATTCTGCTGTAAGCACTCCGTATCTTAAAACACATGTTAAACGGAAAAAAAAAAAAAAAAAACCATGTTGCTGTCAAGTTGATTCTCACTCATGGCAGCCCCAGTTTAAAGCACCCGTAAATAACCATGTGCCCAGTTGCCTGAGGACCACTTAATGATTTGAGATCTGCATAAAAAGCTAACTCTGCAGGAGTTCCGGTAAACAGGCAAACACCATTGTGGGTGATACATTCAGCATAGCTGTTTGCTGATTAGCCGACGTAACTGTTGAGCTGTTTCCTTAGAAGGCAAAGCGAAGGCCATTCCTATGGCCCTAATCAGGTTTAGGAAGCTGAGAACACCTTTAGCCTTTTTTTTCACCCCTCTTCGTAGCTTGTCTGTTTTTGAGGACTTTCTCTTCACCTCTGTGCTGGACAGCTCAGAGGAAGAGCCTCCCGCTCCAGGCTCTTCACACTGTGTGTAAACTATGACGCAAGTTGTAAAACTAGTTGAGCTAGATTATTGCGGGGGGCCACAACCTGGGGGAAATAACTAGTCAGTCTAGAATGTGCTGGAAATAGACTGGTCATCCATTTAGGCTAAAAGAAGTATGCCACCATATTAAGTCAGGTATGAGCCAGGCCCATTCCTTCTCCCAGATCCCGACCAGATGGGAGACCCTGACTGGGCAGTGGAGGTTCAGTTTGAGGGGAGCTGACATTTGTGCTTGAAAGGGATAGGATGTTCAGACAGACTGTGTCCTGAGTGCCAGGAAATAAGATGGCATCCAGAGGCCACTGGCGTCAAAGGAGCTGTTGTTGTGAGGTGCCACCGAGTCAGTTCCGAATCACAGTAACCCTGTACACAACAGAACGAAACACCGCCCGGTCCTGCACCATCCGTTGTTATGCTTGAGCCCATTGTTGCAGCCACTGTGTCAAGCCATCTCGTTGAGGGTCTTCCTCTTTTTCGCTGACCCTCTCCTTTACCAAGCCTGATGTCGAAGGAGCTAGGAGAAAAGAACGTAGATAAGGGACTGCATACTGGTCCCTTTGGTTCTCTTAGGAACAAAGTTTCTGGGTGACCCTCTCCTTTACCAAGCCTGATGTCGAAGGAGCTAGGAGAAAAGAACATAGATAAGGGACTGCATACTGGTCCCTTTGGTTCTCTTAGGAACAAAGTTTCTGGGTGACCTTCTCCTTTACCAAGCCTGATGTCGAAGGAGCTAGGAGAAAAGAACGTAGATAAGGGATTGCATACTGGTCCCTTTAGTTCTTTTAGGAACAAAGTTTCTGGGAGTCAGACATTTCAGCTGCTTTTAGTGGACTTTATGAACCTCAGAATTAAAATTTTGGCAAGATGCTCTACTTCCCAGAGATTTGTCATCAGAATCCTTTTGCAAATAAAATCTGTGCTCAGCCTTCCCAAAAGGGAACTATCTCCAAGGCTAGAGTAGCTGAAAGGAAGGTAGTGCCCTTGGTGGGGGAGGATCGGCCACAGGATATACAGAGGGATGGGGAGAGACTTAGAGACCTTGTGAACAGCTGCCTCGCCATCTGAATCCCGTTCTGGAATTCCCCTGCCCTGACTCCTGGGAGGATTGCATGTGCTGTTTAAAGACAGACCGCCCTGCCAGCACCACTTTGAAACTCGAGAACAATGTGCAAGAGTGCAAGAGTGATAATGACTTACAGGGGCTTCCAGCTGCCATCACAAGCTAAGCCGTGTATAACTGCACAACCCAATCTAAGCTTCAGCTTCTGTGTTATGTGCTTGTAAAGCTGGAGGCCAGCTTGTCGGGACAGTTCCATGTCTTTTCTCTTCCAGCACGCGATGAACGTGATCGGGATCTTCGCAGAGGAGCAAACGCTGGTGCTGCAGATCGTGGCGGGCGTGCTCCACCTGGGCAACATCAGCTTCAAGGAGGTCGGCAATTACGCCGCTGTGGAGAGCGAGGAGTGTACGTAACTGTGGCACGTGGTTGTAGAGTGGGGGGAGATGGCCGGTTAGCTTGGCTTAGATGTCAACCAGAGTATGTTGGAAGAGCTGAAAAGTCTTATGGGTCCTTCTGTGCAGAGCAAATTGGCCACTTGCCTCACCGCCACCTCTCCCACATCCTCACCACAGGTGATTAATGAAATCATTTCAATTTATCATTAACCGTGGGGAAACCTGGCAAAATTTCACTCCTAGGTTTAAAAACAAGTGGTATCTTTTACTCTCCTAATCATTGCCTTTTGTATAACTGGTCTTTAGGGTCTAAACCAAACACCAAAATCGGTGGCCGCCGAGTCGATTCCACCTCATGGTGACTCGTGTCACAGAGTAGAACTGAGCACCAAGGGGTTTTTTCGGCTGTCATCTTACAGAAGCAGATCGCCAGGCCCTTCTTCTGTGGTGTCCTTGGAGGGGTTCAAACCTCCAACCTTTGGTTATTAGCCAAGAGCGAACTGTTTGCGCCACCCAGGGACCTGTAAAGGCAAGATGTCGAACATATGTGAATATGGAAAGCGCACAGGTTCAGTTTGCCCTATGGGTTGGATTGGGTTCAGTTTTTGAAAACAGAGACAGATGGACATTGGCTATTGCATTGACTCTGCTGCTGATCACCTTTAATAAGGAGCGTTCAGGACCCCTCTGCAATAGTCAGAACCTCCAGAGCTGAGTGGTCATTTTTACTCTCCAGGAAGAAATTGAGGTCCTTCCCGCAGGGAGACGTTACTGGTTATGCGTGCCAGCGATCTGTCACAACAGTGTGGCGTGTGATGGCCTCGTAGGCAGCAGATGACTTTGCAGGCTGCTGTCCGCTCACAGAGCCTTCAACCACCCAGGAAAAGAGCTCTTCCTTTCTCAGCATTCTTCAAGGATGATAAATTTAGATGTTTAGTAATAAATAGTATCCCACTCATTGCTGACAGTGCACTGGGGATATTTCCATTCCAAATAAGGCTCTTTTTTATGTTTTTGTTTTCTTTTCTGATAAAAGAGGGAAGTTCTGCTAACTTCGGATGTCTGTCTGATAAAGAGCAAGACAGATTTGTTTAACAGCAAAGGGGGCGGGGTGGAAAGCCATAAATATACAGGTTGTCCTTAAAGTCGAGAAACCTGACCGAGTAATAAGAACTGTGTTTCTAGACTTGTATGTACATTAGCCTTTACATCTAATAAAGGCACAAGTGTGTCAAGTAGATTATTAGCCCTTTTAGTATTGACGGTTTGAGTTTGGTGGTGATTTCTGTGGAGATGGACTGGATCTTTCTTGCCTTCTCAGATATTAAAATCCTTTACTTCCTCTTCATGCTTGAGATCCAAGTCGTGATGCTGAAACTGTAAGCATTCTCTTTTAAGTTTGAACCAAGAAGTGGTTTGTTTTATGTTTGAAGGAAGTAGCCTCCTCATCCAACTGGGTAAGCCCCACCATCAGCAACTGATGCTAAAATTTCCTGACAGAAGATGGTAGAGATGTGGAGGTCAGAAAAGACTGTACTTGAAGCCAAAGCGGTCTGACAAAGAAATGTGTCCCCCTCCCAGTAGTTTCCCTCTGTTGGTTTTGGTTTCTGTTCAGGTGGTAATATGTTAACATGGGTCACAGTAGGTATGCAGTCAAAGTTCTTCCGTCAATTTGTTCCCCTCCCCAGAGGCAACCCAGGTTCCCAGTCTCTTGTGTTTCCCTCTGGGGCATGTGCACATATCCATTCTTTTCCCTACTTTTGTGCAATAGTGGAAACCTATGACACAATGTTCTACAGCTTGCTTTTACATTTAACAATATATCTCGGGGATTATTCTGTATCAATTCATAGAGAGCTTCGTCCTTTTATAGGTACATTGTATTCCATTTCTTGGCTGTGCTTTGATTTCTTTAACCAATCACCTGTTGATGGGCATTAAGATTGTTTCCATTCTTCTGCTCTTACAAATAATACTGAAATGAATAACCTTGATCTGTGTCATCTTTCTCATATTTGAGTATATCTGTGGAATAAATCTCTAGAAGGAAGTGCTGGCCCATGCTTTTATAATGGAAGCAAGCAGACTTTCTTCTAGCTGTTCTGTGGTAGAAAAACAAAGTTAGGATACCCATCACAACTGGCCTGCTAAAGCAAAATAGCCATTAATAACAACAAATGTTGTTGTTACCTGACCTTAGGCTGATTAAACTGTAGAACTTTCTTAGTCGAATCGTTATGTGTATTGGTGTGTGTGTATGTGTCTTAAGCCTACTCACTTTTTTAAAAGTGTGGTAAATATATAGGTAACAAAACATTCGCCATTTCTACAGTCTTCACATGTACAGTTCAGTAACATTATTTATGTTCATCATGTTGTTGAACCATCACCCTGAACAGAAGATCAGCATCCCCTAAAGACTCTTTCCAAATCTGTATATTTTTGAGAAGCCAAACAAACCTCAGCCTAGGTGCCTGTGTGCCTTCATCGTAAATATAGTGCGATGGAGTAGCTTTGGAAGCGAGTCTTGCTTGAAAAATATGAAATACCAAATCAACCTCAGAATTTTGTTGAAGGAAAAAAAAAACTATTTAAGTAACAGTGGGCTGTAGAATTAACAGTGCCCCTTCTTTCCTGTTACTAATGGATTAGAAAGCACAGAACCTCCACACCAAAGACAGATAAACCACATGTACTTTTTTCATTTAAGTTTGAAAAAGTAAAATTTTGTTTTGCTACATCTTTTTTCTACTTTGAATTTAAATGGAAAAAATTAAGTCCAGCTTTGCTACGCACTTTAAAGGAGTAGTAGAAATTGATCTTCATTATTAAAATGTGCTGAAACATTACTTTCTAGCAGGTTCTTTTGTGTTTTATATAACCCTAATTAACTATACCAGAGTACATCAGCATTTTTTAATTAGCCAATCCTTCCTCCCTCCTCCACCTCCCTGCAGCCTCTAAGCTTTCATACTGACGCCCTTATCCGGTCGTACTAACATACGTGCCCTCATGGACATTCACAGCTGAAGGAAGTCTGTAGGAGCAGCCCTGTGATCGTAGCAGCAGGGCAGCCACTGGTGAAAGTAGGAGGCCATGAAAGCTTGTCCTTGGAAAAACAAAGCAAATACTGGATCATCGCTTTAGCCTTCTTAGCTGTTTCCAAAAACTTGTGACTCTGATTCTTAGGCAAATTCATGCCTTGTTTTTGGAGGGCCTGCAGCGCTTCAGCTGTGTTCTTTTCTACCCAAGAGTATGAAAGACGGAAGTAGTGTATGGGTCTTTGTCTCTTCTGTCTGCTTGGGTGTCTCTCCTCCAAGGCACTCATCCTAGCCCTAACTGTGGTAGTTCTTGAGCTGTGATCATAACGACAATGGCATAAATAGTATCACCAAATATGCTTACCATGCCCCCATTTTAGCATGATTAGGGACTTGGGAGAACCCTATGTTTACAAAACAAGACAATTTGGGGATAATTATACATTTTCTAAAAGTATCCACTGTAGCGCTGGTTAAGAGCTGGGCTGCTAACCAAAAATGTCAGCACTTGGAATCCATCAGCCGCTCCTTGGAATCCTGTGGGGCAGTTCTACTCTGGCCTATAGGGTCGCTATGAGTCGGAATCAACTTGATGGCAACAGGTTTGGTTTTTTTTGTTTGTTTGTTTTGGTAGGGTTCCCATGAGCATCCACAAGGGGACCTCATGGATATACTAACCATTGATGATGTATATATCCACAACAGAGAGTGAAGTTTGCCTACCCCTGGTTATCTACCTGGTGAAGGGGATAATAATTAAGATGAAGACTCATCCAAGTTCAGAAATTTCATTTGAGTCTATAAATGTCTTCACTCATATTGAAGAAATCTGACCTTTTTTTCAGTGACCAAGGATTGAATACCAAATTAATTGAACCAGACATCAAGAACATTCCATTTATGTCACTAGCCCTCCTCTTAATGACTGTCATTGCTGAAAACAAGTTGCTGAGCCATAGGAGCCCCAGCTTTTCTATCTGCAGATGAGAAACAACCTTCCCACATGTCTTTGGGGTGGGCTGAGTGTACCAGTATGAATGACATGAACACAGCTCCCCGTTGTTTCACTCCACGTGCCACCCCTGAAGAAATCTTGTAACACCCCTCTAGAAAACATCCCTGACCCTCTTTAAGCTCTAGCCCAAATAGCCATTCAAGGATCCCCACCGGAATCCAACCTGTCTTTATTTTTCTGCAAACTTTCAGCTGTAGCCAAAGGGGTACTCACTGTACCCTCACCATACTCATGCTTTCCTGCCTTCTCACCCTTGCACATTCCAGTTCCTCCCTTTCTCCGCTTCTTTCTTCCTCTGCATCTGTGCAAATCCTATTTATCCTTTTAAGCCCTGCCCAAATCCCACATCTTCTTTGACCACCCTTCTAAATTCCTACAGGACTTTATTGTCTCTTCTATGTCACACGTTCAGCCTTTAGCAGGCGTCTTTATTTGGCAAACTATCTTTACCTCATCTGGATTGTCTTCAGGATTCCTTAAATATTTTGTACCTTGTTCTTTGTCTTTAGTAACCCTACACGTGGTAACCACACAATGAATATGTAATTGGTTGTGATTATTAGTTCAGTGATATCAGGTGCTTGAAGCTCTTTGGCAATGATGCTATGAAAACCCCCTGTAACCAAAAGGGAAGAAAACAATATTTGGAGCCAAAGAAATGTTTCTTGAGTTAGTTCCTTCCTGGCTGTCTTGCCCCAAGCTTAGAGACATCCATTTTAGGCATGTAGCTGTGATCTCAGTAGGGGGATTGGTTTGTCCTCCTTCTGAATCACTGATTTGTGTTATTGGGAGTCTCGATTGTCACAGGGATTGACTCATGTAATAAAACAATCAGAACAAACAAAGTGGATGGATGTGTGTGGAATTGCTGATAAGCAACCTTGCTAGACTGTAAGTTCTTGGGTGTTAATAATGGTTCCTTGCATTTACACACAATTGTACACACTCACACATGTGCACACACATATATATACACTCACACATATGCACACACACAAATACCTTCACATGTTAGTTGAAGTTCTGAAAGATAATCATACTTTGTTTTGTTTTCTATAGTTTTGGCTTTTCCTGCATACCTCCTGGGGATAAACCAGGAGCGATTGAAAGAAAAACTCACAAGCCGGCAGATGGATAGTAAATGGGGAGGCAAGTCGGAGTCCATCCACGTGACCCTCAATGTGGAGCAGGCCTGTTACACCAGAGATGCGCTCGCCAAGGCCCTGCACGCCCGAGTCTTTGATTTCTTGGTAGATGTAAGTAAACACAGGCAGACTTTGGTAATGCTTCGTATTTTAGCTATAAAGAGTACAGCTACTAAGGATTTGTTTTCATGTTTTGGCTCATTCCTTTTAACCAATTACTTTACTCCTCCATTTTTTATCGTCTCTCCCTAGGATCACTGAATCTTCTGTTACTTTTAAAATTTCACCCCAAGACGTGGTGGTGGTGGTGGTGGAGGTGGTGTTAGGTACCGTCGAGTCATTTCCGAGTCATAGCAACCCTGTGTACAACAGAATGAAACACTGTCCGGTCCTTTGCCATCCTCACAATTGTTGTTATGCTTGCACATTGTTGCAGCCATGGTCAGTCCATCTCATTGAGGGTCTTCCTCTTTTTCGCTGACCTTGTACTTTACCAAGTATGATGTCCTTCTCCAGGGCCTGGTCCCTCCTGATAATATATCCAAAGTATGTGAGACAAAGTCTCACCATCTGGCTTCTAAGGAGTATCCTGGCTGTACTTCTTCCAAGACAGATTTGTTAGTTCTTCTGGCAGTTCACGGTATATTCAATATTCTTCGCCAACACCATAATTCAAAGACATCAATTCTTCTTTGGTCTTCCTTATTCATTGTCCAACTTTCACATGCATATGAGGCAATTTAAAATACCATGGCTTGGATCAGGTGCACCTTAGTCCTCAAAGTGACATCTTTGCTTTTTAACACTTTAAAGAGGTCTTTTGCAAAAGATTTGCCCAAAGCAACACATCATTTGATTTCTTGAGTACTGTTTCCGTGGGCGTTGATTGTGGATCCAAGTAAAATGAAATCCTTGACAACTTCAGTTTTTTCTCCTCTTATCATGATGTTGCTGATTGGTCATGTTAGCTGCATCAAATGTAGTAACAGCTTTTGGAGGACAAAACATTTGATAAAGCCAGGACTAGAGACCCAAAAAGGGGAGACCTCTTGAGTATTAAGCCTAAAGTGTTAGGAATATAGTATTTGTTATCTATTGCTGTATTACAAATTACCCCCAAAACTTAGTGACTTAAAACAATAAGCATTTATTCTCTCATAGCTTCTGTGGGTCAGGTATTTGGGAGTGGCTTAGCTAGGAGGTTCTGATACACGGTCTGTCATGAGGTTGCAGCAGTTGGGACTACAATTATCTTAAGAACTGACTGAGGTTGGAAGATCTACTTCTAAGATGGCGTACTCATACGGCTTTTGGCAAGAGGCCTCAGTTCCTTGCTGTATGGCCTCTCCATAAGGCTGCTTGAATCTTGTCACAACACAGCACTTGTCTTCCCTCCAAGTGAGTGTTCTAGGAGAGAGAAGAAGGAAGAAGTCACAGTGCTTTTTATGTCCTAATCTTGGACCCAGACATTGTCACTTCTGCCACATTATTAGAAGCAAGTCACTAGTGCAGTTCACGTGTAAGGAGAGAGGAATTAGGCTTCACTTTTTGAATGGAGGAATATCAAAGACTTTTTGGATATACTTTAAAACCACCACAGATGATTTTGATTATTGCATAATCATGTGTATACTTAATGCATATGTGTACATGTATATATCACATTTCTATCCTAAAGTTGAATTTTTCTTTCAGCAGTGTAGAGCTGCTGGTGACCGTGTATGTTCATTGCTGTGGTCTTTAAATGTTAAAATAATAATGGCAAGCATTTATATAGCACCAACTGTGTGCTAGGTACTGCTTGAAGTATTTTGGAAAAAATAAATAACTCACTTAATTTTTTCAACAACTGCGTGACCTAGGTATTATTATCTCTATTTTACAGATAAATTAACGGATGCACAGAGGTGATAGATTGATCTATTGAGTGATAAATCTAGGAACTAAACCTACATAATTTGGCACTTCTCTTAACCATTTGGCTCTGCTGCCTTTTCTGTATTCAAACTAGAAGGAACTTAGTGGGACCCTAGCCTAGGGACAACAGCACGGCCATTAGAACCAAAAGGTCTGTGTTGGAATCCAGGCATCAACCCCTATAAGGCTTAAAGCGTGGTCAGGTGTGGTTAGGATAGGGAAGGGTAGGTTAATTATTTTGTCTACTTCTGTGGCTATTTTAAGGGTTACATAAGGGTGCTTGGAAAAGTCAGAATCATGCTAAACATTGTTAGTTGCGGTTGAGTCGATTCCAACTCATGGTGACCCTGCATGTGCAGAGTAGAGCTGCTGCATCTCCATAGGGTTCCCAAGGGTGTGACCTTTTGGAAGCAGATCCCAGGCCTGTCTTCCAAGGTACCTCTAGGTGGGTTTGAACCTCCAGCCTTTCAGCTAGTAGCTCACCACCTACAGATTTACTAAACAGTTGTTAGGTTTTTCAGCCGTCCAGACCCCTCATTTTACCGAAAAGGGAATCTTGGGCCAGAGCATTGGTGGATTTGCCCAAGGCCACTCAGCAAGAAAGGGGCGCAGAGCTGAGACTAGAACCCACATCTCTTGTGTCTGTTCAGGGTACCGTCTAGCGCTCGACTTCCGACCTTATTTATGTCCTGTCATCCTTCAGTTTTTTATGGTAGAAGGAGAAGGATATCCCATGTAAGTGACACTTAATAGAGTTGACACTTACTAGGCACTGACTTTGCCCAGTCCTGTATTCTTCCCTCATGCACCCCCATCCTCGGCTGCCCTCACCAACACCCACCACCCTACACCCACCCTCTCATCATTAAGTCTGTGCCACTGAATTGCAATGACCTTTTCTCATGATGCAGAACAGTTATAGACATGATACTGCCTAAATGTAACCCCAGGCCCTGCCTCTTGCTCAGTGTGACTTTAGTCAAGCCTCAGCGTCTAAACCTGAAAAGGGGGCATAATGGTGTCACTGTCATGATAACTTGTGAAAATTAATTGAAACAACGCATGAAAAGCACTTAGCAAAGGTAAATGTCAAATACATGTAAGCTGTTTTTATTGTTATCACTTTAATAATAATTACTGTTATCATTATCCATAGTCTCCCCGTCCTTTCTCTAAACCCCGGACAACAGGGACTGTCTTTCCCCTGGCACGTTGTGCTAGGTGATCGTTAAATGACTGTTGAATGGGTGACTCTGGGCGTGATGTTTCCAGGTCTGGTAGTATTGGTTTGTCATATGAAATAGGCTTATACTAAAATCATCCCAGATGACATTTTCTCCTAATTCTCAGGACTTCTTGAGAAGAACTAAGTGCCAGCACTTAGTGGATTTCATCATTAAACAAGCATTTTTTCCTACCATAGTAATTTTTTGGATCCTGTGGTTTTCCAGAGTATGTGGCTTGGCTCTGAGAGACCTTTCTTGAGCTGCAGTTCACCTGTCTTCACTGACTTCTGTTTCTAGTGGGTAGAAGTATCTGCCATGTGCAGTCTTGCTTCCCTTTCCCTGATGCTAGCCCACGTTTATCTATGAGTGAAAACAAGTTCATTACCAAGTTGTTTTCTTTCTCCTAGGCCATCAATAAGGCAATGGAGAAAGACCATCAAGAATACAACATTGGCGTCCTGGACATCTATGGCTTTGAAATATTCCAGGTAAGACCAGTTGGAATAATAGGGGGTTGGAAGGAGGTGATACCGTCTGACTTGCAAGAAATACTTCTAGGCAATGAAAAAAAAAATATGGCTTATGTGTGCCTTCATGAGTTCTTCATGTACCTTTGCTGAATTAGTTTCTCCTAAATATAAACTATGCTTCTTTCCACTGCTGCAGCCAACATTTCTGTGAAGCCTTTTCACGTTGAAACATTTTACTAAAGCACTCAAGAGATTACTTCATAATGATTTTGCAAAAACCTTTATATCTGAGTAACTTTTGTTTTTTAATTTTTTTTCCAGAAAAATGGCTTTGAACAGTTTTGTATCAATTTCGTTAATGAAAAATTACAGCAGATCTTTATTGAACTGACATTAAAGACAGAACAGGTAAGTAGTCCCTCTTCTTTCATCTTGTTCTATTTCTAATAATGTTTTGTTTTCAAGGATCTAGGTTTCTCCCTTTTGATAATAGATTCAGGTTTCAGACTTGTATTATAAACTGTACCTAATAAAATCAGGCAGAAAACCCATACGCTATTGTGCCTCTTAGCCCGTGAAATATAAACACCGTCTGCTGCTTTGTCTTTCTTGAGCAAGTGATGCTGTCAAGCTGGACGTATGACGGGCTGCTTTCACTACACTCTGACCCATGGACCAAGTGGAAAATGGTAACTTAGTGCCAACCCCAATTGTCTATGGCATACACTGCGTTCCAAAGGAAAAAATTGATTTCCTTAGATTTGCTCCACTCCCATCTTCCCTAAAAAGAAGCGTATTTTTAACAAAGCCGATATTCTCATTTCAAGTGTCTTACTTTTAGTTTCTTCTAAAAGTCAGGTACAGATTCCCTCTTAGTCCAGATCCCCTACTAAAGGCGGTCTCAGGGATGTTTAGTCTTGGGAGACTTCATGCGTCTGTCTGGGAAGCATTAGTGACTCCTTATTGTTTTCACATAAACCTCTGCCCTGGAATTCCAGTCCTCCGCCTGAGAGTAGAGCAAAACAACCAGGGGAGGAAGGAGGCAGGGGCTAGACCATGTAGGGCATCTTGTAGGGTGTGGCAAAGCCGGGATTTTATTGTAACTATGCTGAAACCAGTGGTGGATTTTGAGAAGGGGAGTAACATGATCTGACTTGTGTTTATGTTTCTGAAAAGGTCACGGGTTCTATTGACTTAGGGAGTGGGGTGAGGCAGGAGAAGGCAAAACGGAGTAGAAGTTTAAAACCAGTTAGGATACTGCAGTAGACAGGGCAAGAAATGGGGGGGATTTAGACAATGATGGTAGCAGTAGAGCTGGCATTGTGGTGAGAAGTGGTTAGATTCAATATACATTTTGGAGAGTGAGCCAACAGGACTTGCTCAAAATGATTAGCAATAAGCTAAGGAGGAAAGAGAGGAATCAAGGATGATACCTAGATTTGTAGCCTGAATAAAAGGGCCCGTGGTGAGACCATTTAGTGAAGGGTAAGAGGACCTAAGGAGAGGAGTCGGTTGGGTAAGGTGGGAGATGTGGAATCAAAACTGTGCTGTGAACATGGTTAGTTTGAGAGGCCTAATATACGTCTGAGTGGAGATTCCATTTAGGCAACTGGATCTATGAATCTGAACTAAATGCTGAGGTCTAGGCTAGAGAAAGAAATTCAAGAGTCATTGGCCTGTGGATGTTATTTAAAACCTACAAAATGAGGATTGAGAAAACAAGGAGGCTGGAAGACTGAGACTCTCCATCATGTAAAGGTCTGGAATGACGAAAGAGCCAGCAAGAACACCAACAAAGCAGGGCCCGTAAGGAAGGAGGAAAACCAGACAGTGTGGCATTTATCACGTTAAATGGACACCGGAAGGGCTTTCCCCTTAAGTACCCTAGATGCTAATCTGTACTCATGCCCTATATTCAATTCAAGGAGACTGTCATGGATTGAACTGTGTCCCCCCAAAATGTGTGTCAACTTGGGTAGGCCATGATTCCCAGTATTGTATGGTTGTCCTCCATTTTGTGATTTGATGTAATTGTCCTATGTGTTGTAAATCCTAATCTCTGCCTGTGGTTAATGAGGCAAGATTAGGTTATGTTAAAGAGGATTAGGGTGGGATGCAACACCCTTATTCGGATCACAGCCTTGATCCAATGTAAGGGAGTTTCCCTGGGGCATGGCCTGCATCACCTTTTATCTTACAAGAGATAAAAGGAGAAAGAAGTGAGCAGAGAGATGGGGACCTCCTACTGCCAAGAAAGAAGAGCTGGGAGCAGAGCACGTCCTTTGGATCCATAGTCCCTGCACTGAGAAACTCCTAGACCCAGAGGAAGATTGACAAAGCCCTTCCCCCAGAGCCAACAGGGAAAGACAGCCTTCCCCTGGAGCTGGTGCCCTGAATTTGGACTTCTAGCCTCATTAATTGTGAGAGAATAAATTCTGTTTGTTAAAGCCATCCACTTGTGGTATTTCTGTTACAGCAGTGCTAGATGACTAAGACAGAGACTTACATACTGCACCATATGAAGTTGCCTTTTTTGTCTGTCAAAAACTGTTGTGTGGCTCTGACCAGGATCACAACAGAGGGTTCTGGACAGAGCTGGAGAAGGCTGTAGAACAAAATTCTAACTCACAAAAAAAAGGCCAGATTTACTGGCCTAAAGGAGACTGGAGAAACCCCGACAGTATGGCCCTCAGACACCCTTTTAGCTCAGTGGTGAAGTCATCTCCAAGGTTCACTGTTCAGCCTGGGAGTGGACAGCC
>NW_004443966.1:4769853-4848378 GCF_000243295.1 Trichechus manatus latirostris | reverse complement strand
TAACTGTTAAATGAGAAACTATTTTGTTCTGTAAGCCTTCATAGCAACTCAATTGGAAGAGCGTAGCTGATGTCACCGAACTGTGCATGTAGAAATTTTTGAAATGGTGTATCTTTGGCTATGTATATTTTCACCCAAAAAAAAAGGTCAAGAAGGGAGAGGGTTGACATGTTTTGGGGTTGTTAACCAATGTCATAAAACAGTATGTGTACTACTATTTCATGAGAAACTATTTGTTCCGTAAGCCTTCACCTGAAGTACAATTTAAAAAAAAAAAAAAAATTCAAAAAAAGAATTCAACCACAAAAAAAAAAAAAAAAAAAAAAAAAAAAAAATTCAACCAAAAAAAAAAAAAAAAAAAAAACTATTGTGTGGTAACCATTTCATGTGGTTCAATCTAAACATAATAATTACCAAGCAATGAATTGTTCCTTTGCTGTCACCTCTTAAGAAAAAAGATAAAATTTAAGTTCCAAATCTTTGTTCAAGGGCATTCAGGTTTTTCTCTTCCATGGTGATCTATGTGCCTCCGATATCTATCTGTGCGCAGCTTCAGAGAATCTGGAATAATGTGAATTCCTGCTTTCTGTCTTTCAGGAAGAATATGTTCAAGAGGGAATAAGATGGACACCCATTGAGTACTTTAATAACAAAATCGTGTGTGACCTCATAGAGAACAAAGTTGTACGTATTGTGCAACGTTTCTTCTCTGCGCACGGGTTGGCATGAAGCGAGCTTTTGTTCTCTGTCGTTGTACAACAGTTGAAATGATAACGCTGATTTACAGAAAATTTTAGCATCTACATCAATCTTTTTGTGTTTCTGTATATGTGGGAAAATAGAACAGTAGGTTTTATCCTTTTAGTAAATATAAATGTAGGGATATGAATAAAATATCAACTTAACAATGGAAGTTGTTGCTGAATTCTAAGAGAAGACCATTGTCACTTATGTAGATGGCATAGGCTCTGAGGAGCCATAAAACCGCCCCTGCCGTCTAGCCCAATCATACAACTTCTAGGACTTTATCCCTAAGAAATTATTTAAAAGAAAATAAAAAGCAACGTTGGCAGAGACTCCACAGTACTGTTTTTTATAACAGCCTAAAACTGGAAACAGTAAAGAGACCCTTTGATAATACAGTCATTAAATAAACTAGGATATATCAGAGTAGGTGACTGTAACCACTAAAACAAGAAGTATAAAGACTATGTAAAACATGAGAGATGTTTATAAAATGGTGTAAAGTGAAAAAAAGGAAGACACAATAGAATGTGTGCAGTCCGGATGTGTTTTTGTGTAAACGACATCTGTGCAGTTCATAGGGTGAAAGAGACCATTAAGAAATGAGCTAAGGCCGAAGGGAAAAAAAGTTGTTTTTTTTAGGTTTTTAAAGTCAACTTAGTAGTACAAAGAGTAGAAAGCAGATAATAATCAGTGAATGACTTTGAATAAAGCTGCAGGGAATTAAATAGGTTTTTGGAAAATGGACTTTCCTTCATCTTTAAATCTCAGAGGTGACTCCCCGTTTGAGACTATTAATTGCGTTCTTGCTCAAGGGGAAAGTCTGACTTTCAAGATAGTATCGTCAGTCTAGGGAGCTGGATGCTTACTTAGGAAAGGGCCCGATAAGCATTGTATATTTTAGATGTCAGTGATGCGGACATTGGCCTTCTTGGTCCCCTCAGAACCCTCCTGGAATCATGAGCATCCTGGATGACGTGTGTGCCACGATGCACGCGGTGGGTGAGGGCGCCGATCAGACGCTGCTCCAGAAACTCCAGATGCAGATTGGGAATCACGAGCACTTCAACAGCTGGAACCAAGGCTTCATTATTCACCACTATGCTGGGAAGGTATGGCCAGAGCACAGGTTCAGAAGGAAAAATTTATCTTTTCCAATGTCTACCAGCTTTACGCCTTTGGGCTTGTAATCTGTTTTCTCATGTGGCAAATTGTATCAGTGCCCATATAGCTTCATTTCCTCGCTATGTTTTATTCACTTAACAAATAGGACTTATGAAGTTTGGGGGAGGGGACAGAACAAAAGATAGTATCCACCACCGTGCATTCTTTTTTAAGCATGAATCACCCTGGAACATATATTAACTGCTGGAGGAATGTAGAGTCAAAGTACTTTCGGGCATTATTGCCTTTCCTCCTACTGCAATCACAAAAGCAAAAAAAACAAACAAAAAACAAAAAGCCAGTTTGTCATGGTGTCAACTCATGGTGACCCCATGTGTATCAGAGTAGAACTGTGCTCCAGAGAGTTCTCAGTGGCTGATTTTTCAGAAATAGATCACCTGGACCTTCTTCCAAGACACCACTGGGTAGATTCGAACTGCCAACCTTTCGGGTAGTAGCCAGGCACTTAACTGTGCCATCCAGAGACTCTGCCACAATCACAAACCTGGATAAATAAGGGCCAAGAGCTCACTTTTGGTGTTTGTTCTCATCAAAGGCATGAGTGTTGGCTGCCTACTGGGTGCCCGGCACTTTGTGGACACTGGTGATACAAAGATAAGTTGAGGTCCTTGTTCTTGGGGACCTCCTGGTGCTGTGGAAATCCGCTAGTCTCACCTCTCACCCCAAACAGTCCTTTGTTAATCAGGGTCCCTGGTTAGCATGAACTTGTAGCAAATTAGTGCAACCTTTCTGGCACCACTTCTGAGAGAAATTGCAAAGCCTTAGATGACATGGCCCATTGCAATGAACTAATGAACATGAAGGTTTCATTTCTGTTCTGTCTTGACTAAAATCTAGGAGAAGGATTAAATTTATTACTTACACAATCCCAGTGGATCCACTGAAGAAAGGGTATGTGTTCTTTAGAACTGCAGTCCTGGTCATAGGTCATCTAGGTCATCTAGGCTGCCCAGATGCCGTTCATCAGCATCTGCAGGCCACACCCACTAAGTCAGCTCACAAGTTAATATGAGACGTCACAGTCATGATGTGACCATTCAGGATGAAATCTGAAATGCTCCATCAGGAAATAGACAGATTCGGGTGAGACTAGCCTTGTCAGCTCTGGTTTTTGTTCAGTGAAATAAAGTGCATAAAGGATAACGTTAGATCTCTTTCCATTCTTGGCCAGGTATCCTATGACATGGATGGCTTTTGTGAGCGCAACCGTGACGTGCTTTTTATGGATCTGATCGAGCTTATGCAGAGCAGCGAGCTGTAAGTGTTGTTCGGCCTCATCTGACGTGGGATGTTGGTTTGATCAAACTTCAGGTATTAAAACAAATGTGTGGTATTTGAGTGGTCAGCACTGTGTTCCTTTGAGCTGTTTCGGCTGGATTATAACCGGACAAATTGGTTCTTAAAAGAGCTTTCTCTTTTCCACTCTCAGTCTCTCGTGCCCCCAACATTTCCCTGTACTCAAACCCCAAATGCCATCTGCATGCTCTTTACAGTCCCTGACTTCATTCCAGCAACACTGTCAGGGAGAGGTGACCATCCTGGGGCTGGGCTCGGGTGGCCTTTTCTTACCATCCAAGAGTGGGACAGCCTGGTTCTGGGATATTTTGCCCTTGGAACATCACCCCAAAGATTCTCTGTGGTCATTCAGTTTTTAAAAATGGCTAATGGTTTAGAAAGACCCAAGTTAACCTGAATCTCTGAAGCACTTGGGAAATAACTCAAAAACTCAGAGGAAGACACCTGGCTGGGGGTTTGCTCCGAGATCCATTTTAGCTCCTGAGATGCTGTCTAAGCTCTCAGGGTAGAGGTAGTTGTGGTATTGCTCCTTGCAAGCCGCTCGAGTTGAACCTTTTTCAGTGTTAAAATTATTATGTTATCCATGTGTTTTGTTGTTGTTGAGAATATACGCAGCAAAACATACACCTAGTGAACAGTTTGTATCTGTGCAGTGCGGTGGCATTGATTACATTCTTCGAGTTAAAATTCTTTCCTCAGGACCAACTCTGCTGTTTCCTTTCCTCCTGTGTTTCCTGCGAAGGTCCCCGCGATCCTGGGAAATGGGGAAGGAGACATACTTTACGTGATGGGGCCTGGGCGTGCCGGGCAAGCACAGTATTGCACAGACAACAGATTGTGTAGTTCTTAGAGCTGCCTGCACCTAGGAGCTGTCCTTTGCATATCATTGCTTGAGCTCTTACAGCAGTCAGGACGGACTTCTCCAAGTGACGACGGCGAGCCTGACAATTTCAGAAGAAAAGCCCGGCTCCCGGGAGTTTCTGTTGCAGACCATTGTCAGAAGTCGTTCTCCTGTGCTTAGCTGTCTCCCCTCTCCCACCCTGGGCTCCTCTCTCTGGCCATGCTTCCTCGCATTCACAGCCCCACTCTTGAGATCTCAAATTTCCTTCAGTCCAAGACACATCGCATCCATTTGTTTTTCCCTAAAAGGGCCAGGTAAGCGCCAGTCAGGTGCACACTTGCTTCTAGAATTTTCTTTTTTTTTAAATTAAAATCCCTGGGTTATTAGATAGAGAGCTAGTTATGCTTTCACATAAATGCCTGTCATAGAGACATAGCCTATTGCTTTATAACGCATTTACTGCAAAAAATCTATGTTTGTGTCTGGTCAAGTTAGACATAGATTCCTGGAGAGGCTTCCTGGAAAGCTCAAGGTGTCCTCAAGGTCATTTAGGAGGAAGGTGAGTTTGAGTGTCAGATTGATAATTTACAAGGATCACTTTATTCCGTCAGTCACCAAATATTCATTAAGCACTTACTGTGTACCCGGCTGTGCTGCAGACACCTGAGGTACAGAGGTGGCACAGATGTCCCTCTCCTGCCTTGCTGCTGAGGACACATGTAGACAAATGGGGCCTGTTGAGAACTACTGATGACAATATATACGGAAACAGAGCCCTTGAAGTTGCCCATACGCAGAAGCACAGCTTCTCAAGTCAAATGGTTAAAGAAGGAGCCCTGGTGGTACAGTGGTTAAAGCTCTCGGCTGCTAACCAAAAGGTCGGCGGTTTGAACCAACCAGCTGCTCCTTGGGAGAAAGATGTGGCAGTCTGCTTCCATAAAGATTATAGCCTTGGAAACCCTATGGGGCAATTCTACTCTGTCCTACAGGGTTGCTATGAGATGGAATCGACTCAACAGCAGTGAGTTTGGGTTTTTGATTTGTTGGGTTAAAAAGTGCTTGTCTGTGACTGTGCCAGGCTCCAAGATATGCTTAATTTAGATTTTCTGTTTGGGGGTGGGAGGATAGAATGAGTGAGCTGCTGGCATCTTGCGGATAGGACTCTGGGATGCAGCCTCATCCTGCAGTGCGCAGGACGGACTCCCACAACAAAGAGTTATTCAGCACAAATTATCAGTAGTGCCAGGGCTGAGAAGCCTGCCGCCAAGCAAAGCAGTTCCCTGAGCCCCGGTCTGTCTTGCTTGTCTTAACTCAGCAAACCCATAGTGACCTCCACCTGATGTGTTGTAGCATCAAGGTGTATACCTCAATGCCAGTGAGCAAGGAAATCCACACGGCAAGGATTGTTAAAATTATCTCTTTGGTCTTAGACTCCAAGATGCTTGTATCTTAGAATTCTTTCTCCGTGTTTCTTTTGTCGGTTGCTCATTTCCTGGAGTCAGATCTTGATGGCGTGCCCTGCTGGTCAGATGGCATTTCTGGAGCCAAGGTTATGTGCTGCTGGACGACTCTCCCTCCTTTCTCTGTGGAAGCAGGCTGTCAGCCCCCGATGTCCTTACTGATTGCTAATCCAGTCTCTTTCTCCTTTTCCAGACCTTTCATAAAGTCTTTATTTCCGGAAAATCTGCAAGCTGACAAGAAAGGACGCCCAACTACTGCCGGAAGCAAAATAAAGGTTTGTTCTATTCTGGGAAGTTTATAGATTCCTGTAAGAGCTAGGTTTTTCTAGGAAGTCAGGAACAGCATCTCTGGGCCAGGATGAGGTCCGTAAGATGTAAGGGGACCGTCACAGAGATGCCCAGAAGTAATATTGCTGCTTGAGAAAAGGTTACAGGATGCAAGCTGGTTTGATTTGCCTGTACTGAAACCCCAGAGGATAGTAAGCACCTTCACAGCTCACTAGTCAGCAGATAATAATCAGCTTCTTTCTAAGAGGAAATGGCGTTCAACTGAGTCTGGAAGAATTCACGTTAAACTCTCAGAGAAATTTTGTGATTCGGGGCCACCTTTTGAGTTTTGATGACAGTTTTCCAGGCCAGGCCTGAGAATTTGCCAGTTCTGGAACTTAGTGTGCCTCAAGTTCCATGGGGTTTCAGAGGGCAGATTTATGCATCCTTCCCCTCTGGATGCTGCAGGCCCGTCCTCACTGTGCATTTCAGCACATCCGGCAGTGTCTCAGAGTCAGAGGACTCGCTGAGGTTCTCAGTGTCTCTTGGGAGCCCCCCATGGGCAGTACTCCATCATCTGGGCCATTGTGTGGGGAAATCCTTACTCCCTAGTTGAGAGGTCAAGTCAAATGCACTTAATAATGTAACGCTTGCAGAAATCGTCACTACACCATTTTCTAAAACTCATACGAGTTAAATAAAAAGTAAATAAATAAAACCCATTGCCAGTGAGTCGATTCCGACTCACAGTGACCCTATCGGACAGAGTAGAACTGCCCCATAGGGTTGCCAAGGTTATAGTCTATACGGAAGCAGACTGCTACATCTTCTTCCCGCAGAGTGGTCGGTGAGTTTGAACCAGGGACCTTTTGGTTAGCAGCCGAGAGCTTAACCATTCGCCACCAGGGCTCCTCACCAGTTAAATACCTTCCAATTTTATATCCAAAGAGATGGTCGAGTGGTTAGTGGTAAAGGGCTTGGGTCGAACTCGCCTGGTTTCGGATCCCAGCACTGGCTTTAACTAGCTGTGATTGCCAGCACGTGACCTAACCTCTCAGTGGCTCTTGCTTTATCTGTAAGATGGAGGTCATACTACCTATACCAAGGGGTTGCTGTGGTGACTAAAATCAGTAATCCATCTAAAGCATTTAGCGTAGTGCCTGAAACATAATCAGCACAAAATGTATGCCAGCTCCTATTGCATGTACCCGGTCAGTCCCCTCCCTGCCTGCCATCTTGTTCATCCCTGCTTAATTCTTTGTGGATGTTTGTATTTGCACGTTCTTGCTCCCAGCCTAGACTGTGCTTTCCCTCGCACTCGGTGTGCCCAGGTCTTTCCCGTCTTCCTCCACGGTGCCCTCCTGGATAACCCCCAACCTCATGGGCACCATGGTTATTATTGTCTGTCCTGTTTCCTCGATCTCGGAGTGTTCTGTGTGTGCAGCCTGCCTCCCCCGCCTTTGGTAAGCTTTCTGAGGGCTGGAATAATGGAAACGATCGGCGAAAGTTCCCGGCAATGAGAAGATTCCCATCAAGAGTAGCCTTGGGTTTTGTGGAGGAAGTCAGTTGCAAGCTGGGATTTGACTTGGAAGGTGGAGCCCTCTGGGTTCCAGGAACCTCATGTACAAAGAGCGGGAGAAATTGAGTAGCCCTGGGATGGTAGCTGAGGTGGGTTCACAGGAGCAGAGAGTGAGGGAGAGAGCAGATGGAGTTCTCATGAGGCCCAGATATTCGGTCTGTGTGAAGTTTCTGACTGATGCCTTCACTTCAATGTCCTGGATAAGGATTAGCTCTGGGCTGGAAAATCTAGTCACAAGATGGTCACGTTCAGATCCAAGGCCCAGATCATCAAGGTTGCCATGACTCACTTTCAAGTGGTCTGGATTCTCAGCCAAGGTTATTCCCTCTGAAAAAAAGGGGAGAGGAGGCTAGGGGCATTTTTCCCCCACTTGGGAGACTTGACCCCTTTCTTTCCTTTATATTCTTGTCTTATTGAATGCCACAAATCGCCACCTTTCTGGGCTGTAACCGAATGTTTAGGATTTCAAGTCTCAAGCCATCATATAGGGAGGTCAACCTGAAGTCAGCCAGCTTATCTAGCAGGGGTGGACCTCTGCATGTCCCCCTCTCCCCCCGCAATTGTACCATCTTTGGTGGATTACGTGACCTCAGTCAACCCATGTGCTGCCTCTGTGTGGGAGTGGAATTCTCCTGATACAACACTCACAGAGCAGAGAGGCTGTGTGGAGGATTTTCTCCACCTTGAGGGACTGTCTGCATATTCTCCGTTTTCTGCCTTCCTCCAAAGAAAGTGAACAGCTTTCGTCACTGGCAGCATCCACGTACACCAGGCAAAGTATTGGGTTCATTGAATAATAACTGGTGGAGCAGTGGAGAAAGAAGTTCTTAATCCCAGGGAGAGACAATAAGAACAGAATCGAAACCGTGCCAGGAGCCCCACTGTGCCCATTTTATGACAGAGGAAAATATCATATTCTGTCCCCCTCTGCAGTGATGCTGTGTGTAATACTCTGAGCAGGAGAGAGTTTGTGAAAAGCCTGATACTGTAGTCACCAGTTTGCTTCTGGCATTTTACTGCAACCGATCGCGAGGATGGGGCAGGACTGGGCAGCGTGTTGTTCTGGTGTCCATGGGGTTGAAATGGTTTTGTTCCTCAGGCAGGCTCTCTTTGCTCCGTTTTGGCATCCATCAATTCAACAAACATTCGTTGAACATCTCACTCTTACTCTGCACCAAGAATTGTATTAAATGCTGCATATAAAATGTCAGTCTCTGCCCCTGTGGATACTCCTGCAATCTAGGGAGCCGTTCCTACTGGCCCTAGAAGCTTACCAAGTGTTTGGCTTCTAAGTGAAGACTCGTCAAAGTTTCAGATTGAAGAAGCCAAAGAGTTAGGTTTTTTGTTTGTTTGCTCTCCTTCTAATTACTGATAGAAAAAGAAAATGTGCACAATTCTAATAGCTAAATATTTTTCTTACTTAAAAAGTATCAAAAGGAATTTTGAGAGGTGTGTCTCTCGTTGAATATATTTATCCTTATTTGTCTTTTCAGACACCATTCAGACTTCAGAAATTACCGAAATAATTTTTTTTTAACTTAGTTCCACATTTAATAGGGAAAAAAATGCCCTTTAAAGGAAACCAAGTCATAAACAGCCATTAAATCAGTTTTGAAGACAGGGCTTACAGTTATCAGCTGACCACGTCCAAGTGTGTTTGGATGCAATGTTAATAATGGGATGCCAAGTATATAAAAATCTGCAATTTTAAAATGTTATTCTTCAAGACCTTAAGACATATTTATTCTATATTGTAGGATAACCGTTTACCTGGAGTCTAGCAAATGAGAAAGTTCAAAATCACAACACTTGTTACCTCGAGCACTTAAGAACATGTAGAGTTCAACTTAATATTACGATCTTTAGAAGATGTTAGTAAAGAAAGCTACTGTTAGTAACGCAGGAGGGTCATAGAAGGAAGTCAAAGGTAAAGGGCAACTGTTGGCGGGGGGGAAGGTGAGGAAGGATGCCAACAGAGAATAGATTAATAAGGAAGGAAGAGGAGAACTTGGAGTGGAAGTAGCAAAAGAGATTCAGATGCAGAAGGATGCTTCATTTGGGGGATATCTGCAAAAGTTCTAGTAAAATACAAAGCAAAAAAGGTCGAGTACTCGGACCGTTGCTGTCAAGGGGAACTCAATAGGGTGAGACACAAGGACGAGAATAGAAAAGGTCCAAGCAGAAAGGTCACAGCACTGCCTTACCGTCAGCTTATAGGGTTGACGTTTAGACACTACCGTCGTTGCTGCTGCTGTCAGGTTTGCCCCTGCCTCACATCAACCCCGTGCACAATCGGATTGGACAGTTGTGATCCATAGGGTTTTCGCTGGGTGATTTTTGGAAGCAGATCACCAGGCCTTTCTTCTCCCTAGTCTGCCTTAGTTTGGAAGCTCTGCTGATACCCGTTAAATATCATAGCAACAGGCAAGCCTCCACCGACAGACGAGTGGAGGCTGATCATGAGGAACATCGGCCAGGGCCAAGTCTGCCTGGTATTATTTGTCAAAGAATGTTCTGATAGTTGAGAATATAGTTACAACTGAAACATGAGCTCAGATACTTGAAGTGGTAAAAATAAAAGCTTCAATCAAGAATCTGGTCTTAAGTGGGATGGAAGAGTAGACTGAGTGGTGAGTAAGCTGAACTGGCACTTGGTTTGCAGAATGCAGGTGTGGTAGAGCATATCTGAAGGCTGCAGAGTTGAAGGATGCTGATGGAGACAATGAGGATGCTGAGGACAGATTCAGTCAGTGGGTGTAGGGGCTTCAGCTTTGGGGGCTGTGGCTAAATTCACAAAAAGCAATCCTCTTATATTATCTAGCAAGTTGTAGATTTGCAAGTTTTGCATTTTACTCATAAGAAAATTGGGCGAATTCCCTATAAGTAACAAATAGTATGGGTTTATTTTACACATTCCCACTGACACACTTCTTGGAAGTACAGAGCCATGGCCCAATCTCTTGCACCTTCCACATCTACAATATTTTATGGATGTCATTAGGATCATCTTAATGCTATCCCTGAGGTGTTGGCATTTAAAGGAATCCTGAATCCTGGTGGCGTAGTGGTTAAGAGCTCGGCTGCTAACCAAAAGGTCGGCAGTTCAAATTCGCCAGCCACTCCTTGGAAACCCTATGGGGCAGTTCTACTCTGTCCTGTAGGGTCGCTAGGAGTCGGAATCGACTCGACAGCAATGAGTTTTGTTTCAAGTTTGAGTCTTCTGGAAGTAAAATCTATGTTCAGGGTGCTTGTGTATTTTATTAGTTTATAATGTTTTAAGATTTAAAATGGAACTGTAGGATATAATTAACAGAATATTCAGATTTTGGAAACTCCTATTTCCTTGATTATAAATGGGAATATCCTATATGTAGTAACACTTGATTGTGAGGCTTCGCTGAATTCTGTATTGTTGTGGTTGAAAGGAACCAGTGTTTCGGTTTGGACCAAAGATTGCTGCTACAAGGAAACAGACTCTAACTCAGAGCTGCTTGAGATGGTTTAGACTACGGCGCTGTCTAAGTGACGCGGGACCTCTAACAGGGTGGGATGTGTGAGAGACGATGTGGGTGTTTGGACTGCTTGGATTTTTTAAAGTTTTTTAAGTTGGTTGACTTTTAACATCTATTCCAACCTTTGAGATATTAGAGGTCTTCTAGACCAATCCCCTTATTTTACAGATGGGGAAACCAAGGCCCAGAGAAATTTAGTGATTTGTCACATAGCTTACAAAATGCAGAACCAAAACCACAACCCAGGCCTGCTAATAATCTGTGTTGAGGGTAGAATGAGGTACTATCACCCTAAATCTGTTCTGATTGTCCTGCCTACCTTCATATCTTGATCCCTGCTCCTATTAGCGCGTGCCATTTGGAGTTTTCTGTGTAGACTCATGGACTCTACTTGACCAGAATCAGGAGCTTTACAACCACCTCAGCAGAAATCTAAAGTTGACTCATATCTTTGGAAATCTGGAATAATTTCGATGGTTAAGATGTTTGCTGAGATTAATTACCCCTCCACCTGAAGACTTCTGTCTAATCCTAGCTCACCCAGTTGCTTCCTTTTATACCACACTAAATTATCTCCTATCTTTGTTAGGAACGCGATATGGGATTGTGGTTAAGAAACAGACTTTGGTAGCTCACAGACCTGGGTTCAAGCCCCACTTCTGCTGCTTATTAATTATGGCACCTTGAGCAATAGTGTAATACTTTAAGCCTCAGTTTTCTTGTCTCAGATGCAGGAGTAATAATAGTAGCTACCTCTTAGAGTCGCTGGGAGGCATAAATGCAATAATCCACATGTCCCGCCATGATGCATACCCTGTAAAGGCTACTCACCTCTCTTTTGTGCTAGAGAGAAAGAACTATGTCAAATGACATGTAAGCTGAAGTCCCACTTGCCTCTTATGCTGAGTGCAGAGAAGGTACGATAGTGTTCCCTTTTCACCATTTTCTTCAGAAATGCCTGCAAAGTTATTCTTGCCATTTTGGAAATTAAAAAAAAAACTAAAAGTGCTGTTATTAGCAACTCTGCAGTCCCTCCCAAGGGTCAGTTCATGTATTGCAAAGATAGATTTCTTCTGAGGTGCAGTGATCTACATCAGCAATTTACTTTTTCATCACAGAGCTTTGCTTTGGTTATGGAACCTCTGCAGCTTTGTCCTCGATCTCAAGGACTCCGAAGAACGCTGTATTCCAAGCATGTAAACAGAGGACTACTTCTCCAGTGAACACCTGTTGCTGTCTTTGTTTATTGTAGTAAATGTATAACGGGCCAGAACATTGGCCATTTCGACATTCTTCACACGGACAGTTCAGCAACATTAACTTATATTCCTCATACTGTTCAACCATTACCCTTATCCACTCCCAAATTATTCCAGCAACACCAGTGAGCATCTCGCTTGGAATATATGCAGAGCTTTTCTCAAGGGTTTCAGGTTTCCCAAACCCATGAAAACAGAAAAGCCCTAATTGAGAGAGGGCTGTCTTCTGCAAGCGAATCACTTCTGCTCACTTTGTAATGGTTTTCTGGCTTTGGGGATCCCTTTTCACTATTTTCTTTTAGAGGTTTTCTCTCTTCATGTTGATTTGCGTGGAAGGAGAGTTTGCAGATGTGCCCATCCCTGACCCACAGGGCGAGCTCTGCTGTGTGGTGTGGGGGAAATGCTGATGTGAGCACTGCTCCTGTCTTCAAACCAAGTTTGAGATTCTCATGATTTGAAAGACACCAGAAGCAATCCCAGCTTTGTCTGTGTGGCCTTTTCTGCCTGAGCTCAGTTCCGCTTTGGGCAGCCAGTGAGCAGGTGGTGATAGATGATTTTGTAGGAAATGTTTTAGCTTTGAGAAGGAGTAAGTTTTCTAATGCACTGAAAGTGCTCCAACGAAGTCTCATGTTTGAAAAGGATACACTGAGGAAGAAGGTGGATGAAATGGCATGTAAGAGATTGGTAAAATCTGAGTTTTTATGAATCTTGCATCCTTTGACAGTTCATTTCCATCATTGTTAATAGGGTGGTTCTTCACTTAATACGGTGGTTCTTCATTGATCGCATTGCCAGGAAAGAAAGGGCAGGGAAATTTGATGATTTATCCTTGCAAATAATTTGCCAAAAAGAAGTTTAATGAGAACAAAGTAATTGCAAAAGCCCTACATCCATATAAAAATGAACTTAATTTGTCTATAGCTTACGTGCTTCTTTGTACCATGTGAAAAGAATTGTATGAGAAGGTTTTTTTTATTATTGTTTTATTTTCTTAACTGTACTAAAGATGCCTAGTTGCTTTCAAAGAGCAAATTTCAAACACATTCAGTAGTGTTAAAAATCAGTAAAGCCTTTAGAAAGTTGAGTAGACCTTACTTAAGTTCAGTGAACAAATTGTCATAAAGATTAATTTCTACCTATAGAGTTCCACACTACAGTCTCACACGAAAGTGTTCTTTGAAAGTTGGTCTGCTTTGCGGGAAGTTCTTTGTTACTAACTGTTATTACTCTTCCTTCCTAGAAACAAGCCAATGACCTTGTGAGCACCCTGATGAAATGCACACCCCACTACATCCGCTGCATAAAACCCAACGAAACCAAGAAACCCAGAGACTGGGAAGAAAGCAGGTATGGAGAAAATGGCAGATGGGGAGATGGGAGCAGACGTGGGTGGGCTCTGCACATTTTCCCTCTGCCCAAGGTACACTGTCGTGCCCCCAAGGCAGGAGCAATTTAAATTGCCCCCAAGTGTGTTTGCCCTGCCCTCGCGTCTTAACTTTTTCAGGACCAAGCCTATGTATCTCATTTTTCCCCTTTATCTTTCTCTTTTCTTAAAATGTTAGCAGTGCCATTCAGTTCAGAATGAGCAATTTATAATGCTGATCTTGGCTAGTCTGGGGCAGATTTAAAAAAATAAAATACCGCAGAGTCATAATGGTTACAAAATTAGTTTGAGGCTCTGTAGTCTTAGTACACTCAGCTCCTAAACGGTGCCCACAGGATGTGGCCGAAAATGCTTAGCTCGGGTTGAAAGTGAAGGTACGGAGAGCTGGGTACAAGCAACCTATCATTTACTGTTGCTCATGAAGCTACTGAGGACATGCTGTAGGTTCTGTAGTTGCCACTGAAGAGCGTACAGAAGAGCAGCGTGACTGTATCTGGGAGGGAAGGGACCAAAGGAAAGATGTGGGCCACGTGTGTTCACTGGGCCCTTTTCCTCTATGACTTCTGGGCAAGCCTGGGTCACTGTGCCACATCATTGTGCATGTGCAAGGTGCAAGAGATTGGGCCACGGCTCTGTATCTCTAAGAAGTGTCTCAGAGGGAATGGATGAAATACTTTTATTAGGGGCTTGGCCTCTGCAGGATGAAATGGGGGTATTGAGTAAGACATATGTTAAGATGATGACTAGAGAATGTAGATTTTGCCCCTGGCTGGGGGCTCCAGACAAACATTCCTGATCTAACCATCCAGAGGAACATGGGAGGCGGGCTGGGCGACCCTGTCCACAGAGAGGACCCTGGCATAGTCATGTCCCAGGATGTGAGCATACCAGAATTGCTGTCTCTTTTCTCTTTTGGAGAAAAGAAAACAGACTCTTTTAGGGATCAAGTTACTTAAGATTTAACTTCAATGGGAGGACCAGGATTAAAATTCACAGCTGCTAATTACCTCCTGAAGGAGTCCTGGTGGCGCATTGGTGAAGCACTCAGCTGCTAACCGAGAAGTCAGCGGTTTGAACCCACAAACCACTATGCAGAAGAAAGATGGGGCGATCTGCTTCTGTAAAGATTACAGCCTAGGAAGCTCTATGCGGCAGTTCTACTCTGTTGTATAGGGTCGCTTTGAGTCAGAATTGACTTGACGGCAACGGGTTAATTACCTCCTCGGAGGGACATATATAGGTCCATTGCCCATCTTACCACCAAGATTTTTCCTAAGCCATGGCAGACAGATAATACTTGATTCTTTACAGGATGGAAAAGATAAGTAGTAAGGAGAACGCTCAACCTCAAATATTCACTGTCAGAAAGTTCTTCTTTATATGTGAATACTTCATGGTACGGTCTATTTTCTCGTCTTATGAGGTCCTACTACTTAGATGTAGGAGACTTCCATTTTGTCAATCTCCAGTCTTTTTGAATAATCTCATCCATAGATGCATGTCCCTAAGTCTTCTTTTCTATTTAATTGTTGAGATTTTTCAATTTTCTGTAATCTAAGATCCTTCTGCAACAATCGCTGGTAATGATATTCAGGCTCTGATGAGGAACTCACACCTCCTTAGGTGATCAATCCATCTTTGGATGATTTTCACTTTTACGAGGCTCTCACAGTCATTCTCCAAGGCAGTTTTTCCCTGGTCCTGGGTCTGAATCTGCCATAAGAATTATTCTCATTACTGTTCTACTTGACAGCTCTTCTGATGGTTCAGGAAGTCAGGGTGGCCATTGTGTTTCCCTCGCATCTTCTACGGGCTAATCACTCTCAGTTCCTTCAGCACTTCCTCTTGGGACCGGAGTCCAACCATTCTCCATCTTGGTCATTCTCCTGGACATAGTTTGTCCTCTGTTTCTTTGAAATGTATAGTAGCTCAGTTTCTCCTTTTTGGCCAAGAGGGAACCAGCATTGTGATATCTTCCCACCCGTAGGTAGAAGAATGTTCTTCTTTGCCCTCTTAACACTGGTTCTCAAACTTAAGCGTGCATCAGAATCCCCTGGAGGGCTTGGTAAACCCAGATTCCTGGGCCCCCCTTCCCGAGAGCTTCTGATGCAGTAGGCCTGGGGTGGCACTCAAGAATTTGCATTTTCAAAAAGCTCCCAGGTGCTGCTGGTGCTGCTGGCCTGGGCACCACACTTTGAGAATCACTGATCCAGAGCAAAGGGCTAGACTGGGATGTGGAAAACCTAGGTCCTGGTGCTGGCCTCATTTTTGAGCAAGATACTTAATCTCCCCAGTCCTCAGTTTCTTCCTCTTTAAACTGAGAGGGTCAGTCTAGAATAGGATCTCCAAAGAAGCACCCTTTTCTTTTTTAACTTTATATTACAGAAAACTTAAAAATAGAATCATATTATGAATCCCCATGTACTCATCACCCAAATTCGTTAATTACAACTCATGCAATCTTGTTCCAACTCTATCCCCACCCATTCCCTCCTTTCTGTCTGGTTATTTTCAAGCAAACCCCAGACATCATGTCCTTTCACCTATAAATATTTCAGTATAAGAATTCTGTATGAACATAACCACAGTTCCATTATCACACCTAAAAATGAGACTGATTTTTGTTATCAAATATGGATTCAATGTTCCAATTTTTCTGATTGTCATATATTTATTAATTTTTTTTTTTTTTACAGTTTGTTTGAATCAGGATCCGAATAAGGTCCATAAATGGGAATTGCTCTCCTTTTTTTCTTCTGACAGTATATTGTTAAAGAAACTAGGTTATTTATTCTGTAGAGTTTTCCCTGTCTGGATGTTGTAATCTGCATCCCTTTGGTGCCATTGATATGTTCCTCTGTCCCCTATATTTCCTCTAAATTGGTTCCTACATTTAGAGGCTTGATCAGATCCAGGTTTAATTTTTTTATTTCTTTTTTGCAAGAATACTTCGTAGGTGGTGTTGTGTTCTTCCATTGAGGGCATGTGGTGTTTGGCTCCTATCTTTGTGATGTTAGCAGCCGTTGATGACCAATGCCTGTATCCATTAATTCATTATGGGTTGCAAGATCATGGTATTTTAATTGTATTTCTTCGTTTATTAGCTGCAAAGCACCTACAGGAAAAAATACCCTTAAACAACTTTATAGTAGTCTGAGCTACCACGCAGTGTTTTCGGCCGTCCCTCTGTCTATCCATTCATGTTGCCAGTTACTCTAAGTGTTGTGCTGGGGTCGGGGGGTTAAAGACGGAAGGAATGGCCCCTATTGTCGGGGACCTCTTGGTCTCATAAAGTGACTCTGAAGATTCTCAACCTGGGAGACAAGTTTTCTTTCTCTCTGGAGGGAGAGAATTTCCCATCAGCCTGTAGAAAGGGTTTTGTAGCATAAATGGTAAGAATTAATGATGAAGTCCTAGCTAGGAAGAGATCAGGAACGTTCCCAGGGCTGTTCCCCTATGTCTGTCAGTCTGCCTCTCTCTGTCTCTGTGTCATTCTGCACTCACCCCGTCATGCATACACATCTCAGGCACATGCGTGTGCCTACAAACACATGCACACACACACAGCAGAAGGGGTGGTGTCATAGACAACCCCAGAAATAAATTACAAGAGTCTTGGAACCAGAGGTGGTACCAAAGGGTGCTTAGCCCACCCTCCCCAGCTACTTCAAACTCCATTCATCTGTCCTGCCCCAGCCCTCCCAGCAAGCATGATCGTAAATGAAAACATCTCACTTGTCCCACAAAGGCAGCACCTCCCGTCGCACCCTGTTCGCTCCCTGCCACGTTGCTCGGCTTCAGGTTTCTTAATTGTGCAGTAGCTGCTGCCTGAAGGGTCCTCAGTGCTCACCTCCTTCCCCTAAAACCCAAATTGACTTGTTGGATATCAGAAAAAGGAGAAAGTAAGAGTCGTTCATTTTATTCAATAAATCTGCCAAGGATTTTCCCAAGTGGTGTTGTCCCTTTTTTAATTTGTCTTTGTTACATCCCTTACTTGAATTACAGCAAGGAACTTCATGACATTAGTATACCCATGCCAACTCGTTGGTCACGCGTTGATTTCTATTTCCAGTAGAACTCCTCCCCAGTCAGCCATTCGGGTTGGTTGCATGATGGATGGTTTCACGTTATGGGAGTTTGAGTGTTGGTTGGTGTCTGAGTGTCTTAGAAAGGCCAGTGTGCTTGGCTGACGGGGATTACACGGTCTAATGAAGTTCCACAAGTTTATGGGGTGTGGTTTTTTTTTCTTTTCCCGTTGAAAATGTGTTTTTGTTTGGCTTCTGGCAATGTTGCTTGCCCTGGATTCTGAATTGCTGCCCCAGCAGTCTCAGGTCTTGACCTACTTGAGCTAACGGCTGAGAATAGTCTTTTTTTTTTTTTTCTTTTCTTTTTTTCCTTGTACTTTTAGATGAAGGTTTACAGAACAAACTAGTTTCTCATTAAACAATTAATACACATATTGTTTTATGACATTGGTTGCCAACCCCACAACATGTCACACTCTCCCCTTCTCGACCTTGGGTTCCGCATTACCTGCTTTCCTGTCCCCTCCTGCCTTCTCATCCTTGCCCCTGGGCTGGCGTGCGCATTTAGTCTCATTTTGTTTTATGGGCCTGTCCAATCCTTAGGTGAGGGGTGAACCTCAGGAGTGTCTGGGGGCCATACTCTCGGGGTTTCTCCAGTCTCTGTCAGACCAGTAAGTCTGGTCTTTTTTTGTGTGTGTGTGAGTAGAATTTTATTCTACATTTTTCTCCAGCTCTGTCCGGGACCCTCTGTTGTGGTCCCTGTCAGGGGAGTCGGCAGTGGGAGTCGGGCACCATCTCCCTGTGCTGGACTCAGTCTCGTGTCAGGTGTGGTACTTGTGGTCCGTTATGGGGACAGTCTTGAAGAGGACTCCTCCAGAGAGGAGCAGACCACCTAGCCAAGGGACAAAACTGGGCAGTACCGGCCTTGCTGATGCTTACAGAAGAGGTGGTGGCACTCCAGGAATATGCAAAGATCAACTTGGATCCCTAGATTAGTGAAATGTTAAATATTACAGGATTTGCTAAGCTGATTGCCCTGTTGAAGAAAATGTCCTTAAGAAAATTTCCTGATTATGGAAGTTACAATGAATGAACCATTATTTACTATGAGGAATATTTTTTCCTCATTGATTCATGGGAAATGAACTTTTCTACTTACATCAGTGGGTGATGCGTTCTCTGCTTCAAAAGTTTAGAGCGAGGCCAATATTTAGGAAAAGTACATTAAAATGAGCAAATATGTGAAATGGGCAACCTTGAGTGTATTTTCTTACTAGAGAAAGAGAACAGGCCGGTGGTGAGTTTGGGATTTGGGGGAGAAGAAAAGTTAATTACTTTCCTGAACCACATTTCTACTCCTTTAGTTAACCAGACAGTTGAAATAAAATATAGTCGTTGTTTTCTCTCTCTCTGACTTACCCAGGCAGAGGTGTATGTTGAATATTAATTCTTTCATATTAAAGCTTTTGAAATGTTAGTTGAAGGCAGTGATGGTTCAGTGGTAGAATTCTCAACTTCCATGTGGGGGACCTGGGTAGGATTCCCAGCCAGTGCACTTCGTGCCCAGCCACCATCCATCTGTCAGTGGAGGCTTTTGTGTTGCTAGAATGCTGAGCAGGTTTCAGCAGACCTTCCAGACTAAGACAGACTAGGAAGAAAAGCCTAGCAATCTACTTCTGAAAATCAGCCATTGAATACCTCATGGATCCAGTGATCCACAACCAGTCGTGGGGATGACGCAGGACCGGGCAGTGTTTCATTCCACAGTGCTTGGGGTCGTCCTGTAGTGGAGGCTGATTTGATAACAGCTAACGACAACAACAGATGTTAGTTATCTTGAAGGGGTATATATTTGTGGATGTTAACTCTAATGAGGTCAATCAGATGTTACACTTTTCAGACATTCCTCATGGTATGACCTCATCATCCCATGACAGGCAAGCTTGCGACCCCCCTTTGGGCTTGATTTTCCTTTCCACCCCCTCCTCTCTACACCCCGTCCTCCCTACACCCCCTCCTCTTCCCACCAGGTCTAAAATCAATGTTAAATTTGAAGTTTGATAACAAAAACAAATCCAGTGTCATTAAAGTTAAAGGTTTCCTCTTTTGAAATACCAATATTTTTGTTCATAATCTGGGTAATGGGTACATAGGTTTTTCTTCTGTTATTATTCCTTAAAATAGATATGTAATGCTCTCTTGTATAATTGCTGTATTTCATAATAAAATAATTTATTTATATAAAGACTAATCATCTCAGAGCTTGGCTCAGTCTCTGAACACTATGAATTGTAGCCTTTCAGGCATGTTTCCCTATAGCTCAGAATTGGAGGCGCGGAAAGACCATGGGTAGGAGCGAGGAGTGGGAGAATTACCAACTAATGGCCTGGCTCCATTTTCGCCTTTATAGGGTAAAGCATCAAGTGGAATACCTGGGTCTGAAAGAAAACATTCGGGTGAGAAGAGCTGGCTACGCTTATCGGCGCATCTTTCAAAAATTCCTACAGAGGTAATGGCTGGTAGCTCTGGACTCCTTTTTTTTTTTTTTGTCTTTTTAACAACTTTGTTGAGATGTAATTCACTTACATGCAGTTCGTCCACTTAAAGTATAAAATTCAGTGGCTTTTAATATATTCACATAGGTGTGCGTCTGTCACCACAATCAATATTAAAATATTTTCATCACCCCAAAAATAAATCCTGCTTCCCTTAGCCATCAGGTCCCACCCACCTTCTCGAACCTCTCCAGTCCTAGGCAACCGCAATTCTGATTTCTGTCTCTGTAGATTTGTCTGTTCTGGACTTTTCATATAAATGGAATCCCCATACGTGGTCCTTTGTGATTGGCTTCTTTCCTTAGCATAATTTTTTAAGGTTCATCCACGTGGTAGCACGTATTGGCCCTTCATTCTTTTTATTACCAAACAATATTCCGTTCTATAGATATGCCACATTTTATTTCCTCATTCACTAGCTGAGGGACTTCTGGATTGTTTCCATTTCTTTGGCTGTTATGACTCATGCCGCTATGAACGTTCATGTACCAGTTTTTACGTGGACTTGTTTTCAGGTCTCTTTGATCTCCACCTGGGAGTGGAATTGCCGGGTCAGGTGTATAAGCATTTTGAGGAAGTGCCAGGCTGTTTGCACAGCAGCTGCTCATTTCCCACGCCCGCCAGCATTGCGTGGTGTTTCCAGTCTCTTCATTTCCTTGCTGGCACCTGGGAGCGGCTGACTTTTTGATTCTAGCCCTCCTCGTGGGTGCGAAGTGCTACCTCAGCGGGGACTTGATAGGCATTTCCCTATGGACTAATGATGCTGAGCATCTTTTCATGTGCTGATTGGCCATTTGGTTATCTCCTTGGGAGAAATGTCTGTTCAAGTCCTGTGTCCGTTTTTTTAATTGCATTATTTATCTTGTCGTTATTAAGTTGTCATGGACTGTGTCCAGAAGTATTTGGCAAGCTGGCCATTTAGGGTAACAGAAGGTCAAGAATTCATGACTGTGACACAGGCAGGGCTCAGGATTAACGTGACTGAGTAAATTCATAGTATGAAGACAGTTTCGGGAAATACTTAGCCCAATTAAGAAAACAAGCTTAAAGTATTTAAAATATATTTGGCTGGCCCTACACAGTGGTTAAGAGCTACAGCTGCTAACCAAAACCTTGGCAGTTCGAATCCACCAGCTGCTCCTTGGAAACCCTATGGGGCAGTTCTACTCTGTCCTGTAGCGTTGCTATGAGTCGGAATTGGCTCAACGGCAACGGGCTTTTTTTTTACACTTTGATTGCTCTTATTTTGTTATCTATTTTTGAAAAGAATACAGTGTAGTGCCCTAAACTATTATATGATTCTGATTTCTCTAATGATTCTAAATTAGTGGAGTTCCATTGTATTTTTCTACATCTGTTTAATTTTGTTTCAGAAAAGAAAACCGTATTTTGTATTTCACTCAGAAAATAATTATATCTTCCTTGTGTGTGATACAGGGGCAGGATATAAAGATTTTTTTTCATTAAAATTTTTTATGCTCAGTGAAATAAGTTAATCACAAAAGGACAAATACTTTTTGGTCTCACTAATATGAAATAACAGGAATAGGCAAAGTGTACAGAGAGCAAAGTTTATTAGTGGTTACCAGGGGCAGGAGGGAGGGGAAAGGGTGAGTTTTTCTTTAGTGTCTGTTTATGAGGATGGGAAATCTGGGGACGATTATGGGTGAGGGTTGCAGAACATGGTTAACTGATAATCACTACATTGTGACCCTGAAAAATGTTGTGTTACGTATATTTTTACAACAATAAGAAAAACTAAAATTTTATGTAAGAAAGAACTAGCAGGTTCTAGAGAAGCTTAATTCTTTGAAGCTGAGCCCTTCTAAGAAGACAGTCTTCCCTTTGGGGTCGCTGTTGTTTCTTGTGTCTTGAGATGAGGACAGCTGAACCAGTGGTCATCGATATGGAAGGTCATTGTTATGTGCCCGTCGAGTCAATTCCTCGACCCCACAGGACAGAGTAGAACCGCCCCGTAGGGTTTCCTAGGCTGAAATCTTTCGAGAAACCCATCAGGTCTTTTTCCCGCTGAGCTGCTGGTGGTTTGAACCACCAACCTTTTGCTTAGCAGCCGAGCGCTTAACCACTGTGCCACCAGGACCCCTTAAAAAGGCGGGCAGGAGGGTTATTTCCCTACAGCAAAGCGTCTCTGACTCCGTCTCCACATAGGGTTCCCGGTAATTTTGGAGGCTGGTTGGACTAGGAATAAACTCACCCACACCACTCTGGGAATTAAAGGGCCCACTATACCAACAGTGCGAGCAAGCCTCTATGAAAGGAAGGATTTAGGAAATAAATTTCTAGAGCCCTTGCATCACTATAACAGCATGCATGTGCTGATGAAGAGCAGACAGGTGAATTATAAAGGACCAAGCTCTGCCTTAAATGGATCAGTAATACTAGTTTAGAAAGGGCTTTGGGTTTCTCAGCCTCAACTGTTAACATTTTGGGCTGGAGAATTAATTATTTGTTGTGGGGGAGTTATCCTGTGCCTTGCAGGATGCTTAGCAACTTCCCTGGCCTCTGCCTACTAGATACCAGTAGCATCCTCCCAGTTTTGACAACCAAAAATTTATGCGACATTGTGGGATGTCCCCTGGGGGACAAAGTCAGTTGAGAACCACTGGCACAGATAATCATTAAAGTTTCAGCAAAACTGCATTTCTTTGAAAATACTCTTCTTTAGTTAAGAAAAAAGTTACAAACAGAAAATAGTGAATGCAAGTATTCCCTGTCTTTCCCTAGTTCAGAAAGACCCACACTCAACAATCTAAAATGTTTATAATTATATCCTTCTTTAATATTTTTCCTGTGCTTGAAAATTCTCTATTTCATATTTGAAATTTCTCTTTAGGCATTACTATTAAAAACTGATCAGACGTTTTTGTCTAATTTGATTTTTTTTTTTTTTTCTGAGAAACCAATTATGAAAGACCTCTTTCTTACCACTTTATTAAAAAAAGGAAAGAAGGAGGGGAGAGGAAAGAAGGCAGGAGAAGGGGAGAGAAGGAAAGAGAAGAAGGGAGGAAGGAGAGAAAGAAAGAAAGCTGATTTCCATAAGCAATACTGTGAGCTGCACAGCACTGGGGACAGCAGGGCATCCGTGTACTCCTGCAGGAAGGCTCTGTGCCTTACCATGTCCAAGGCACCCTGAGAAGGCTGTGTTACTTGTTTGCAGCTCCTGAACAGAGCTGTGACGTGACCTCGCTGGGCATACTGTTGAGACCTCTCTTGGTGCCACACCAGCCCGTGGCGCCATGCAGGGTGGTGCCTTCCATAGAGTAGGCATTTAGTGAGTTTCTCTTCTGCCCCTTACATTGAGTGGCTTTCCTGGAAATAATTCTACCCTTGGATGCCTTCCTCCTTAGCTCTCCCACTGGGATTTTTTCCTCCAGAGGAGATGAATGAACCTGTCTTATTACAGCCAAGCTTTTTTGTTATTGTCATACTTCTCTTGGCTGAACACGCTGGGAGGGTAATAAACAAAATAAAGTTTGAAAGTAAATTTATTATTTAATCAACCATTTTCAGTCTTCCACGCTATATTTCAAAGCTGGTATTCAAACAGTCCAACACTCAAAAAGACTTGAAGGCCAGGCATGTCAATGGGCAGATAATATTTCGCCCCCAGAACATGGCGTTTTCCATAAGGTATGTGAGTCTGGGATCCTGGTCATGCAGAATTCATCCAGAGTCTGCCATTGACTATCTCATTGCATGATCCCCTACAAGTAATTGAACCATCTTATACTTTTATTTTCTCCATGGCTGAGAGAAAGGGCTATATTTATAACATTGCTTTCTAGGTATCTACAGAAAGGCTGCTAAGTGAGAATTACAGAGTAGAAGCCTGAAGAAAGGGGTATATTAACACCCAGCACAACTATCCACACGTACATGCATTATACCTCTGCCCGTGGAATGGAAATCCAGAGGTCTAAACAGAGGCACGCTAACAGGCACTACCTGGAGCATAATGGTGGCTTAGAAAATAGGAAGCAAGGACTTTTTTTGCGTGTCCATTTCCTGTCTGAAAATCCTTGATATTAATCAAAACTATCCCTTGTGACTGAGTATTGGAGAGCAAAAATTAAAAGGCACCTCAATTCTTCTGCCGGTAGGCCATGTACTCTTGAAGTAAATCTGGTACTGCTTTAAGCAGCGGGTGGATGAATCCTTTTCTGACACCTTCACAGTATGACTTTCATGCCTTTAAAAAGTCTTAGAAAGCTGTTAGATATGACAGCCATGTTGGGTCTCAGCTGGGGAACATACCTTTAAATTCTTGAGAAAACATCTCTTTGAGCTAAGAACGTGTACTCCTTATTGTGGTTGGAAGAAAGAAGTCCAAATATAGATTCTGATCGTTAGGAAGAAAATTGCAATATAAATGAAGAGATTGGCATAGTTTCTCTTGTAGCAAGATTTACAGGTCCTCGCAAGCATTCTTCCTTTGACCTGGCTCCTCAGAATGTAGGGTGGAAAAGGGATACTCTCAGGAAAGGTATTCCATGCCAGGGACAAGACAGAAGAAAGTCTAGGAAGCCCAGGAGAGCTTGAGGTGGTAGAAAGTGTCCTGGCTACCAGCATTTGTGTGTCCTGAGGATCTGAAACATCCTTAACCGTACGTGCCAGTGGCCGGAGGTCACTGAGGACTTGGCCACACTTCCTCTGAGGAGGAAACATTTGAGAGATAACCAGGATCTAACCAGTCTAAGGGCAGGGAAGCATACCCAGGCAAAGAGAATAGCAACCCCAAGGCCTTGAGGTGAAATGTTGGCCTATTTGGGACTTAAACTGAAAACGCCTGACGAAAGAAGTGTAGCTATTACCATCTCTCCATAGTTATCCTGGGCACCAATTAGTAGCCCCACTGTCTTGTGCAGCCTGATCTCTCCACTGTGTCCTGGAGAAGGACGGCATGAACCAGGTATACCAAGTGGGAGAGCATTGGCTATGGGTGAATCTGATTCTGTCTTCTGAGGGAACTGTGGATCCTCAAGGCCAGTCCACTCTTCCCAAGCCTTTCTTCTCACCAGACGTGCTGGGCTGCCAGAAGTCAATCTAATCCTGGTAGTAGCTCCTGGGAACCAAGAGGACCCTGGCTTTTCTCAAAATGTGTCGGCACATAGGCTTCACGCCCACATAATCCTCTTCTGATTTTCCCTCCCTCCCTTCCTTCCTCCCTTCCTTCCTTCCTTCCTTCCTCCCTCTCTCCCTCCTTTCCTCCCTCCCTCCCACCTCAGGTCTTTGATACCTATTGTATTTGACATCTTGGAATGAGCTTTTCTTTCCTCTATTATATCAGCCTCTGATTATAAACCTTTCAACATAGTGGACTTTATCACCTTTAAAAGAAATATTGACATATAAGCCAATCCTTGGCTTATATGTAGTGCAGTGATTAAAGAGACAAATTGGGGTTCGAATTCCAGCTCTGACATTAAGTAGCCTTGGGCAAGTCTCTATTTGCCTTCGTTTCCTATTCTGCAAAATGGGAAGCTGCACCTCCTCTGGTTGCTGTAAAAATAAAATGTGATCATACATCTAAAGCACCAAGAATAGCACCTGGAGCAGACAGAGCATCCCAGCAATGGTAACCTTTAATGTTAGCTATTATACTGGGCGGAAACCCTGGTGGCGTAGTGGTTAAGAGTTCAACCGCTAACCAAAAGGTTGGCAGTTGAAATCCACCAGGTGCTCCTTGGGAATCCTGTGGGGCAGTTCTGCTCTGTCCTATAGAGTCGCTGTGAGTTGGAATCCACTAGGCAGCAACCAGTTTGTTCTTCAGGATCACACTGTGCGCCAAGCGTGGTTCAGATGCTGGATGTGCAACTACGAACCACACAGACATGGCGCCCTCTCATGGAGCTTTCATCCTCAAAAATGAGGCATAAATCAACCAAATCAACACAAATGTGAATATAGTTATAAATTATGATACATGCTGTGAGGGAAAAATAGTATTTTCTGGAGAATAATGGGGTTAGGGGTGCAATTTGTGATTGGATGGTCTTCTGAGACCTCTCTGGAAGTATCCCTGAAGGTGAGGCTTGATGCCTTGAGTACAAGCCAGCCAAGGGAGGCGTTTGGAAAACAGCACTCCTGGTGGAGGGAGCAGCATCAGGAAGGCTCCGAGGGGGCATCTGTTTTAGTGTGCACAAAGAACAAGCCGGCCTTCCAGGAACATAGGGAGCCAACAAGACAGTAGAAGAGACAAGGTTGAAGAGTAGCCAGGGACCAGATCACTGTGGGCCTCAGGACTCCAGGTGGACAGGATTTCAAAAACAGCTGCTTGTAGGGAGCTTTGTGAAACTCTTTCACATGAATTGCTATGTGCTCTGAAGAAATCGGGGGAAATTAGCATTGAGAAAAGACCATTTGATTTTGCCAAAGAAGTGTAGTTGGTGACCTTCAGCAACGCTATTTTTAAACAGTGGTAGAAAGGAAAGCGGATTTTCACTAGGGCGTTAACATGGTAACGGTCAGAGTAGGAGGCAGTTCTGTAATGGGCATCCCAGATCCAGAGGATTTTTCCAGTCGCTGAGGTACATCCCTGAGTAAGCCTTTGAGCAGTGGTAGATGGATCACCTGTACCCCATCAGCGCTGGTGCCTCTAGAACAAAGCTCCTGTCGCCTACCAGGTGGTCCCGTCTGAGTCTGCTGCTTCTCTCCTTACTTGTCCTCACAGATACGCCATTCTGACCAAAGACACCTGGCCATCATGGAGAGGAGACGAGAAGCAAGGTGTCCTCCACCTGCTGCAGTCCGTCCACATGGACAGTGACCAGTTCCAGCTGGGGAGGAGTAAAGTGTTCATCAAAGCCCCAGAGTCTGTGAGTGTGCCTGCGTCGCTGCCCCCTCCCCTCAGGGCCTCCGCCAGCCCCTCCTCACTCGTGGCTACTTCTTTTTCCCATCCTTCCTTCATGCCTTAAATGTCATCTCTTCAAAAAAAGGCACTCGCTCCCCTCCCAACCTAAGTTAGTCGTTCCTGGCACCCCTTCCATCTCAGAGTCTGTCACCAGCCCATTCACCTCCTTCATAGCACTTAAATCAGTTGCCTTCCAGTTGATTCTGACTCACGGCGACCTCGTGTGTGTCAGAGTAAAAACTGCTCTAGGGGGTTTTCAGTGGCTGATTTTTTAGAAGGAGATCAACAGGGCTTTCTTCCAGTGCACCTCTGACTGTACTTGAAACGCCAACCTTTTGGTTAGCAGCCCAGCGCAGTTAACAGTTTGCAACACCCAGAGACCCCTTCATAGCTCTTAGCATTTATAGATGTCATCAGATCATGGTTTCTTTTCTTGCTTATTGTCTCTGCTCTTCTAGGCAGTACTCTCGGGAGAGAAAGGACTCTTGTCTGTTTCGTATGCCTTTGTATACCCACAGCCTAGTACAGAGACTGGCTCATACGAGGTGCCCAGTAGTTATTTAATAAAGGAAAGCATCAATCAACAAACTGCGTTTCTAAGCCAAGAACGGAGTTCTTTGTCCCGCGGAGGAGGTTTCTGCAGCCCACACTCTGATCTGGGTGATACCAAAGAGACTAATTACACACAAGCCCAGGTTTCCTCCTGGAAGGCCAAGCAGAGCCCAGCGGTGGGAATTCCAGGACTGTGCTTTGGAGACCGTGCAGGAGCGTGGAGAGGGCTTTTGGGGAGAGGGATAGAGTTGCTAAGGAATACTTGATCTTAAGTGATCTTAAATGAGAGGAAAAATTGGTCATATCTCTGAAGAGCTTGAAGAAACAGGTTAGGAAGAAGGAGAAATCTTCGGTATATAGAATACAATTTAGACAGTCAAGCATGCATGTTTTACAACTACCCAACTTGCTAGACCTCTAAGGATTCATTTAGAGGAAACTTCTTGATCGTTTCTGGTGACGGTGTGGTCATGATGGGCCATAGGAAGGTCTCCCTTGGAGCAGGAATCCAGCACAGCCCTCAAGTCTGCTGTCCAGTTAGCTCTGGGGCTATAAAGTAAAGACTACTTTTTAAGTCAGAGAAATTGCTGGAACTCACTGCTAACCAAAAGGTCGGCAGTTTGAACCCACAGGGCGCTCCTTGGAAACCCTATGAAGTAGTTCTATTTTACTCTGTCCTATAGGGTCGCTAGGAGTCGGAATGGACTCGCTGGCAGCGGGGTTGGGTTTTTTGGTTTCACCAGTGTTCAGCATCATCATTTCTTGAGGTTCCCTTAACAATCACAAGATTTCAAGAGTCAGTGTGAACTTGGCAAAATTAGTCATTAGACTGAGGACCTGCGGGATTGGTGATAATGGAAACATGTGACTTTGGGCAAATCCTGACCTCTCAGTTGATTTTTTTTCTCTGGTGAGATGAGCTGCTGCTGTTGCCTGCCCACCTCGTAGGACCTGCCCGAGACTCAGAGAAGATAATGGATGTGATGGGCTTTATGGACCATCACAATTATTAAATAAATAAGTGGCACACATCAATAGAACTCATTTATAAAAAGTTTGTGGTAGCGTTTTCCACTTTGAGTTATTTATAGCTTCACAGCCATTTCATTTCCAAATATAAAATGGAAATGTTGTGTCATACACCATTAACCAACCCACAGAACAGTTCCTGTTCTTTCTAAAATGAGATGGAGTGCTTTGTCAGGACAATGCAGAACTCCCCTCTTTGTTTTATGCCCGTGTCTACTTTTCAACTTGCTGTATTTTCACAGATAATTAAAACAGCCTCAGTATTTTCTATATATATATATATATATTTTTATGATCCAGTTGAGCTTTGGAATTTTATTTCCAAAATTAAGATGTATTTTTTGGTTTTCATTTTCCTTGATTTCCTCCTAATTGCTTTATTGCTACCACTTGACTGTCTCTTCCCCATCTTTGTACACACACCCACACAGCCACCCACACCCATGCCCACACAGGCCCCCCCCCAGCACCCACCCAGCCACATCTGGCACTCACATGCAAATACTTTTACGAAAGTTGTGGGATTTTTTTTACAATCTACCTTGTGACTTTGCCTTAACTTTCATAGTAAAGGTGCTGAATATACAAAATAATCTATTTGCTTTAAGAACCCACAATGGACATTGAGGACCAAAGAGTTTGGGGTTTTTGTTTGTTTGTTTTTGCATGTGTTTTGCTAACTGTGGTTGCTTTTTGTTTTTTTCCCTTTTCTTTTTTCTTAAGCCTCCCTGGTTTCTAACTCCCAGGGCTTTTTTTTTTGGGGAAAGAAACCTAAAACCGAGCTCATTGTAGCAATAGTCTATAGGAAGTTGAGAATTTGGTCGCCTCTTCATCCTTTCTATGAGTCACAAGTGTATTTTCTGTGTTACTCCCAAAAATAGTTCTGGGAAAGACGAAGGAAAGAAGACTTAGTCAGAAATGCAGTACACAAGATAAGCAACAGCCAGGAGTCCTCTTGCAACAGGCGACCACAGCACTCAGATTTTCAATGTTTGTCCAGTTGTTAAACCCCGCATATTCCACTTTGGGGTCAGAAATATGCTTCTTATTCCTAGTGTACTCTAGCATTGGAAGCTGTGGAATTAAATGACCTTTCTCTTGGTATTTGGAGTTTGGGAAGGTTGTTTCTGCAGAGCAGGGCCTGTGAGAAGGGGGAGAGGCTGAGTGGCAGAAGGGGTTGATGTGGTTCCCAGTGTAGACATGAATAAGCAGACAACAAATCAAGCCCAGCTGCCTTCCAAACAAACTCCCTTGTTTACTTCTGGGACATTTTTGCAATGACTATCCAATCGTCTTCACTTTGAGTTTCTATTGGTGCATTTTATTTATTTCTTTGAGAGGCAAGTGTGCCACTTCCTAAGTGAATAAGAAAAGTTTCCCACCATTGTAAGAGTAGATCGCATGCAGATTTACAGAGAAAGACTTTGACAAAGTGAGGCAGAGCCTGGCCAAGCCTGAGAGACCTTGGCTGACATTCCTGCCCCACCCTGTCTTAGTCCCTTGGCCTCAGCCCTGGTTTTCTCGTCTGTGTAATGGAGATGACAGAAATATAGTGCTCACTGAGATAATCTTTAAACCTTAAACCAAAAAATATCCCCTGAAGTCTTCTTAAAACCAAAAAATAAAAAAAAAATAGTTCAACTTAACTGGTAAAAAAAAAAATGTCTACTTTGAGCATCGTGCTCTTTTAAGATCTATCTGTACGGGATCAAATTGACAACAGCAACTTGAGAGATCAGATAGAACCCTTAGGGGGCAGTGAGTTTATGTTGATGAGGGAGGAACAACTCAGAAAAGAAGGGTGACAATGGTTGCACAACTTGAAGAATGTGATCAAGGTCTCTGGGTTGGACACGTAGAAACTGTTGAACTGACGTATGATTTGCTGTGTATATTCTCAACAACCACAACATAAATAAAGTAAATTTTAAAAAGTATATCACTCATCTAGCTGTTGAGGGGTTGGATGCAATAATGTATGTAAGGCTTCTGGAATGATCCCTGATCCAGCGTGTACACTCAATACGTTACGGCTATTTGCTGTCATTATCATTACTGTAGAACCTGGTTGATTGGGTGCAGCAGTCAGTATTAATTCCTAAAATGGCCCGAACCTCAAGATCTGCCAGAGTCTGTTGTGGGCCCGTAAACAGTCCCAGCCCCTCTTAATGAAGCCAAGTCTTTCCCAGCCCATCTGAAGTCCGGCTCCAATCACTGTGGTTCTTACCCTCTGCTCCACTGACTCCTTGAAGAATCCTATGAGGCAGGAAGTATATACTTTTGTGGAACCAAAAGTAGGACAGCCCTCTTGCCACAGCAGCGCAAGCTCTGCTCCTGCAATAGCTGGAAAATTCTTTTAAGGGACTATGTGCAGCACCAAGCAACAGCAACAGCCTCTAGCAACCCATGTCATGTAGCCACCTCGTATCCTCTTTGGAGCAAGGTGGGGAATAAGGGAGTAATGCTGAGTTGCTCATTTGGTTGTCACAGAGACCAGAGCAAGACAGCGCAGACACCATTATTAAGGTCCAACTGAATACATTCATATTCAGCTACTTCCCATGATGTTTTTTATTAAGAGGGAAAAATGTATAGCGATCATAAAGAACACGCCATAGTAATCATTTTTTCATGAGGCTGAGAAGCTGCTTCCCATGTATGTCTTTGACTAAACTGAGTATCTCTTTTTTTTTTTTTTTTTAATGGGATGTTTAGATCTTGTCAATTCCCTCACTTTGTCTTCTCTACACTCGCAGCTATTTCTTCTAGAAGAGATGAGGGAGCGAAAGTATGATGGCTATGCTCGAGTGATTCAGAAATCATGGAGGAAGTTCGTGGCCAGGAAAAAATATGTCCAAATGAGAGAAGAAGGTATTTTATTCATTTTGTTTCTTGCATTTAACGAATCTCAAGAGTAAGGTTGAGCCTAGATAAAGTCACAGATTTTGTTTAGTTCGCATATAATGTTGTGTGTTAAACTCTTGCGTTCATTTAGAGTTTCTATGTGTATTTCTACGCTAAGTATTTTCCTTCTTCTCTTGGGGACTGAGCCTTCTCCTTTCTCCACTCTCTCGGCAATTGCAGCCTCAGACCTCTTGTTGAACAAGAAGGAGAGAAGGAGAAACAGTATTAACAGGAACTTCCTCGGGGATTACATTGGGATGGAGGAGCACCCCGAACTCCAGCAGTTTGTGGGCAAGAGGGAGAAGATTGACTTTGCAGACACTGTCACCAAGTACGACCGGAGGTTCAAGGTACATGCAGACCTCCCGCCTCCTAGGTTGTCAAACAGATCCCATATTTGTAAAAAATAACATGTAACGTTGCTTTTTTAATTAGCAAAGCAGAGCATGTTCATTGTAGAAAATACAGGTAAGCCGAAAGAAGAACAGCGACTTCACTGAGAGGCAACCCCCATTAACATTTTGCATGAATCCTTCAGACCACTTGTATGCGGGTACACACACACAGATTTAGTTTTACAAAAATGAGCTATGCATTTCATGCTGTTTATAATATGCCAAAGGGAGCTTTCCATATTAATAAATGCATCCAAATTATTTGGCATAGCTGCATAGTATTCCATTGAACAGATGCTTTATTACTCTTAACCAATTTCTCATTAATCACTTCTTAGTGTTTGTTTTTCCACCATCATAACTGCAGTGAGTAGCCTTTCGCACGCATCTTTGTGCATCTTGTCTCCTAACGTTTTCAGAATAACCTGGTAGGAGTAGAATTGCTGGGTCAAAGGATCCAGAATATCTTTAGAATCATCAAGCAGTATTGCAAAGTGTTCTCGCTCATCTTCCCTGTGTGAATGACTGAGTAAGGCTTTATTCATTAGCCACTGGATAAACAGCTTATTTCTTATCTCTTCTTTTAAACTCTATTTTGCCTGATAGAATGATGGTCCTGATAGTGAAATCTGAAGCCCCTTAGCTCATGGACACATTAAGATCTTTTTTTTTTTTTACCAGAAAAATAATGAAATAAATAACAGTGTGACTTTAACAAGAAGGATGGTGTTTTGCTGAAACCAGATTATTCCTTGCAACCTGAATATGGTACAGGCTTTGAATGCAAATGTGGCTGCTCAGGTCAGCCGTGCTCAGTTAAAGGGAGTCTCCCAGATGGTCCAAAGTATGTCTGTGAAATGAAAATATATCAATTCTAAAGAAAAAAGATTTCATGGACTCCCAAGAAAATATATACAGACACTTGAGGGATCCTGTTTGAGAAACGTGCTCTAGCAGATAACTGATAGGGTCATCATCATGCGTCGGTTTGCCGGGGACAGTCCCATTTCCACCTGTTGTCCTAATGCCTCAGGTAGAACCATATAATGTGCCATTTTTAGAAGTCAAGAGGAGTAGTCAAATAGCAATTTCATATGTGTCGACCAAATAACCATGAACACTGCCCCCATCACTCTCAAATGACTTGGGTTAGATGATAAATCCCATTGTCATCTCAGGGGTAGTGAAGCTTTGCTGCCCAAGGTATCTTCCCTCTTCCTGATAACAGTCACCCACTGTGTAGATAGTTGTCACTTTGAACATGTCTATCCACCTTCTAAAGCACCTCTCGTTACAGGGTGTAAAGCGAGACTTGCTTCTTACCCCAAAGTGCTTGTACTTAATTGGACGAGAAAAGGTCAAACAGGGCCCAGACAAAGGCCTTGTGAAAGAAGTGCTGAAGCGGAAGATCGAGATGGAGAGGATCTTGTCCGTGTCCCTCAGGTGAGTGGCGAGGGGTGGGAGGCAGGGGTACCCCATCTCTCCTCACCATCACCATTGCCGTTCCACACAAAGCCAGGAGGAAGGCCTGGCTGGGCTCCCCGTTGATAAAAGTGTGCTGAAGAGCACTGAATTTTCCCTTCCTCCCCAAGGAGACCTGAACTTCGTAAGTCCCAGGGAGTCCTCATACGACAGGAATAAGATAACAAGAAAGCCGCCTTCTGGCCATCTCCTCTAATCAAGGGATACTCAGATCCTTTGTTCCCACAAAACTTTAGAAATAATCCTAATATGTGGAACAAATTGGAATAGAACTGGTCTTACTGAAGCAACGCTGCGGGTCCAGAGCCCTGTTCCCTGTCCCACCTCACCCAGTTTGAAAACTTGACTCATTTCACCAGCAAAATTCCTTAAGCAGTGGTGGCCTTTGGGGCTGTCCACTTCAATTTGCTGTGACCTCAGATTGTCCTGGAAAGAAAGTTTCTTGGAGGCTCCTTAGGGTTCTTTCTGTCTGTGCATACACAGGAGGAAATGCAAATTGGTCTTCATAATGTGTAGTCCTGGAGTCATTGCCAAGTGTCCCATTTGGATCCAGGTTCACAGGCAATTGGAAGCCTTGGCTCCTTCTGCAAGGTCTCAGGCAGGGTCCCTTGCTCCTCCTGTCAGCATCTGCCTTTCTTTTGGCAGAGAGACTCCTGTGCATAAGGAGACTTCCCCAAATCCTCACCTGCTAAGAACTCTCAGACTAAGTTCCCTCTAAGAGGAAATGCCTCCCAGTCCACAGAAGACTAAGAAAGAGGAAGGAAGGAAGCCCCCCTGGAGCCCGGTGGCTTCTTCCTTGAGTTATGGCCCTGCTCCCTGTAAGGCTGTCATTGCCTTTGCCGGGGAAAGCTTTGGGCAGCCATCGCATTAAAAAGTGGTGTACTGAACGCATCCTGGAATTGGAACACCTCTCTAAACCCTTATTCCGCACAGAACACAAAACAGCCATGCTAAGGGGAAAAAAGGGGTTTTGTGTGCTCAGGCATTTGACCCACCAGGTGGGAAATCCTGGCCCCAATGTGGTCCCCAGTGTGATAATCCAAAGCAGACTTCGAGTAGTGTCCTTTCTTGCCTGTGTCACTACAGTTTCTGACTGTATCTGTTCTAATTTTGCTGGATAAAGGGCTAGGTGGTGCAGTGGGGGTACGTGTTTAAAACATGCCAGCTCAAGGTGCAGGGAAATTCCTAAGCAAATGAATCCACAGGTATCCTTTTTTCAGATAGGTCTCCGTGCTATTGATTTCAGGAAAAGCTCCCGGTGCTGTCTGCTTTTGAGAGGGTCTCTCTAAGCACTGTGTCCACTGGCCCATGTCACAGCTAGATTGGGGCAGTCTGCTGGCCACAATCTTCCTGGGTTGGCTGGGCCCTGAAGGTCCACAGGCTGCTGCTCCCGGTGTTCCAAGGAAGCCTACAAGAAACTTTTTGTCTTAGTCATCTAGTGCTGCTGTAACAAAAATACCACAGGTAGATGGCTTTAACAAAGAGAAATTTATTCTCTCACTGTCTAGGAGGCTAGAATTCAAGGTGCCAGCTCCAGAGGAAGGCCTTCTCTCTCTGTCAGCTCTGGGGGAAGGTCCTTGTCATCAATCTTCCCCAGTTGAGGAGCTTCTCAGCGCAGGGACCCTGGGTCCAAAGGATGTTCTATTCCCCTGGCTCTTGTTTCTTGGTTGTATGAGGTCCCCCATGTCTCTCTGCTTGCTTCTCTCTTTTACATCTCAAAAGAGATTGGTTTAAGACACAACCTAATCTTGTAGATTGAGTCCTGCCTCATTAACATAACTGCCACTAATCCCATCTCAAGATCACAGAGATAGGATTTACAACACGGAGGAAAATCACATCAGTTGACAAAACAGTGGATAATCAACAATCCTGGGAGTCATGGCCTAGCCAAGTTGACAGATATTTTGGGGGGACACAATTTAATTATGACACTTTTTTATCTTCTTTTTCCTTGCATGGTGACCTAGGTTAAGCTGGGTTGGTTGAACTGTGCTGTGTACGCTTGCCAGTAGCTGTGGCTACAGACCAGGGAATCATAGCTTCAAGGCACATGTGGTCTTTACTGCGAGAGTGGTCGTTGTCCTTGCTATCATTATTGCCTGGTCTGTCCTCAGTCCCCCGGACCACTCAAGAATTGCTGTTCTTATAGCACCAACAGAAGGCTCATGATGACCATAAAAATCATGATGTATTTACATTTGTACAAAACACCTTGACGCTTACGGTATTGTTGATCTAGCCCTTCCGGCTTATCAGGACCTGGTTGTTCACACTCAGATTTCTTTTCTTCCTCTTCTCACAGCCTCTAGGGTACAGAGTCTAATGGTAAAACTAGCTTATTTTTATCCTTCATCTTTAATATTCATAACCTGGCAGCTTACTTCCTTCTGGCCTTTCCTTTTTAGAAGATGTGATAAAATGAGGTACTTGGCTTAAAAGTAGTTCTAGCTTGAAAGGGGGTGGGGGGGGAAGAGCCTGAGTCATTTTAACTTGTGATTTTGCATGTTGCAGCTACTGGAGCCTCACACTTAGCAAGACTAATGCCGCCCCATTCTGTCCTGTGTACAGTGGATTAGGCCAGGAATCAGGGACCACATTAGGGAAGGAGCCAGAGGGACAGTGGTTTGTGCAGAATCGAACCCAGAGTAGAAGCTGAGTGTGATAAAAGACCAAGGAACGTGTGTGTGTGTGTGTGTGTGTGTGTTTGTGGATATTTTAACAAAATACTTCAGTCATGGTATAAAGAAAGATTTAACAGTCATCTCGTACTTCTAACATCTCTATGTGTTTTGAAGAATTTTTGGGACTTACCAGTTTACTATGAGCTAGAATTATGTCAGCTGATGGTTTCTTGGAGTCCCTGGGTGGTTCACTCAGCTGCTAACCTAAAAGTTGGAGGTTCAAGTCCACCCAGAGGCACCTCAGAAGAAAGCCCTACCAATTTACTTCCCAAAGATCAGCCATTGAAAACCCTGTGGAACACAGTTCTACTCTGACACAAATGGGGTTGCCATGAGTTGGAATCAACTTGACAGCAACTGGTTTGACTAATGGCTTCTTATAGTTAAGACTGTCAAAGTGCCTCGCAAGCTTGATCTTTCAGTCCCATCTGTCACTCATAACTACCGTCAAAGCCAAGAAACCATTATGAGATGATTCGGGAAATGGGAACATGACTAAATACTTGATGTTAAGGATTTCTTATTTATTCTTCAGGTCTGATGATATATATTGTTGTTATTGGTATTTGAAGAGTCTCTATCTTTAAGAAATAACACATTGAAATATTTAAAGATAAAGTAATATAATGTCTGTACATTGCTTTAAAATAACTAGTGTGGAAGCAGGGAAGTAGAGGTGTAGATAAATGGGATTGTCCGTGGGTTGGTAATTGTTAAAACCTCCTGACATGTGGAGGTTCTTTTTACTATTCTCTATACTTTTTTACGTATTTGAAATTTTCCATAATAAAAAGTGTTTTTAATCCTCTGGCAGACATTATATTTTTAGAAGCCTTTATCTTTTATAAATATACTGAAATAGATCTAGTTGAATTATAGTTGAAATTTTTAAAAATTCAAATTTGCAAGAAAAAAATAGGATCACAGCAGATAGAATTATGGCCAATGGCTCAGAAGGCTGCAGTTGCTCAAGGAATTCTAGGATACTTTGAACAGGAAAAATTCTTGTCTAAATGAAAGTTAGACCTGTACACTGATTCCTGTACCCCTGGCTTCACTGGAGACTTGGTGAGAATCAGGGTTATCAGTAGGTCTTGTATTAACATTATAGTTCAGACATCGGATTTCTGAGGCTTGGGGTGTCTGCTGATAGAGGGCTATGAATCCATTTTTGAAGCATCCTTGAAGATCTGCGTCTTGTCTAAGCACTGACCTGGGCTTACTCTTATTTGAAAAATTCCAGGTGCCAGCAGAGTGGCTGCAAAGTGTTCTTTGCCTTCCTGTTGTAGGTGATGAGATTGTTGCCATGAAATCACGTATTTGGGGCTCTCTCTGATGGGGCTTCTAATATTCCCTCTCATTCCGGTAGCTGACCACCAGAAGGCCTAAGACCAAAAGTTACCTGTCTGCATGTCTGAGTCAGTAGGTTTTCCAATACCTACATGTAATTGGAAAAGCAACTTTAAAAAGTACTAAAGGTACTTTAAGCAGCCCTGGTGGCTCGATGGTTAAGCGCTGGCTGCTAACCGAAAGGTTGGCCATTCGAACCCACCAGCCGCTCCACAGGAGAAAAGACCTGGTGATCTGCTTCTGTAAGGATTATAGCCTAGGAAACCCTATGGGGCATTTTTACTCCGTCATATAAGATTGCTATGAGTTGCAATCAACTTGGCAGCACACAACAACAAAAGTGCTTTAGACTGAGGCCCCAGCTTCCCCGCACAACATTCTTGCCTAGAATATTTCATTGCCTAGATGAATTAAACCTTCTGGCAATAAGAACAGCCCACTTTGCTGCCTCTTTGTCTGACCTGAAGTGTTACTGAAATCTTTACCTGCTGTGGCATTAGGCTTAGGGAATCTGGAAGTTGTCAACATTGTTGCACTGAACCTGTACCTGCATCAGGTCCTGTGTCTTAGGCAGGGTTCTCTAGAGAAGCAAAACCAGTGAAGCATGTATATATATATATAGAGAGAGAGAGAGAGAGATTTATCTCAAGGAACTGGTTCACGTGGTTGCGGAGGCTGGCAAGTCCCAAGTCCAAGGGCCAGGCATCAGGTTGGAGGCTTCTCCTGACTCGCGTAGCTGCAGAAGCTGATGAACCCAAGATCGGCAGGTCAGACAGCAGGCTGCTGGCTCATAGGCTGTGGAGGCCAATGAATCACAAGTTTGGCAGGTCAGACAGCAGGCTGCTGGCTCACGGGTTGCAGGGGTTGACGAACCTGAGATTGACCAGTAACACAGCAGGCTGCTAGCTCACAGGCTGGGGAGGCTGACGAATCCCAAGATCAGGCATTGGCTCAGGTCCCAAGAACCGGAGGTCAGATGATGACAAGTCAGATGCAGGATCCAGAGTGAGTGACCTGTGTCACTGCCTCAAGGCGCCCCCTCCCATTCTGGAATGGGGAGCAGACACCCAAGTAAACATGCGCCACACTGTTACAGGTGTTCAGAGAGTTACATAGAGGATACTCCCGGGACACCAAAGAGGGGGGAGTCCCCTTTCACCTGGGGGGTCAGGGGAGGCTTCTTCGAGGAGGGCACACCACCCCTGAAGCTTTCTCAGAGAAATTAACAAGGATCTAAAGGTGCCACTGGTTTCTCTGAGTGATGGGATTCTGGGTGAGTTTTATTTTTTTCTTTATTCTCCTCTGTATTTTCCAGTTTACTACAAGGAGCATAGGAAGAACATTTTATAAAGGCTTAAATAAAGACAGGGCTGTCTTTGGAAGTTGCTTTTTCAGCTTTTAAAAAAAACCATTAGGACTTTACTGAATTTTTTTGTAGCTGTTATGGATTGAATTTATGTCCCCAAAAAATATGTGTTGTAAATCTTAACCTCTATGCCTGTGGTTATAATCCTATTTGAGAATGGGTTGTGTTTGTTCTGTTAATGAGGCAGGATTGGTATAGGGTGTATTTTGAGATATTAAAGTGATTAAGCAAGTAAGCAGAGACAGACAGAGAGAGATGGGGGAAGATAGCTGCTAAGACACATGGAGATCTCCAAGGAACCAAGAAGGAGAAGCTGAAGAGACAAGGACCTTCCTCCAGAGCCAACAGAGAGAGAAAGCCTTCCCCTAGAGCCAGCACTCTTGAGTTCAGACTTCTAGCCTCCTAATGCATGCAAAAGCTGGACAATGAATAAGGAAGATCGAAGAACTGACACCTTTGCATTGTGGTGTTGGCAAAGAATATTGAATATACCATGGACTGCCAAAAGAATGAACAAATCTGTCTTGACAGAAGTACAACCAGAATGTTCCTTAGAAGCAAGGATGGCAAGACTATGTCTCATATACTTTGGACGTGTTATCAAGAGGGATCAGTCCCTGGAGAAGGACATCATGCTTGGTAGAGGGTCAGCAAAAAAGAGGAAGACCCTCAACGAGATGGATTGACACAGTGGCTGCAACAATGGGCTCAAGCATAACAACTGTGAGGATGGTGCAGGACCAGGCAGTGTTTCGTTCTGTTGTTCATAGGGTCACTATGAGTCAGAACTGACTCGACAGCACCTAACAACAACAGCCTCCTAAACTGTGAGAGAATAAATTTCTGTTTGTTAAAGCCACCCACTTGTGGTATTTCTGCTATAGCAGCACTAGATAACTAAGACAGTAACTAAGATTTTTGTGAAGAAGATATCGGTTAAGGGAGTAAAACAAGATTTTCTAGTGTTGTTGGCAATACAGCCATAGACCACAAAGATGGGGAAAGAAAAAATAAGCACAGAGCCAAACCAAGGACTAGTAAAGGATCTGTCTGCAAAGGGTACAGCATCAACCATGAGTAAGGAATTACAGCTTGAGCATATGAGTAAGATGGGTGAAGTCCAAAGATGAGTCTGACTTTTTAGAATAAATAAACATAGAAGCTTTGTTTTCAGGTCTAGGAGCATGGGCTGAGGAGAGGAGAATAAGCTGAGACTTTGGCCAAGTGAAGATGATTTCACTAACTCTCAGGCCTGGGTCACTGAGGGAGGGATTTTGAATTTGATGGTTGAAGTCAAAGTGTCCAAACACATCTTTTCCTATTTCCTGACTCGTGCTGATAATTGACCTTGAAGTTTTTGGCTTGCTTGCTTTTTTTCTTTATGGTCGTGAAACTCAGTGAATCTAAGCACATTAAACCAACCAAGGTGACTTGGGTTGGGTTCATTTAACCCCGTTGCATAATCACCATCCTGCCTAAAGTGCAGCCAGGCAACCAGACATGTGCAGACATGTCAAAGCAACTAAAACAGAAAGGAGATTCGAGGGTTCCTCACCCCACACACCCCAAAAGTGATGCTTATTATTTTACCATTGCAGCTTTTACATAGTGCTGTTTGGATTTTTGAATTTGCTAGTTAAAGTGGTTAAGACAATTTCAAGGGTTTTCATCTAACCAGAAACAGGAAGATTATAGTAGTTTTGTGACCGACCTTTTGGAATTCTCAACCTTTTGGAAAAGATCTCTAGTTTTGGAAAAGTTTGGAGTAAGACAGGTAGAGTGGAGATTGTGGGCTCTCCCCCAATACCTGGTCTCTATACGTAGCTGCTGCTTAACCAAAAACTACATTCCCCAGGCCTCCTTGGTACAAGCAGTAAGTACAAGTGTACCATGTGACAATGTTCTGGCCAATGGGCTATGAGCAGAAGTGATTGAACGAATTCCAGGTCATGCCTTTAAAGGGAAGGAGTAGGTGCCTGGCTTCCAGGCACTCTAGAACTGACATGTTGATCCTGAATTGCTTTTGCACGTGCTGTTGAGTGACAGGTAAAAACACTATGTTGTTTAAATTGCCATTAGTCAGTCTTCATCACAACAGCAAGACCTGTATCCCAGCTATCAGCAGGCAGGAAGCATGGCCGTGATGGAGGGATGTTTGAAAACAAACTCTTGACATAATAATAATGAGTGAGTGCGCCACCCAAATGGCCATTATTCCTCAAAAAATGTCCATAAAGCATTCTGACTGCACCTCCAAGGAGGACTGTCTGACATAAGAATATTCCTGAGTAAACAGGCCGTGGAAGGCCAAGCTCCACTCCCCTAACGCTGGTATCTCTAGTTTGCTCCAGTCTTTCACTGTGGTTTGTACGTGCCGCCATTTTGTGCTTTCACATTCCAGTTGTGCTACGGTTCTGCATTAGACCTTTCCTCTCCCGTGGATTCCTGCAGGAAAACAGAGATGCTGAGGTTTCAGGGAGAGAGGCTGCAGCGACAGCTACTTGCTTAGTCAGCTGCCGATCGTTAGCTCCTTGCCTCAGCCCAGTCCCTAGGGAGACGGCAGAGATTTCTGACAAGCCAGCCTAGGGAGGACCCGTGGCCCTGACCTTGTCATATTCATAGGACTAGACAAAGAGACCACAGGAGCTACAGTTTGAATGTATCAGATTATACACAGAGGATGAATCCTCGATATCAGAGATTCTCTCCAAACCCCAGTCCTCCACGGGCCCCGCTTGTATCGCCCCTCAGGCTTTGTCACAGCCACAGTCAGGGACGGATTACCCAATAAGCCAGGTATGCACCAGCTTACTTGTGCTTACTTATTAATCTGTAAGGCACCATTTCACCTGTTTTTTACTACATCAAAGATGTGGTGAAACCCATGTGAAATGGTGCCCTACGGATTAGTAAGTAAGCACAATTAAGCCCTTGTGTACCTTGCTTACTGTAAGGCCGTGCATACCTGGCTTATTGGGTAATCTGCCCCTGACCACAGTAATCCTGCTGGTGCAGGGGTACCAGGACCCCCTCGAAGAGATCACAGCTCCTGGGCGATGCAGCTCAGCTCTGGTTGCTAAAAGAACCATCTCTTTGACCTTTCCTGCAGTTTGAGAGATTCACATGTTACCCTGGTTAATTCATTGAAGTAGGTTCATGTATTTATTTACTTTATTTCTTTGCTTAGGGCATGGGGGAGACTTGTAATTGCAAGAATGCCCATTCACAACCTCTTGGTCTGGAGTTACTTTCGGTATACACCTTAGCCCCAGTTTCTTCTCCAGGCTGGAGTCTGTATCTGTCCTGTGCTCCCGAGCTTCAGTGTCCCCCACCCCACCAGCAGCTTTCATTTCTATTTGCCTTAGGCTCTGTATTCAGCCTAACACTAACTTGCCTTTTTACAGGGAACCTCCCAGCCCATTGGCTTTTTTCTTCTTGGGTGATCACTTATTTATTTTTAATACCATGTGCCAGAATCGACTCGACGGCAACGGGTTTTATTTATTTATTTATTTATTTATTTATTTATTTATTTATTTATTTATTTATTTGGGAAAGTCCCTATTAACGTCATCCTCTCGAGGCCTACCTTGGTCTTTGACAGAGGTACTTGGAGGTCATTGGAAACGTGTATAACATGAAGCCTTTGGGGTGGTAGCCTCGCTGAGCTAGGGAGAGCAGCTCTCAGATATATGTGTGCTGTAGCTTCCCCAGGTCTAGCCAGGCCTGGAGACAGAACCGAGTCTAGTCCATCTCCGCCTACCACTAAGCATTGCCCCGGGACTGGCTTTTTCTCTGCTTCTCTCCTCTAACCCCCCTCCAGCCCCTCACACTCTCCCACCCTGTCTAAATATGCAGTTCCTGCAAAGGTGTGTTCTTTCCTTGTCCCATGAAATTCATCAGCTGGAAGGTGATGACGGGTGCTTGCTGCTGTTCGCACAGCCGTGCTGTGTATCTCTGGACTTGGATGCATCTGTACGGTCTCGCAGCACCTGGCACAAAGTATAAGCAGAACGTGATATGGCGGCAGGCTCCTAATAAACGCACACGAATGCCAGGATGTTGGCTTCGCATTTGATAACCGAGCTTACAGCTCTTCAAGTTAGAATTTATCACAATAGCTACAACCGTGTCGTAAATTCTATTAACTGGAGACTTTCTAGAAAATTGTTCCTTTTCAGCCGCATCCTATTTATGACTTTCTGGATTTCGAGTCTTAATTTCTGATGTATTTTATGATCTTAAGAACATGGAGATTGAATTTGAAAATGGATTCCTTTTTTATATAGACTAAATGGTCCTTAAATTTTTGGTGTTAAAAATCCTGTAGAATTATGCTTTTGATAGACTGTGAACTGCTCTCGAAAACAGATTTCAGCAATTCTGTTATATGTTAATTGACTGTTTTCGTGTTTAAGGAACCCTGGTGGAGCAGAGGTTAAGCACTCAGCTGCTAACCAAAACAGCAGTGGTTTGAACCTTCCAGCCGCTCCACGGGAGAAAGACGTGGCGGTCTGCTTCAGTAAAGATTTATAGCCTTGGAAACCCTACAGGGTAGTTCTCTGTCGTATAGGGTCGCTATGAGTTGGAATCGACTCGACAGCAGTGGTTTTTGGTTAAATTGTCGTGTGTTAATTATTACAGAGAGAAAGACTGTATGAAATCTAGTACTGTCTTACAAGGTAAAAAATGAGTTAAAAATAAGGGAATAAACAAAAGTTTGTTTAGACTCTCACCGAGTCTGTTCAATCTCTTCACAGTACTATGCAGGATGACATTTTTATTCTCCACGAGCAAGAGTATGACAGTTTGCTTGAATCTGTCTTCAAAACGGAATTCTTAAGCCTCTTAGCAAAGCGTTATGAGGAAAAAACCCAGAAGCAACTACCTCTGAAATTCAGCAATACGTAAGTTGAGATCTGGGCCCCAAACTTCTAAATACAACTAAAAGGAGCTTGTGCTCAGCCCAAGGTCCGGGCCTGGGAGGAGGGGAGACCTGCGGGCAGGGCCTGTCTGGCTCCAGTGGCTTCAGCTCTGGGTGCCTCAACTTCCCCAGTGGGAACATCCAGATAGTTGTCACAGACTTTGAACAGGTCACTTTTGCGATTCTGTGAACTAATGACTCCATAGAATGATACCTTTTATCATTTGGACAAAGATCACCAGAGTGAGGCAGGGAAAGGCAGATTTTGTATATCACCAATCAAAGCCTTGTATTTAGGACAGCCTCGAGATAAGAGTCACGTTGGAAGCAGAAGAAAGTGACGGAGAAATCAGTGCAGAACATTTGGGGACTCGGCTGCTGACGACCAGTGTCTTGTCTGTCAGCTCCCCTTCATTTGCTTTGGCAACGTGGTCTAATAGACCAGACACTGGCCTGCTGTTGAGTTTCTAATCTCATACTTGATGAGTACAAGTTATTAACTTTTCTTCTTAAATGTCCTTATCTGTAAAGTGGGATACCCGCCGTCTCTCCCAACTCACAGGAATGAAGCCTAGACAAAGCCTTAGTTCCACATGAAGGATGCCTGCTCTAACTAATGCTTCTATGATTGCAGTGACGTAGACACTGGTGGGTATGTGAACCCATCACAGCCTTTCCTAAGAGCAACATGGCCCTTGATCCCAGGTGCCATTATTTATTTCCGGGAATTTGTGGTAAGGGAGTACAGGAAAAATATGATAGACACTTGATAGAATAATATGCAGTTACTTAAAGTTATCTTTTCCTGTCTTACCCCATGAAAAAGTGTTTAAGTTAAAAAATTCAGAATTGCATTATGTAAGTATGTGGGAAAGAACCCTGGTGGCGCAGTGGTTAAGTGCTTAGCTGCTAACTGAAAGGTCGGCAGTACGAACCCATCAGCGGCTCCTCAGTAGAAAAGACTTGGCGATCTGCTCCCATGAAGATTTCGTCTAGGAAACCCTATGGGGAAGTTCTACTCTGTCATATAGGGTGGTTATGAGTTGAAATCAACTTGATGGCACCCAACAACAAGGCATATGGGCAATATGGAAATATGAAAACTGGGTGGGAGTTTTGGAATTGTGTGTAAACCTCCCTCCTATCTGGGTTTTGGTTCCCATTGTTTGTCTTTTCCCCCGGCCTTAATTCATTGGAACCTAGTTAATTAGCATTGATATTTTATGCTAAGGAGTCTTCAGCTGTTCTGTGTCTGGCATCTCAGTCTTCCACACAGACCCAGGGAGAACAGAGAGGCACAAGAACACAGCACAGCAGGTGTGCCCGGGAAATTCTCCCCTTCCTTCTGTCCCCTGGGCAGCCCCACCTGAAGCCACCTGCGTGGGTGTCACCAGGGCGTGACATGGCACCATTGATGGGGCTGGTTTCTCACAGGACCGGACCCCAGGTGTTTCTTCCCATGGTCCGGTGGGCTCGCCTATAGCCAAGCCGTGTCCTGGGACGCTCTGCCCATCATCCTCGGCGCCCCGGGCCGGGTTCAGATTCTCCCGTCTGCCTCATTTTTACACCAGGTTTGCCCAGCAGCGATCTCCATGCTGGGGCCGATGAGCACCATTTTCTCATTGGTTTGTTCCGTCTTGTTCACTCCAACAAATGTGCTTGTCCCAGGCTTGAACTGAAGCTGAAAAAGGAGAACTGGGGTCCCTGGAGTGCAGGCGGCTCCCGGCAAGTGCAGTTCCACCAAGGCTTCGGCGACATGGCCATCCTTAAGCCCAGTAACAAGGTGCTGCAGGTCAGCATTGGACCCGGTCTGCCCAAGAACTCCCGTAAGTGCCCCTTGAGCACCCCCCTCCACCAGTGCCAGGCCGCTGGGGTGCTCCTGGGCTCTCCTGCCTGGCCCTGCCTCATCCTGCTCTGCTGCCCAGTTCCCTTCTCACCAAACACTGATGATATGTACAAGGTCTAGCTGCTCCTGGTGGCTGGGATGTTCTTCACAATGGAATATTTCAAACTAAACCAACGCCAGAGAAAACGGGCGGGTTAACACTTCCAGAATGATTGAGTACTTCTGGATAGTATAGATGGCGTTGTAGGATTAACTGTTTAAAACAAATCCAAGCTTGTTGGATTCCAGTTTCCCAGCCCTTTCCAGTTGGATCTCATCAACAATGCAAACATTATCTTCTCTGCCAATTTTAAAGGCATTTACCGTATTTGCCATCTCTCTACATGGTTTCACTGTTATCGTGAATCAAATCTCAGATTTCCCCATCACCACTAGGCCAAGCCCCAGTCTAACTGCACTGGCCTCTTTGATAATTGATATTTATGAAATTATGTTTATCATGCACATTATAATTGTATATGCTGTCCATTCATAGAATGTAGATATCTTTGTAACATTTATCCTGTGTGTCTGACCAATGAAGAGTATGCCATCTATAAAATAGGCCTTTACCAAATCAGTATACAGCCGTGTGCAGAGGCATGTACTGTGACATAGTAAATACAATACAGATACAGACTGTTATACTTTCACTTGTGCATGGCCACTTGGAAATTGCTGCTGTGTGTCGGTTTATGGGCCTTGCAGGAAACCCATGGCACATTTAGCTGAAATTTTTTAGGAGATTTTTAAGTAAAATGGTTATTTACAGCGGTGTGAGCAAGGTTAAGGGAACAAAGTGGAGACCCAGGGATGTGGAATAGTAAGAAACCGTTATTAGCCCCGAGCTTGAAGGAAGAGGAGGACACAGTTGAGCTGAAGGATGCAGCCACTGCAGGCCCAGTGGAGAGGGAGCAGGCAGGATAAATCCTCCAACCTCTCTCCGGCCAGCACCCTAGACTCCTGCCAGTGCCTCCCATCGGCCATATCAGCCGGAAAGCAGAGCAGTCTGCAGGGCCCAGATCCCAGGGCACAGACCCCAGGGCCCAGACCCCAGGGCATAGCAGGACAAGGAAGGACTGCAAATAATCAGCAGGAGGTGTGCGAATGTGTGTGTAGGCTCCCAAGTGGAGAAGGTCTAACACAGTGTTTTCCTATCTCTGTGGGAGGAAGTATTGGCTCTAGGTCCTGAAAGGGAATTCATCACCAGGGCTCGTGTGGTCACTTCTCCCAGCATCCTCCCCACAACCCTGAGGCCAGCTCCTATGCTTTATGCTATGCTTGTCTTTTAACTTCCTACCCTCCTCTACGCTACAGCTCTTCTCTTTACAAGCATTCCCCTGCACGGCTCTCTTCCAGCTGGTCTAACCCTGACCGTGGGGCCCTTGCTTACTGTTTCCTTTCCCGACTCAGATGTCTCTGCAGACAGCTCATCTGGCTCCCATGGCTCCGTCATCCCAGCCCTGGCCCTGGCCCTGGCTCATGGCTCCGCCATCCCAGTCCTAACCCTGGCCCATGGCTCTGCCATCCCAGCCCTAACCCTGGCCCATGGCTCCGCCATCCCAGCCCTAACCCTGGCCCATGGCTCCGCCATCCCAGCCCTAACCCTGGCCCATGGCTCCGCCATCCCAGCCCTAACACCTCGGCCCTTGGCTCCGCCATCCCAGCCCTAACACCTCGGCCCTTGGCTCCGCCATCCCAGCCCTAACACCTCGGCCCTTGGCTCTGCCATCCCAGCCCTAACACCTCGGCCCTTGGCTCTGCCATCCCAGCCCTAACCCTGGCCCGTGGCTCCGCCATCCCAGCCCTAACCCTGGCCCGAAATCATGTTCCACGTAGCACTGGCCTGTTTTCCACCTCCTTCTCGTCTGTGTCAAGGGTACAAGCCTGCCCCTGCCCGCCGGGGGTGCTGCGCTGAACCGGAGGACTTGGAATCCGGACTCCCCCGTGGACGGCTCTAGGCGGTTGTGCACTTGGTGCCTGAATACGCTTTCTGCCAGGGACGATGATGGGCAGTTCCGTTTCTGCGCAGCGTGCAGAACCTGAATGCAAACCTTACTATGTTCCATCTGCCTCTTTTGAAAGTCTACAAAGATAGAAGCACCTTTGTAAGGCATTATTAATAGTGGAAAGCCACTGTCTCTTAACATTTCAGAAGTGTCCCTCTGTAAACAAATCCTCCAGCCCTGCCCCACCCCCATCCAGTAGTGTTCAGTACAGCATTTCCCTCAAATATTCCTTCTCCACTGCAACCAGCCTCTGCCAGTCCAGTTGAGACCTGGGTTCCAAACTTCTCGAAAGGCTTTCATCGCCAAAGAACTCAGGAGCCCTAAAGCCAGCCAGGAGTTCTTATTTTAACTTTGCCTTGCATGTTTATTTTAGGTCCTACCAGAAGGAACACAATCCAAAACAAAGGTTATTCCGGTGGAATTCAAAATACCAACTACCCGACGAGAGTTGCCCCTCCTCCCCCAGGTAAGCTGAGCATGTGCCATAGAGCAAACCAAACCAAACCCTCTGCCAGCGAGTTGATTCTGACTCACAGCGACCCTACGGGACAGAGTAGAACCTTCCCATAGGGTTTCCAAGGAGCAGCTGGTAGATTTGAACTGCTGACCTTTTGGTTAGAGCTGAGCTCTTAACCACTGCACCACCAGGGCTTGGCGCCATAGACCAGGACCACTAAATCTGGACCCATAGCTTGTAAACTATGTTGGGGAAGAAACTCGTTAGCAGGTAAATGCACACACATTAACCAGCCAAGGGCCATTTCCGTGCCAGATGTGTTCCTACCAACACAGTGGCCCTACCTGTGACCCCAAAATTCAGGAAAAGTAAGAGTTAGTGAGACTGAGCCACGGCTGAATTAACAATCCGGAGCCCATTACCTCGAGATATTACTCCCCTGGGAAAGACTTCCTGCATCAGTAACAGACAGGAGTTCCTTGTTCGTGACAACTGGAATGTTGTTGTTAGCTTTTAAGATATGGGTGCTTCCTTAGCGGACATGGGAGTTTGTTAGGTGTAGCCCCACCGCCACCCACCTCCAGCCAAACACCACTACCTTATTTTGTAACTAGTTCAGCAGAGCTGAATGTATAAGTAGAAAAACTTTATTGTTAGGCAGCTAGGAGCCAGGAGACCTGCTCCAGAGAAGTAAAATAATATGTGGTTTACAAAATTGACACAAAAGCTTTTTTGGGCTTTATGTTTAGTATTTCTAAGTTTTCCTAAATAATAAAAGTATAACATGTAGATCAATAAAATCCAAATGTGAATCAATTTAAGACTTTGTGCTCTTACAAAGATGCTTAGTGTTTGGAGAGCATTAAAAAAAACTCACAGTTTTTTTGTTTTTTCCCATCACTCACAAAATTCAGTTCATAAAAAACGGTTGGTTCCCAGAATGTTTGCTCTTAATAGGTTTAGGATTCTGTGTCTGCAAGGGTTATCTTGGGACTACACTTGACTCAATTCATCCTAGACAATGGAATCCTATTCAAAGCAATGTCCAAGATAAGCAGTAAAGTGCATGTCCTTAGACTTTCGATCTGGAATCTCACAGTTGTGGTTACAATACTGACCTGGTGCCCGGGAGTGAGAACGAATTTTCATCTGTTTTGGAGTGCCCCATCCCACCTCAGCTTAGCTGTCTCTCCTCCACCTACCTCTGTTCTTGAAATTATACATAATCACAAAGGAACCTAAGAAAAGCAAAGAAGTATTGTATTACCTACTTATGCGCCAGCTCTGAGTGCAGAATGCTGGTTAGCTGGCTGGGACCACGTGGAAAGCTTATTTTTCTCAGCTAGGTGGGCCAAAGTAGCCTCAGACCAAATCAGGCCATGAAGTACCTGTGACCTTGAACTCCTAATCTCTCTAAGCGAGTTTTCTCATTATCAGAATGAGATGACTGGACCAGTCCCTTAGATCAGTGCTTCTCAAATTCTCAGTGGTGAGGACCAGGTTGAGTTTTGTTTATTTGTTTCTTTAATCTCTAATCTATAACAAACCATACTTTTGTAAAACATAATAAAAATGAATTACTAGAAGAATGGAATTTTAAAAGCATGCAAAATAGAAGACAAAATGCCTTACTGTTAGATTCAACAGACATAAAATGTGTCTGTCAAACTGCTGTGACAGTTTCTACATGCTCACCCTCGATTACTGAACGTACTTCATGGCTGGCGAGTCAGTCTCGAGCAGCAAGGAGAGAGACCCCACACGGAGTGTTGCCCCCTGCAGGCCGTCCGGCTCTCCGTGCCCCTCTGTAGCTGCCATCCTTGGCAGTAAGTGCCACCTCTTCTCCATAAGGATGAGTCTCACTGCCCTCCCTCGCCCCAAAAACTACACCTATATCCTGGATCTTAAATGTGCTCGGTGGGGAGACCCACCCAAATCTCACCCCTGGGGCTAGGGAAAATGGGCTGAGATGAGAGGGAGGTTGTTTGCCCCAAATGTCTAGTCCAAGGCTGGCCTGTGAGAGGAAACAAAAGAGAGATTTCGGAACCCTGGTCAAAGCACAGCCCCTACAGTACTGTAGCTCAAAGTAAAAGCTATTATTTGGGTGGGGAAAAAATCCACTTCTGCATGATAAAGATCTAAAAATATAGAGAAAATGCTTGTCCAAGCTGGACGTGACCGAAGGATTCTGGACCAGTCTCCTCATTGCTTTAGTGAAGAAGCTGGCACTCTGAAAAGTCAAATATCTCGCTCAAGGTCAACACAGCTGCCAGAGCCAGAACTGGACCCCTTATTCCTCTTATAAACTAAGGGTCATCACACTAGTACCAAAGAGTTCCTCTCTTAACCTGGTTGGAAGAGGTCTTATGGTGGGGTCCACCAAAGCGTGCCTTGGGGAGCCTTGTTTTCCTTCTCCACTCCAGAGCTGTCAGTGGGAGAAGTGATAAGGACGTCTTCATACATAGCCTGGAATGCTAGTGTCCTTTTTAGTCAAGGTCCATCATTTGGAACCCATCGCCATGATCCATTACTTATCAGCTAATGTAATCTTGACTAGGAACCGTTGTTTGGCTACGGGAGCTTGCTCCATCCAGATTGCCCCAGTGGGTGGCTGCATTTCCCCTGCCCGTGTGAAGCACTCACTGTACCTCACACAACCTTCTCCTGCAGAGAACGAAAGGCTGACCAGCCTGGAAATGGATGTCCAACTGTTTACAACAGCTTCCTGCCAGCCCTTTTGAGTCATAACCTCATAATTTTTCTTAGACCCATGAATTTGCCTGCCAACTACCTGCAAGCTTACCTTTTCTTGACTGTGAGCTTTGAAACCCTGAACATCTGATGATTCTGTTGTCAAAATTCAACAAGCATCTGCTGAGTGTCTCCTGCGTCCCAGGCACCTGCTGGCAGTTTACGATGTATTAACTCTAATTTTCACAATATATTAGCTCTAGTTCTCTCCATTTTTCAGGGGAAACTAAGGCTCAAATAGCTTGCCCTGAGTCACGTGGTTAGTAAATGGAAGAACTTCAGAGATCCTTATAGCCAAGGGTCAGAAAACTTAACCTTTGTTTTCTTTTCTTTTCCTGACTCTAGGATACCATCAGAATGGAGTCATCAAAAACAAGTTTGCGCCACACCCCCATGGCCCCGGAAACCAGAGGTCCAATCAGAAAAGCCTGTACACCTCCATGGCCCGCCCGCCCTTGCCAAGGCAACAGTCCACTGGCTCAGACAGAGTGTTCCAGACACCCGAGAGCCTGGATTTCCTCAAGGTTCCAGACCAGGGCGCTGCGGGGTAAGATTTCCACATCCTGGGTGCGAAGCTGGCAAGCTCTGACTCCATCAGTTGCACCAAGGTTCAGGGGGTTTTTTTTTGGGTCATCACTGTGTGATTCTGAAGTTCCGTTTTCCACCCAAGTGTTGTAATCTGGAACCGAAGGCTGTGGGGTCCTTGGCTGACATTTCTAAATAAGCAGCCAAGTTGGTAGCACACAACTCATTTCAGTCTCCAGAGAAGGCTTATCTTGGAAACCTGAGACGAGGGTTCCCCTCTGTCCCTGGGATCTGATTTCTCTGACCTTTTCTGACCTCTGGCACGGTGGAGGGACAATGGGTTATTGATTCGTGTCTGTGCCTGTAGTTGCATAAACACAACAGCTGACAGAGCCTTTAGACATTAAGAATAACATTGCAGTATTCTGCGAGATGTCGATGTTTGCTTATGAATACTAATCTTCAAGGCTTTAACATGAGAGCCTCTCTGCCTGATTTCTAGAACAGAAAATAGAATGGCAAAATGAGCCCAGGCTTTTTAGCCTGAGGAAGTGAAGATTCTGGAGCTCTGTGCATATATTCAAAGATCTATCAGTTTGAAAAGGCATTTGATGTGTGCTATGGAGTTGCAAAGGATAGAACCAAGACCTTAAGACCAGTGTGTGGACTCTACCAGGAGGTAGATTTGGTATCAGTAAAAAAAAGAACATTCTAATAGTCCAAAGATGAACTGCCCTAGAATGTAAGGGGCACCTTGTCCCTGGAAGTATTCAGGCACTGGGTGGATTGAAATCATCAGACAAATGTTGTAGAGGGATATTATCAAGTATCAGGTAAGGGAGAAGTCAGACCTGGGTGAGAATCCTATTTCAGCCCTTTATTAACTGTCTAATAGTGGACATGCTGCCTATCTTCTCTAAACTTCAATTTCCTCTTCTGCACACAAGCTGCAGGTTGTTGGAAAGACTAGAAACATTATATGGAAAATACCTAATATGCTACTTGGCATGTAGGAGGCTGGCTGCTCAGCCAGTTGTAGCTCCATGATGGTGATGACACACGCACTGTCTCCCGGTGACTGAACTAGTGACCTTTCAAGAACCTTCCAACCCTGCATGCTCCTCAGCGGTGGAGCAGTTCTCTGGGCTAAACCTGGTAATGGGCCTGCTCCAGCCCCCTCTCTCACCTCTTCCCCTCCCTCAAGCCCATCTCCATTTTCCATTCTCTCCGTGTCTCTAGAAAGATGAAGAATTTCCAGATGGGGATCAGGAGATTTGTGTATAAAATAGAGCCATGGCAGGAGAGAAGTGACAGCTCCTTCCTCTGGGTGGGCAGCCCGACCCCAATTAGCAGATGTTTTTCCTACCTGGGCACCGTCCTCCTAAAGACCGTGAAGCTCTTGGGAATGTTACCATGGCCCTATGTCCCTTTTCCCCTGGCAAATTTTACCTCATTTGAGCTACAGATATGAAAGCATCTTAATTTTATCACATAGACAGCCATCAGTAGACTGGATACGTCTCTCTGAGTCTCTTTCTTTCTCACTCCCTCCCTCCCTTCCTCCCTTTCCTCGTGTGCAAGCTGGGTATACCTGGTTTACCTGATTGGCTTGGTCTCATCTAGTGGTTCTCAACTTGAGTGTGCACCAGAATCACCTGGAGGGCTTATGAAAGCACAGATTGCTGGCCCACCTCTGGAGTTTCTCATTCAGTAGGTCAGGAATGAGGCCAAGATTTTGCATTTCTAACCCCATCCCAGGTGATGCTGTTGCTGCTGGTCCAGGAACCGCATGGTGAGACCCTACTGGTCTAAGATGCCTGCTGTTGTCTGATTGATAAGGGGGAGGGAGGGTGTTTCATGAAGGTGAGTTGGAAGGGTGATATTGAGGCAACAGTATTCCCACTCCGTCACCAACACCTACAGTGTTCAGATGGATGGACACCATGGAGAAGATCGAACAGCTCTCTCACCACTTCTCATGGGTCCAGTTTAATGTCGCAAAGCAGGCGAGGGATAAAACTCAATCAACAAAATGCACCAAATCTCTTCGCTCTGTCTGCTAGCTTCCTACTTGCTTTGGTCTTGGCAAGCAAAACCATCTTTCCAGCCTGCTTTGCAAGTTGCAGACTAGCACGCCAGCCAGCTGGAGCATCCGTCAGCCAAAGTAGGGGATTTAGGAACATCGTGTCTTAACCGAGGCTGCTCCCTTCCAGCCCTCAGCTATGTGGCTCCCTTCTTAAGCCTTATCACACCCTTAGCTGCCTTCGGGGCCGAAGGATCGGGCACACACAGCCCTATCTGCGTGATTGGCTGTGAAGCTGGGAGGAGACGTCGCCTTCCCAACCTTCTACCAGGCTGCAGGATTTCCTGACTGCCTCTTGCGTGTAAAACTCCAGAATCCTAGCCAGCCTCCTCTTTCTATACTTCTGTCTGCAGTGCGAACATTCCTTAAGAAATAGTACCCGGTCAAAGGGCTGAGCTTTCTCTTAGTACCGATTTTCTAAAACACAGAAAGGTGAAAATTGAATTAGTTTCTCTGTAATGTGTCCAGAGACCTTGAATGTGGCACTTCAGGAGTCTTGTGCTTGCCTAAATGTAACAGCTTCTCCTCGGGGCCAAGAGAACATGAATTGCATTTATTCCACGAGAGGTTGTTGGAACAAACGAGATTTTGGGATCCCCGGCTTGGGCATTTCCATAAATAGGAAAATTCCTGTATACCTCGCAGTTCCAAATGGCGGCCTTGAATTTACCCATCTGTAAAAGTAAGATTACCACAGTCTTTCTTGGAGCATTCACGCCCTGGCTTTATCTTTTGTTTCTGTCTCCTGCCCCTGCTTGCATTTTTCTTTACATTTAGCATAAGCCGTCATTTCTCCTGGATCATGTAATCTGGATAAAATTAAATGGTGTAATTAGCACCTCAAGTTAATTCAGGAAAGTCTTTGTCAGTTTATTTTAGGTTCAAGTCAGTTTTTTTGGCGAGTGCCTGAAAGACTTCACAAAATGAATTACCATCCCGAGTGGGAATCTTCACCCTTGCATTGTCGCAGCTGTGCACATGCTAACTGTTGGTATTGTTGTCATTATCCAAGAAAACTAAGATATGCAGAAGGAGTCATTATCTTGCGGTCCTTTCACTTAGCTTTTGTAAAGTCTGACTCTGGTTTATGGATCTTTTTTTAATTCTCAAGGAAAGAGATCACCTTAAACTAGGACCATATAAAGGAACAGTTCATTCATCTGCCTTTGCTCTAACTTCATAGGAATACTTGATTTGCCAATCCAATGTGCTTTTCATTTTCCTTCCTGTAACTGAAATGCACATAATCTACCTCCAGTCCATTACTGGAAGTGTGAAAACCCAGACTAGAAATGTCTTTTCTGTTGGCCTTTTTAATCCTGTAGCCCATTTCATGGGAGGAAATCTTTAGGAAATTTCAAGATACTCCAGGGATTAATCCAACTAGAAGTTGGAGAAACAGAAAAATATCGAATGTACTCAGTGGTAGGGCATCTGGCCACGCCACAAAGGGGGGATCAACAGAAAAATTTAAGTGCTGCCTGTGCGTCTCTTGTCAAGCCTCTCCTAATGGAGGCATATTTTCAAGGGGCTTAGAATTTCCAGTAAGTGTCCAATAGCAATATTTCTCAACCCCTGATCTACAGGAGGAGCGGCCGTATCCTGGCCCAGGCAGACACGGAGCTTAGGAATTCCTGGCACCCATTCCCACATTTCCAGTAAAGTTTATAGATTCAACCTTTTGGAACAAGGCATATTTTTAAGGGCCAATGAAATAAAATGCCATTATTTTCCTTCTTGGAATTTTAAGACATAAATTTCACATCTGCAGAGTAAAAAGGTGATATTTGAAAGCTTAATTCCAACTCTCCCTGGCATAGACTAGGCACACTAACCCAGGAGGTGGAAAACTGCAAATACATTCAGAAAAGATGGCATGTTCAGTGGGCATGGGATTTGCAGTTGAGAGGACTAGATGTGAGGCTCAGTTCATTTGTTTGTTCCTTCATTTTATTTACTGACCCGGATTCATTCATCCAGTATTTACTGAGCCTGATTCATTCATCCAGTATTTACAGAGCCTGATTCATTCATTCAGTATTTACTGAGCCTGATTCAGTCATCCAGTATTTACTAAGCCAGGTGCCTTTTTTGTGCCAGATGTGGGGCACCTGGATTGTTTCACTAATGACCTGCCGTGCTACCTCATGCTTGTCACTTAATCCTTCTTCACTTTGATGTCCTCACCTGTATGGTAGGGATAATACTGTAATTTTTAAAACCCACTCCTCAGGGTTTTCTTTAAGATTAAATAAGGGCTTTGTAAACTGTAAAGCACTATGCAACTCGAAAGTTTTTGTTTGTTTGTTGTAGCACTATTATTCACGTGCCTTGGCCTTCCATGGAAATTCTAATATTCTACTAGGATTGAAAAGTGGGAGTTGTCTGGCCCAGTGGCTTTATTCTCAAGAACTCACATTTCTGGCCTGCATGGAGCTCTGGGTTCCGTAAGGGCTGAGCTTCAGACTTTGCTGGCTTAGTCGGGGAGTGGGGCAGCCTAAGGAAGCCAAGACGGGGGGACCAGTTAGGGAGACCTCTCGCCACACACAAACACACGTGTAATCACTGTGCCTGTGGACGCAGAACAGACACCTTGCAACAGAAACTAGACCTAGAGTTCATTTAGACAATGGCTAAATAAAAGTCAAAAACTCTTCCTCATTCTGAACTATTCTATAGTCTTTTTCTCATTAAACATCCTATCTTAGTTACCGCTTGCTGCCATAACAAAAATACCACGGGTGGATGGCTTTAAATAACAGAAATTGATTTTCTCGCAGCTCTGGAGGCTGAGTCCAAATCAGGGTGTCAGCTGCCTCAAGCCCTTCCTTGTTCTTCGTCCCAGGCATTCCTTTGTTCTTTGGGGTTCCTTGGCTTGTAGCTGATCCTCACATGGCGTCTTTCTTCCCCTTGTATGTATCTCTATGCCTGTTCTTATTGTTTTTATAACTTAGAAGGATTAGGTTCAGGATCTCCCCTACACTGGTATGAACTCAGTAACACAACAAAATAAAACCCTGTTTCCAAACAGTATCACATCCACAGCTACAAAGGCCAGGAATTCAACACATATTTTTGAGGGTCACAATTCAATCCATAACTCATCCTTTGCTCCAATCACCATAACAGCTGATATCCCATGGAAAGTGACAGGCATTACCAGGACTGAGGGAATCAATAAGCCCTCAGTTTAGAGAGCTTTGTCGTCAGAGATGTCATTTGGGGTCTTGTTTCTTGCGGGCTCTTCTGGCACTTTCCAAGACTCAGCAGCAGTCCATGAAGACAGAAATGTCCGTTGTGTCCTGATGTCTTTGTCTTCCCCAGTCACTAATGCAGCCCTCTCCTGCGCTGTAAGTTTTCACAAAGCATTCGGGGTGCAACGTGCTTGAGTAATTAGGAAACTTTATTTGCATTTTGGGTTACAATGTTAGAGGTCTAACACCCTGCCCGGAAAAAAGAGCCTGTTGCAAAAAGAAGTTGTTGTAGCTCAGCTTCTTTGTGTGTTTGTTACCATAATGAGTAATAAACAGAATTAAGTGGGGTGTACAAATTACCCTGAAATGATGGGTCAAGTAGTAAAAAACTAAATTACATTGTCTAAACGTTACTTATAAGGAAACGCCAGACTTGCTCAGTGATGTGAGGTTTTATAACTACGTGGAAACATGTATAAAGCGAATTTTATTACTGAAATGTCAACAGGAAAAATAACTTTGTTATTGTGAGTCTGAAATTCTTGCTACAAACCCCCATTTTCCCAATGAAATTGTCGTTTTTAATAACACAATTTTCAATCGTGAGGTTTCTTAGGAGGATCAGAGTATCAGAATTATCTAAACCCTGCGTGTCTGTTACAAAACGAATGTAGGCAAAGCATTTGAAGAGGGAAGATGGGTTTTATGGGCTATGGTGAAGCGTTCGTGGGTCGGTGGTAGAATTCTCGCCTTCATTCCCGGCCAAGGCACCTCGCGCGCAGCCACCGCCCGTCAGTGGAGACTTGCATGTTGCTATGATGCTGAACAGGTTTCCGTGGAGCTTCCAGACTAAGACAGACTAGGAAGGAAATCAGTCAATGAAGATCCTATGGATCACAACGATCTGATCTACAGCCATCATGGGGAAGGTGGAGGCCAGGGCAATGTTTTGTTCTGTTGCGCACGGGGTCACCGTGAGCTGGGGGCTGACTCTACAACAGCCAACAACCGTGGGTTATCCCGGCACTGGCATGGGGGCAGCGGTGTGCTGGTAAATGCTTAACAGCTGGTTCTCTGGGGATGAAAAGGCCCGAGTTGCAGCTGTTGCTGGTTTCCGTGCTAAAATACTCTCATGGTGGCCAATTTCACGCTACTAACATGCCTACCCCTGAGTGCACAATCGCAGGTCTTGTCTGGTATTTCTGCCATACATTTGCAAGAGACAGCCCTAACCTCATGAGCACGGACAGGAGTGAAATGTAGTCAAATCAGTAGGAAGGGGTGAATTATGAGCATCCATTTGCTTTTAATATGTTTAATTATAAGTTTATATAATGTAATTTTTAATAACAGCGATTTTTTCCAGCTGGTTCACAAAATTCCTGAAAATTCAACAGCCGGCTCTCGCGAACCAGACTGAGCCAGCTCCGGCGAGTGTCCGTGACGGTCCTGTTTGTTAGGTCTCTAATCGCTTCTCACTGGGCTTGACCAACTGCCTCTTGGCTGAGGGCCCGGAGTGCCTCAAAGACCTCATTAATCAATTTCTGGCAGCTGAAACAAAGTCATTATTCCTCCTGATTGTTAATTACACAGGATCGCCATCTAGTGTCGCAAAGGAGCTCGTCAGGGTTGTTTTTCGTTTTGATGGTTGGTGTTTTTTAAGGTTGTTTGAGCCTTTCTAACCTCAAGCCCAGGTCCTTGGTGGTGCAAATGGTTAAGCACTTGACTACTAGTCAGATGGTTGGCAGTTCAAACCCACCCAGAGGCTCCTTGAAAGACAGGCCTGGCAATCCGCTTCCCAAAGGTCACAGCCTTGAAAACCCTACGGAGCAGTTCTACTCTGCACGCGTGGGGTCGTCAGGAGCCAGAATCAACTCAACAGCAACGAACAACAGCAGCATTGAACCAGGAGAATGTCTCGTCTCGCCGACCAGTCCGTGGTGGTTTCCAGGTCTCCGTGTGGTGCAGAGTGGACACTGTCACTACACTGGCACGAACTCCCCGTGTTCCCTGAGACATCTTACAGTAGGGATTCTGCTGAGAGCACTCCATGATGCTTTCTCAGCATAAGAAAGAACCTGGGCCAGCGGTTGAATCTTCGTGTGGTTTACAAAAGACACTGATCCCACAAGAGGTGAAGTGACTTACCCAAGTCGCCTGCCAGCCTGGGCAGAGCGGGGCCTCGAACCCAGGACCCTTAAGCCAGTGCTGCTTCTCCCGTTGAAGACTGTCATTCGGTCAGATTGAGGCCACACTGTCCCTGGGCTGGCGGGTGACTGGGGGGCCACAGTGGTGAGCAGAAGTAGGTCCAGCCCCGCCCTCATGGAGCCTACTGTCTTAACGGGGAGATGAACACATGAGTCGATGAAATGCTTCAAAATCTACCGCTGTTCTGAAGGAGGTGATGAGAGGATACAGCAAGGGGTTGCCCATGTCTGAGGAGGCGGTGATGGAAATGAGGTCCACAGGCTGAGCAGGACTTAGCAGTGCTGGCTGGGGCTGAGGACAGGCCACGGAAGCACGGCCAGACCTGGGAAGCGGTGGCATCTGCCATCGTGTTCAGCCAATGATGAAACCAGCCGAAAATCCCAGGAACCCGCATCAGTCTTTCACGGGGGTGTTGTGAGGGTTAAATGAAGCAACGCCTGCGGAAAGCCTAGTACAGTGTCCAGCCCCGAGCAGGCACATCCCGGAGCGTGTGTCTGTATCTCACACGGCCACAGGCAGGCGCTCGCAGAAGGCGGCCCATCTGTCGTTCTCACCAGAACCGTGGAGGTATGTTGAGATGTGAGAATAAGGCGGAGTGACCCAGGAGGAGGGCTTTGCTGTGTCCGTGGCTCACTTGGGAAGACACTGCCCTATTGGAGCAGTTGTACCCTTTCCTGGGAATGGAAGACATTTAAACAGGGAAGAGCCAGACAGTGGTGACCTCATGTTGCCTAAATAGAACCTCCCCAACGCAGAACTGCAGAGCTGGTCTCTCCCCTCCCCACCCATTCACGCCTCCTGCCAGCCCTGATCAGATGCACTCACCCAGTCTGTACTCTGCTCCCAGCACCCAGTGCTCACCTCAGACAGCGTGGACTCTCCTGTGTCCCTCTGTACGTCCGTGAAACCCTCTCAGCCGAGGGAGACGTGGCCAGGACGCTTACACTGCCCCTGGTGAGCCAGCGTGGAGCAGTCGTCCCGGGCTTGGGTCTGCACGATCCACGATGGTGAGATGTCTTTCCATTTACGTAGGGCCCTAACTTCTCCCAAGGATGCTTTGTCATCTCTAGTGTACCAGTCTTGCATTCCTTTTGTTAAATTCTTTCTGAAGTATTTTATTGTTTTTGATGCTACCGCAAATGGAATTGTTTTCTTCATTGCGTTTTCAGATTGCTCCCGGCCAGCGCTTAGAAACTTAGCGGGTTTCTGTGTATTGATCTTGTGCCCTGCAGTCTGGCTGAACGGATTTATTAGTTCTGATCGTTTTTAGTGTATTCCTTAGCATTTTCTATATGCAAGAGCGTCTCATCTTCAAAAGAGATTTTTTTTACTTTTTCTTGTCCAATCTGGATGCATTTTGTATCTGTCTCTTGCCTGGTCGCCCTGGCTGGCACCTCCAGCACAGAAGTGGTGAGAGCAGGCGTTGTGGGGAAAGCTTTGTGTCTCCCCCCAGTAAGTGCAATGTAAGCTAGGAGTATGTGGACAGGGGCCCCAGCCCCACCAGGGCTGAGGGCATCCAGGAAGAAGCCCAGCGGCCGTGTGGCCATGGCTGTGACAGGACGTGAGGCTGGGAGGTGAGCAGGGAGGGGCTGAGCTTGGCAGGGACTTCGGCCTCATGAAGGCTTTTGCTCCTTTTCCCAAGAGCGGAGAGCGGCTGTTGGGAGGACTTTCAGGTGGAGGGTGGAGTGACCTAATAAAATTGAGCCAGTGTGGTGGTCAGGGGGCCTGGGACGGAAGCTACTGGTGGGAAAGACATGAAGGAGAAGGAACTGAGTGGGCTTAGTCACAGCTGGAGGCAGACGGGCCGAAGAGGGAGGTGGGATGGCTGCCTGAGTGGCAGGGCAGACTAGTCCTGCCTTTCCAGGGAGGATTCTGCCGACCTCTTCTTCCCGCTGCCGGGCCTCGTCAAGCCCCTCAGGGAGGAGGGGGAGGTAGTGCCTAAGCCCTCCCACTCTTGGGCTCCAAGGCCCCATCGACCTGTGCTAACGGTGGTGGGTAGGGTTCTCCCCTGGACATAAACCAGATCGGTTGCTGTTGTCGCCCCGACGCATGGCGACTCCACGCGTGTCTGTGCAGAACTGTGCTCTGTAGGGTTTTCAAAGGCTGGATTTCGGAAGTAGATCACCAGGCCTTTCTTCTGAGGTGCCTCTGGGTGGGCTCAAACCACCAGGCTTTTAGTTAGCAACCTAGTGCGTTATAACCACTTGACCACCCCTGGACATAACAGAGGCTAAATTTCTATCTACAAGTATTTGGATAGAGAGAATGTGTGTGTGTGGGCGCACGCGTGTGTGTGTGTGTGTGTGTATATGTACACGCACAGGTGTGCATTGCCAACTCTGCTTCATGGAACTTCCAGACTGGAGACTTTCCTCCCTCCCAGGGTGTTCTAATCACACCCCTCACCCTCTCCTTTCATTTCCTCCGTTGCTGGAAAATCAGAAATCAGATGACTTCCGGTATCCAGGCTAATGGTGCTTATTAGCCAAATGCTGACATGTTCCCAATATATAAAACCAAACCCGTTGCCTTCGAGTCGGTTCCGACTCATAGCGACCCTACAGGACAGAGAACTGCCCCATAGAGTTTCCAAGGAGTGCCTGCTGGATTCAAACTGCTGACCTTTTGGTTAGCAGCTGAAGCGCTTAACCACTACGCCACCAGGATTTCCTCGCAATGTATAGTTGCTCAATTAAAAGCCTGCTTGCCCAGCCAGTTTTCAACAAAGAAGGCACTTCTTGAGCAGGGAATGGGGACTTCCAATAGATACTGGATAGAAAATGGGGTCGTGCTGATGGTCGGTAAGACCTTTTTCTCTTAGATAAACGAAAAGGGATGGGCGAGGCGGTTGGCCTGAAAGGAGCAGAGCTTGAGTAACGTTGGGGATGGCTGCCTTCCATGGAGGGGAGCCCCAGGCTACACCCAAGGCTTTGCACCCCTGCCTCCCCCTCGTGGTCTGACGTGCTTGTCAGCACCTACGTAGCATCTGTCATCATACAGCCGACTTGGCGAGCTCTGAACGCGAGCGGGGCCTCAGCAAGGGCAGTGGGCTGCGGCCTGTGGGAGCGCAGCTCAAAGCCGGGCGTGCTTTTCCTTCCAGAACTCAGGCCCACGGAAGGACCCTCCCATTTCTGACTTCCTCCTGTCGCTTTAAACAGACATGGCCTGGCCTAGGAGCCAGCCGCGGGGTTGGGTCACAGCCCCGCCCCTCTTAGAAGAAATCTGTTGTTGGCGTATGAATGTATGCTTTACTTTGGTTTGCTGTAAAGCAAAGTGGGGGGAAAAGTGTTTTTCTGTATTTCCTTTTTTTCTTTTTGTGCTAAATGAATTTAATGAAGATACATAGTAAATAATTATTTTAGATATAAGTTTACAGAGCTCGTTCAGTGGAAACAAGTTCCAGTTGTCTGTCTTTGAGACAATGTCTAGGTAGGGACGGGAGGCAGCGCGGCACGTAGAAGAAGAAACTCAAAGCCAGAAGACCTGGGTTAGGGGCCTAGTTCTGGAGACATGTTTGGCTGGGGTGGGGGGTGCCACTGACATCTAGTGGGTAGAGGCGAGAGATGCTGCTGAACATCCGACGGGGCAGCCCCCACAACAAAGACTGAGCCCGCCCACAGCCCTAATGCGCGGAGGTCGAGAAGCTCCGCTCCGGGAGACGGTTGCACAGGAATATACAAAGCGGCATTTTTTCATAATAGAGAAAAACTGCAGTCAACCCAAATGGCCGTCCGCAGCGGCCTGGATAAGCAAATTGTGACGTCCGTGCAGGAATAGTTTAAAGTCACAAGAAAGAGCTACAGCTGCCTGCATCAGCATGGGGCCATCTCAGAAATGTCGTGTGCGTGATAGAAGACTGTACGCAGTGTGATTCTTTTTACATAGTTTAAAAAGACAGGCAAACTAAGTATGTTGTTTAGGAATATTTACACGTGTGATAAAATTATAAAGAAAATCAGGAAATTGTTAATACACAATGTAGGATAGTGGTTGTTTCTGGAGGGATACAAATGGGGAGAGGCAGCTTCGGGTTTCCACGGTGCTGGCAGACGCCACGTTTCCAAAGTCGGGGGTGTATGTATACACACACGCACACTTTATAAACTTTTGTATGAATATGCGTCTTTTCTACATTTCCTTCTGTGCTGTGGAAATGACAATAATAACAGCAGTTAAGTGTTTATTAAAGGAGCCGTGGTGGTGCAATGGTTTAAGTGCTTGGTTACTAACTGAAAGCTTGGCGGTTCGAACCCACCCAGTGGCTCCACGGGAGAAAGACCTGACCATCTGATTCTGTAAAGATGACAGCCAAGAAAATCCTTTGGGGCAGTTCTACTCTGTCACACGGAGTCACATGAGTTGGAATTGGCTTGATGGCACCCAACCACCACAGCGTTTATTCAGAGCTGACTGTGAGTGAGATCTGACTCAATGGCAGCTAACAATAACATGTGCTTTTGCAATGGCTTTGTCAGGGAGGATATTTTTATTCTTGGAGAAGATTTCGGGAGTGAACTCTGGGCTATGAGCTTCTACGGGGGCAGCTGGATTTGAACTTGAGCAGACTGAGGCTGGCCCCGTGCTCCTAAACACCACTCGGTGCTGCTGCCACCCATTGGTTCCCATGTCTCATCCATCTGCCCTCTCTCCACAGAGTCCGGAGACAAACGACCAGCCGGCCTCCCCCAGCAGGGGGCAGACCCAAGCCCCAGCCCAAGCCTAAGCCTCAGATGCCCCAGTGCAAGGCTCTGTACGCCTATGATGCTCAGGACACAGATGAACTCAGCTTCAATGCCAATGATATCATTGATATTATCAAAGAAGGTAAGTGCATGGCTGGCTGACTGCGACACCCTCCCAAAGAGCACACAGCCACTTGGCTATAAAAACTAGATTAAATACGAAGAGAATTCATGAGCTGCTCTAACTGAACCTTGCAGAGGGAGGCGTCAGGCTGTTAGATCAGGCCTCCAGCTTCATTTCTCAGTGCTTCTATCAGCTCTGCCCTCTTCTTCGTATCTGCCTTCTCTTCCTGCTGTTTTACCTCCTGATAGCAAAATGGCTGTAGCAATTCCAGACCAACAGATCAAAGCTGTCTGAAATTTGCCTGATCATCTCTGAAATGTCCCTGTTTGCCATTGGACAGAAGTCTTAGCTTTCACTCTGATGGGGTCAACTTAGGTTATGGTCCCATCCCTGAGCCAAGCTCGTGTCAAGGCAATCACTGTACCTGTGTTAGATCTGGCAGTGACTGCTCTATCCCACCCAAACTTCATGGCCTCCCCACAGTGAAGGCGGATGGAGTGGAAGCCGAGGAGACACCCTAACATCCATTATAAAGGCAGGCGGGATAAAAAGTGCCTCACAGGCTTGGCTGAGTGCTCTTTTAATTTGGTAGAGAAGCTAAATTAGAATATAACAAGATTATATTAAAAAAAATTTCAAACATGTATTATGGAAGCATAAAGACAAAGATAAATCCTGCTTTAGGGTGTTAGAGGGCAGCAGGGGGGAAATGGCATGTGTGGCGAGAGAATGGGGGATTCTCTCTGAGGTAGACAGAAGGGAGAGACAGCAAGCGGAGCCCCGAGGGAGCAGGTCATTTCAGGAAAACGAGTAGCCCCTCAACCAAGGTGCAGGGTCCCAGGGAGATGTCATGGGAAGTTAAGCTAGAGGCGGCCTGGTCGTGGAGGGCCCTGAACATCAGGCTCATGAGAACTCATAGAGACAGTGGGGAGCCATCGAGGTGTGGACCGCAGGGCAAGGACAACGTGAGTGGACGGTGGTTCTCGGCAAGTTTAGGTTTCAGGAAGGGATGGCCAAGCCACCAGCCAGGGTACAACAATTGGTCTGCATTTGCCTGGAGCGAGAGGAAGGAGAGTCAGGAATAAAAAAATTAAAAAAAAAAAAAAAAAAACCATTGCCATCCAGTCAATTCCGACTCATAGCAACCCTATAGGACAAGTAGAACCGCCCCATAGGGTTTCTAAGGAGCGCCTGGTGGATTTGAACTGCGAACCTTTTGGTTAGCAGCCGCAGCTCTTAACCAGTGTGCCACCAGGGTTTCCAAGTCAGGAATAGGAGGAGGAAATGGAATATGTGGCTATAAGGGGGGTGAGAATGGTCGTACAACTTGAAGAATGCAATCAATGTCACTGAATTGTACATGCAGAAATTGTTGAATTGGTGTATGTTCTGCTGCATATATTTTCAACAACAAAAAATAATTTAAAAAAAAGAAAGAGAGGGAGAGAGATGGAGAGAGAGGGAGAGAGAGGGAGAGAGAAGGAGAGAGATGGCCGAGGACAACTCCTAGACTGTGCTTTTAGCAGGCTCCCTCATCGTGTTGAGTTTGCCCCGAGGAGAATTCTAGGTCCCTGCACCAACCCCTTCTAAATGGCCTTTGAGCCTTATTTTTATCTCCTTTAACATCCTTCTTCAAAAGTGTGGGAATAAAAATGAGTGTTGAAAATAAACTTTAGTAAACAAAAAATAGGATTTTTGTCACCAGCCTTGTTCAGCAAAAATATTGGAAATGATCCAGTGATGGGGTTGGCTAAATAAGCTTGCTATATCCATTCAGTGGACTTTGATGTGAAATTTTTTTATTAAACATAATGAGGCATATTGTTTAAAGGGCGTAGAGTTTCTGTTTGAGATGATTTAAAAAAAAAGATCTGGAACTAGACAGTAGTGATGGTTCCACAGTATTGCAGGTGTACACTCAGAAAGAGTTAACGTGGTCAATTGTATGGTATGTATATTCTACCACGATAAAAAAAATGGCAACAGTGAGACAGAACTTTAAAAAAAATGATTCAAAAGTATAGTCTATTTATTGACATGAAAAGATGTTCATGAAGAAAAGGAAAAAGTTCGTTAGAGATTGTGGAGTATAGTCTCGTTTTTGTAAAAATATAAGCATATATACCTGTGTGTGTGTGCATATATACTCTCACATATGTATGTGTGAATATGTTCATATAAAAGAGTTCTAGAAAATGTGAAAAGTGGCCATCCTTGAGTATTGAATTTACAAGTACTACCTTTCATTTCTCAATATTTTCACATTTTCCTAGAAATAACATGCACTACCAGGTATAATTAAAACAATGACATGTTTGTGTAAAATACAGAGTCCTACAAGTTGTCACAGCATGTTAGCTCTAAGGTAACGCTGTCACGTAAACAGTGTGGTTTGAGGGCAGGAAAAACCATATAGATAAACGGAACAGAACAGACTCCAGAAACAGACCCGTGTATATACAGACGCTTAATATATGATAAATGTGACATTGGAAATCAGAGGAAAAAGCATAGAAAACTACTTTCCATTTTGAAAAGAAAATAAAATCGATCTCTACCTCATATACAAAAGAAATATCAGATAAATGAAATATCTAAAAGTAATTGAATTATAGTCTTAGAAGGAAACCCAGAATATTGTATTAATCCTTGGATGGGAAAGGCCCTCCCTATGCAAGACATAAAAAACCATACAGGATCTAAACTCATTAGAAGGTGCAGGTGAAACCTTCTGCATTGTGAAAAGCCCCAGGAGCAAAGAGACGACGAGAAAATGTTTCACACGTATAATTAGCTCCTTGCCATGACTAGCAAGACGACGTACAGTCCAGTCCAGAAGCGGGCAAAGGCTACGGAGGCAAAGCACAGAAGAGCCTCGCTCATAATCAGTGCTATGCAAAGTAAGCCATTTCACCTCTCATGACTCTGGCGAAGAGGAAAATGTGGGACGGCCTACATTCCCCCATCCAAAGCTTGGAGCCAGACGGGTTTCAGAAATAGGTGGCGTTAGGAAGTTCCTGCCAGTGTATATCTTGCACATCATGTAACAGCCCCTTCAGGTCCCAGGACAACACCCTACTGGCAAACTCAGTGAAGTTTCTGCTGCGAAGCTTGTGGGTGTTCACACCATCAACAAACTCACATCAGTTCAGGTCAAGTTTTGCCACCAGATGAGTTACAGAAAACTTTCAATTTTTAGGGCTTTCTGGAGTTTGTAATTGCAGGTAAGAGTGTGGACATCCGTGGCTGGCCAGGGAAATGGGTGACCGTCTTCACTGTGTACTGTTGGAATAGTCTTTTGGGGAGTACGCTTAACATTATTTCACAAAGTTTTAAAAGCCCCATGTCAAAATAATTACTTTGAGTTATACTTCACCCCTTACACCAAGATAAATTCCAAACAGATCAAGTATTTCAATCTGCAAGATGAATGTAAAATACTAGAAGCATGGGAGAGTTTGCTTTTTTTAATGATATCAGAGTGGGAAAGGATTTCTAAAAATGACAGAAAACCCAAAAGCTGTAACAGATCAGTTGAGTAAACTAATTAATATTAAAACATCATGAACAGAGTTAATGAAAAGGGGATGAGGTATTTACGGCTCCCAGCACAAAAAGAGGCAGAGGATATGAATGGCAGACCCACCAGCCCCGAGAAGAGCATGCGTCTCTGCTCAGATGCCAGGCAGGTCAGCCACCCAGACCCTCACGTCCACACAGCAGGTTCTTCCGTTCAGGGGGAGCTGAATAACCCATCTGCCTTGGGGAAGGGATGACTTTTTACAGCAAACTTTTTCAATTAAAATAAAATGGAATTTTTAAAGAAGGGAAGAAGAGTGAGGATGGCACCAAGCCTCTTTGCCCGTGTAACAGGCCCATGGGAGCAGGATGCGTGTGGAGCGGAACAGCCTTCTCTCTCCCCCGTGTTCACCATCTCTGTCTCCCCGCAGATCCTTCTGGCTGGTGGACGGGTCGGTTACGAGGCAAGCAGGGCCTGTTCCCCAACAACTACGTGACCAAGATCTGAGCACACAGATGCTGATGCACCAGGCAAAAGAGCTCCAGGCCCAGACGGGGAGGGGACATTTGGGGGCTCCTCCTCTGATCCACAGCAAGAACAGCTTCCCAAGGCCTGGAGTTACTCTATACCTTTCCCAGGGAGGACGCCGACAGGGCTGGGTGGGCACAGGGAATGTCCCTCCATACATGATCCTAAAAGGTCGACTGTTCCTAGGAACCCAGGAGAGCAAACCACCACCCACCAAGATTTATTTATTGTATTTAAACCTGGTGAGAGGATGAGCCAGGGCCACTCAGACTTGTTGGCTTCTAGAGAATCGGCACCCCACGCTCTCCGGGCCCGGGGAAAGGCTGTGGGGACCGCTGACAAGTGCCTTTAGCTGAAGAGCACATTTCTTTCGTCCCCCTTTTCCTTACCTGACATACACATTCCTCTCCGCCTGCTGGCGGCCTTCGGGGGGACCCTCTCTCTGCAGGCTGGGCTCAGCGAGGGGGCACTTCCCGTGAAATGCTAGGGGCGGCATGGCTGCTGAGCCCCTGCGTGCCAAGGGCGCTGGTCTACTCCTCACCGGGATTGGCAGGGGCTGCCAGGCTGGGGCTGGGCTGTCGGCCTTGTTTTCTCGGGGTCTTCGATTGGAATGTGGCTGGCCCATGTTGGTTTTGTGTTTAATGCTGTACCTATTCCAAGAAGGATCTTTTTTTTTTTTCCCCAAGCTGTACATTTATAAAAACAGATCATATACTGTACATACAAAAATCTCAAGATGGTAGAAATATGTATGAATGTACTAAGTAGTATTCCACTGTACTCATTCATAAGGTAGGTTTCATTACAAGGCTCGCACCAGGTACTTACAAATGTGCACTACTCCTGTTCAGCTACAGAATCAGTATTACTGCTTCCTGGCTCAGCCCCTGCAAACCCTTCTCACCTCTTCCCTGGAGGTAATTTTCCTCTCTCCCCCTCTGGGTCCCTCCCTGCTAAATAAATAAAGGAATCAGTGAACCGCCTTGCTCTTCCATGATGTTCATTGCAGTCATAGGGAAAAGCTGGAAACAATGTTAACACAGTTAAGAGTTGTTGTACCCTGAAATTTCTCTACCTCTCCTCCCAACTACCACAGGTTACTGGGAGGTTAGGGTTTGACCAACATACACCTGAGTATTCTCAAGTCCCTGGAAAAAAATTATTGGATTACATATGAGAAAAAAACATATATATTTATCTGAATTTAGAACTTCATTCTCCTCTGTTTTATACTTCAAGAATAGAGAGCAGATTTCATTTCAGTAACTATAACAAACAGTGTGTAACATGTACTTCAGTTCCATCTTGCGACGAGGTAAATTAAGAGATGGAGAAAAATAAAGCCCCGGTATGATGAAACGAAGAAGCTAATAGTCTCTATGTTTTACAAAGTCCTTCCACCTTTATGGACGGATTGAAAGTGGGAAGACGGAAGAAAGAACAAGAATTTGGACTGAGGCGCCTGCTTCTCTGCCCTGGACCCCTCCCCTTGCTAACATAAACCCCTGGCAAGCTGGCACAGGCTCCCCTCAACCATCTCCTAAGTCATTCCCAGCAGATTTGAACTTAATGATGGCATTTTGAACTTGTGTATAACTGGGAATCCTCAGGCTTTGGGTGACAACATAGGAACCGAGTTAAATGTCCCCACAAGCAGCAGGTAGAATGCAAGTCCCTGAAGGTCACAGATCAAGCCCTGCCCTGCACTCGGTGCCTAGCCCATGCCGGGCGCCAGGAGTAGCTTGTGGTGGTTGAATAGGGGAGTGAATTTGTGTTTATGTGGGGAAAAGACTTAGATCCTAGTGGAGATGCTAAAATTCTGAAATTGTCCATTAAAAAGTAAAAATTTAGAGATGCACATTGTAGGGGCTGCAACCATGGGCTCACACATAGCAACGGTGACTGTGAGGATGGCCCAGGAGCAGGCAGCGTCCCTTCTGTTGTGCACAGGGTTGCTATGAGTTGGAATTGACTCAACGGCACGTATCAACAATAACCTTCTTAACCTTACCATTGTCTATATAGATATGGTAAATGGCGCTACTGAACAAAATCTGGAGTAGATTTTTGTTTTTTTTCTTCCTAATTAAAAAATGCCCTTTTCTCTCTCTGGGGCCTTAAAAGTCATTAACCTGGCTTTGCTCCAGCCCCTGGATCTAGCCAGCCCTGTCATTTTGTTCACTGCTCCATTATACAAGAGTCACTTCACCTGGGCGAGCGTGAAAAAGATGGTGGGGCCATCCCTGCCTTCTGGGAACGGAACTTGCCGTTGTGTTTGGGATGAGGGGTGTCCATGTGCACACACCACCCACATGCACAGCGGTATAAAGAAGCAACAGATCAACCAAAGGTTTAAAGTCATCAAGAACCAAGTGAGTCGGCTTGAACAGGGACCCTAGGGCACAGGTGTTCAAACCTTAGTTGTAGACCAGCGGTTCTGAAACTATATGGCCTCAGAACCCCTTTACAGTAACTCTAAAATATTACTGAGAACCCCACAGAGCTTTGCTCATGTTGGTTATAGCTATCAACATTTGCCATATTAGAAATTAAACATTTTTAAAACATACGAGTACACAAACATTCCTTTAACCGCAGAGTGATGTTCTCTGTGCTGTAGCCTCGTGAAGATTCCACCAGACACCTCTAGGACAACAGAAGTGGAAAAAGGCAAATGATATCCTGTGTGGCTCTGGCCTCAGGACTCCTCAGTCTCCAGGGCCCCCAGGGTGCAGCAGACCACCCTTTATAAAGAAGGTTACTGCAGAGGAATGGGAGGAGTCCCAGGAAGGACAAAGCGGCTCCCTCAATGCATCATGTAAAAGGACACCTGCCCTACGAGTCTGACACACGTGGAGAGGGTGAAGGAAGGAGCCTTTTTTATGAGCTTGCTCCCCGTTTAACAAGGGTGCAAACCCCAACGTGTTGTCAGGACCAGGAGCAGTTTCCTTTCTAACTAAGGACATTCCTTGAAATTGCACACATCGCGTCTACTCATCCCACTGGCAGGAACTTAGTCACGTGACCTCCAACTGCAAGCGGGGCTGGGAGTCTCCGGTTAAAATCCTAGGAAGAAGAGGGCATGGATGCTGGGCACAGTCAGCTCAGTAAGCAGTTTAAGCAGCGCACACAGGGCACCAGGGAAGAGAGCTTCCTCCTCCTCAAAGTCATAGTTTCTTCCAGGCAGCGACGCTCCCAAGAACAAGTGAGACAAGATGGACGTGCATTTATGAGGCTTCCCAAGTCCACCGCTTGCCCCAGAGCATGAACTATACGTAATCTAGATTCTTTCCCTCGGTGGCTCCCTTGCAGACCGTCCCTGATGGAGCCGGCCAGGCTAAGTCTGATCAGCCTCTAGCTGCTAGTACTTCTTATACCGGGTGGGGGGAGGCAGTCAGGAGTAGAGTGCACAGCGCGTCTTGGGTGGAGACGCCAGCTCTTGTTCCTGGCACCCTCACTTTTGTGGCCAAGTGTGGGAGCCATTCTTGTTGCCCACTTTTCCCCTCCTTTTGCCTCTTGCCCAAGGCCTAGTTGACCTTCACGGTTCCACCTTCGTAGCTGGCTGTGATTTCTACCAGTGAATCTTGGTGCCTTTCCTTCCTGCTGTATTGTACCTTCCCCTCGGAGCCATCAGTATTGCCCAATCCAAAATCTGCACTTTGCTGATGAGAAGACTGGCTCATAGGGCTCATTAACTTGCCCAAGGTCACAAAGTGGGGGAGCCATGATTTAGACCCTGATCTGACTCCAAGGCTCACACTTTTAATCATTTTGTTTATAATTCAACAATTACTTAGGAGTTTCCTAATCAGTCTAATCTGTCATCCTTTAAACTTATATCTTTCTCTCAAAAAACAAAAACCTAAGGGAAAAAAAAACCAAACAGAACTCAACAAACAGATCTGTACACCGTTGATGGGCAAGAGCTGAGTCTAACATGTCTTTGAGTCTCCTGGGGCCATCTCTGTCTAGATCACCTTTCTCATTATTTAACACACAACCCTAGAAGGTAGACACTCCTATCCCCATTTTAAAGATGAGGACACTGAGTCATGCAGGCCGCACAGCTAGTAAGGAGAATCAAACCCAAGCAATCCAACTTCAGAGTTTGTGCTCCTCTCTGCTTGTGGTTACATCATCTCATTTTCTAATTCCAGTGTTTTTATGATATATGATTTCTATTTTTGTAGCTTATTTCACATTCGTAAGATTTTAGTTCTGGGTGCCTGCTATAGCACATAAGGGAACATCTTACAGTCTTTTTTGTGACATCCTGAAGAACTTCCTGAGTCCGGCTACTTAATATTTAACTAATCAAAGTAAGTAATAAAGAAGCTATGTCTTTGAAATATGTCTACAAAACCCGTCCTTTCTCGGTAAGAAGCTGAGCTCAAACGTCCCTGGGAAACAACGTGGCTTTTCAAAGACGGGAAAACTCCCTTTCCCAGCCCCGCTTCCTTACCATTCACACTGGTAACGTAAGTTGGTCTAAGGCCGCCATGGGAACAAGTGTCACTAACTCAAAGGATGTTTATAAAATTGTATAAGCAATTACTAGGTGTTTTAGTTATCTGGTGCTGCCATAACAGAAATACCACAAGTGGATGGCTTTAACAAGCAGAAATTTATTTCCTCACAGTCTAGGAGGCTAGAAGTTCGAATTCAGGGTGCCAGCTCCTGAGGAAGCTTTCTGTCTCTTGTCAGCTCTGGGGAAAGGTCCTTGTCATCAATCTTCCCCTGGTCTAGGAGGTTCTCAGAGCAGGAACTGTGAGGGTGAGCTCTGCCTCTGGTGGTAGTCAGGTCCCTCGCTCTCTGCTGGCTTCTCTCTCCTTTTCATCTCTTGTAAGATAAAAGGTGGTGCAGGCCACACCCCAGGGAAACTCCCCTTACATTGGATCAGGGCTGTGACCTGGGTAAGGGTGTTGCCTCCCACCCTAATCCTCTTTAACAGAACCTAATCTTGCCCCATTAACCACAGGCAGAGATTGGGATTTCCAACACATAGGACAATTACATCATATCACAAAATGGAGACGACCACCCATACTGGGAATCATGCCTCCCCAAGTTGACACAGATTTTCAATCCATGACACTAAATATATGCTAGATGCTCAAAACTTGCAGTTAGACGTTCTAGTCGGGCGACCCTGGTCTGCCCAGAAAAAAGAGGTGAGATGCAAACCTTAATCAGAGCCAGCTTCTCCTCCACGGTGCAGTCACACTCAAACCATTCCTGAATCACAGAGCTGGACACCTGCTCAGTTCACCAGCAAGCAAAGTAGAAGGCAGTTTTTACCCACCTCTAGGAGAAATGAGTTAATTGGGTTTACTGCAAAGCTTCTCAGAGCTGTTTATACATCTTCAAAGGTCTGCAGTGTTTCCCAACTTACTTGATCAACTCTTCTCTCAGAACACCAATTAACATTTTGTGAACTGACAGTCTGGGATGTTTTTGCTGTAAGATTCACTCATATTTCTGGTTTTTAAAACAGTTAGCAGTTGGAGACTCAGAAGGCGTCTCCCCTCAGAAAACAAGGTCAAATGTGGTTAACTGCCCACAGGCACGGGAAGGCCCACAGTGTAGCTGAGAGAGCCCGGGTGGTGCAGTGGTTAAAGTGCTCACCCGCCAACCGAAAGGTCAGCGGTTCAAACCCACCAGCTGCTCTGAGGGAGAAAGATGTGGCAATCTTCCTCCATAAAGATTACAGCCCCGGAAACCCTGCAGGGCAGTTCTACTCTGTCCCACAGGGTCACTAGGAGTCGGGATTGACTCGACGGCAACAGGTTTTTTTTTTTGTTTGGAAGCCAAAGTCTAGTTTTTCCATCTGAGAAATTGTAGGAAGGTATTTCCTAAAGCCACAGAGGCAATAATTTGCATGCCATGCATAATAAAGCCGTTGCTGTCGAGTCGATTCCAACTCATAGTGACCCTATAGGACAGAGTAGAACTGCCTCGTAGGGTTTCCAACGAGCAGCTGGTGGATTTGAACGGCTGACCTTTTGGTTAGCAGCCAAGCGCTTAACCACTGCACCACCAAGTCCCCGCTATTCATAATAGCTTAAAAAAGTTTAAAAAATTAGTCAAAGCAAACTGACAGTGATTTCCTCATAGAGAAGACACAAATGAAAACGCACGGAATACCTTAAGAAAAATCAATAGCTTTATTTTTCCTCAATATACATTAGAAAGTGGGTCTCAGACAAGGTTGCAGGAAACAGACCCGAGGACTATGTACAAAGTCGAGAGTCAGCAGCCCGAGCACCGAGGTGGCCTAGGACCTGCCCAGCAGAGGGGCAGCGAGGTCTCTGATGGCTGTGGAGTTCAGCTGAGGAATGGTGCTGACCTTCAGGAGTTTGCTGCTCGCGTATTTATTCTTGATGGCCTGCGGAAGTCATTAGTGACTGAGCACCGTCAGGACTCCCACCTGGTCCCTCCTTCATTCCTAGTCTACCTGACAGGTATTTAAGGCCAGACCCCAACCTCCAGACGGCACGATGACGTCAGCGAGAATGCCGAGGCCCTAACACGCCGTTCCTCCTGCTTCCGTCCACTTCTACTAATGAATAAGGCCCATCTGGTAGCACAGGTGATGCGGGAGCAAAGGACTTCAAGGTCCCAGGAGGAGGCTTCCTGTCATGAGCTACCAGAGAGGGGAGACATGTTCATCGGACCACAGGGCCGTCGGGGCAGAACAGGCTAGCCAGGACTGGCAGCAACCACGGGCAATGAAAGCCAGTGGCAATGAGTGCCTGTCAGCTGCCAGCCAACACCTCAGCGCTGAGGATGCATGATGTCAACAGCACAGTGCGCCCAGCCGGGCTCCGGTTACACATGAGAAACCAAGCCACACCGTGCGGGCCCTCGAGGCTCTTCTGGGGCACAAACACTGCTCTTGGTCACCAGGCTCTGGGTTTGGTGCCACACAAGCACAGAACAGGACCAAGTCTCTGCCTCCTCTCTCAGGTGGGCCAGAGAGAGACACCAGGCCCAGGAGGCTTCCTGAAGGGGCCTCTCGCCCTCTGTCTTCATCATGCTCGCTAGCCAGGTGGCGTCCAGTCCCGAAAGACCCTGGACGAGGCCCTGAGTGACATAACCCAACATTACACCTAAGACTTCCACGCAGCCATCAAGGTGCCCTTGGGCTTCCTGATCACAGGCCGACCAGCCTTCCCTGCTCACCGAGTGGCCGCCCACAGGCCGACCAGCCTTCCCTGCTGGCCGAGTGGCCGCCCGGGATGCTGGTTTGAGGATGGAGCACAGACACGGAATGGCTGACTGGCTGACAACAAGCGCGGCCTAAACACCGTCAGCCCATCGACTTTGTTTCAAAGAAAGATAAAGTCTGCTTTCAAAAGAATTTGGGCTCGCCAATATGCTCCATCCCCTGCTGTACTAGAAAGATATAAACAACTTGTGCTAAACAGACTCCCACATAAGCCATCATACATTTGCATGAAAACACAAACACACACACACCCGCTACAGTCCAACGCTCTCCACGGCTCAAGAAAAACGAGTACTTACGATGAATTTCGTTAAGTTCTCGTTGACTTTCACTACGTTTTTGGCCATGTGCTGCATCACTTCTAGTACTGCCTTCTCTGTGTAGCCCGTGTAATATTCCTGCTTGAAGCTCTGAACACAAGCAAAGAGAAGGAAGCTGTGGCTGCGCCGTCGAGGGGCACGATAAAGTCTCTACCCCTCTAGAGGAGCATGTTTTACACGTGCAGACATTACTCGTGTAGGCGTTGTAAGGGAGTATTCTTACCTCCTGGTACTCAGTCACAGCCTTAACCGCTACTCCAGTACCAGCAAAGCTAAAAGCAGCCGGGTTTATCCTGGCACTGAGACGGGGCTAAATTAAGACACTGTGAGGCGCCTGGCTAAGTCAAGTGTCAGAGGTCCCCCTTTTCTTTTTTTTAAAGAAGGTTACACAGGTCTGTGTTGTTGTCGGGTGCCACTGAGTTGATTTGGGCTCAAAACGACCCCATGTGACAGGGTGGAACTGCCCCATAGGTTTTTCTTGGCTGCGGTCTTTATGGGAGATCACCAGGTCTTCTCCTGCGGAGCCGCTGGGTGGGTTTGAACCACCACCCTTTCAGTTGGTGGCCGAGCACTTAACCACTGTGCCACCAGGGCTCCTTGCCAGGTATAGAGGGTACTTCGAGTAATAATCTTTCCTGCCCACCTTTATGACATCACTGAGAAAGAATGAAGACAGGACAGAGTGAAAACCAAGCCAAACAAAAATGCCACCTGCTCCGTGCTGGCAGAGGCCCGGGACCAGCTCGACCAGCACGTCCCTCACATCCCTCCTGCCGGGTCCTGCCCGGGGCTGTCAGGGAGCTTCAGTGCCCAGACTTCCCACTGCTGGTCAGGGGAGAGGCTCCGAATGCAGAACTCAACCGCCCCAAGGCAGCAATCTGCCACGTCCCGGTCACCACTAGCCACGGCCATCTTCTCGACCCTGGGTAGTCGGCACCGGAGAACAGGGAGAACCCAGAGAAGCCACTGCTTCCGGCCTCGTGACCTAGCCCCCCGGAGAAGGAAACTCCAGCCGAAGGACAGCTGTTGACTGATGTTACTTACTCCATACGAAGATGTATAACCTGACTTCATTTCCCAGTTACGCACTACAATTTCAAAGCTAAAACACATTCCTTCTATACGTACAGTATAAACCTTGTGAAACTGAATCGGAAAATATATCTCAATTTATTTTAATCCTACAGTAGTTTGAAAGAAAAAAAGAACTAAGCAGGAGTGGATACTGAAATAATGCACAGCTACTGGTATTGTGAGATCAACTCCCAGAAAACTGGGAGGCCTACTGTTGATAGGTTTATAGCCCAAAGAAGTGGGCTGAAGAGTCCAGTTATCTGGAGAAAATGAGCCATCAGCAGCAGGACCGTGGCTGTGTACCAGTGGCTTTTTTTTGCCTCAAACTTATTATTTTTAAAAATGTCAAGTTCAGGAAAATTGAAAGAATAAGATAATGAACATAATGAATATCTGTATATCCTTCATGTAGATTCATCAACTGACATTTAAAAATTTTTTATTTTCTTGTGGTAGAATAGATATAACATTTGCCACTTCAATCATTTTTACATGTAGAGTTCAGTGGCATTAATTACCTTCGCCATGTTGTATAACCATCACCACAATCCATTTCCAAATGTTTCCATCACCCTTAACAGAAACTCAGTGCCCTTTAAGCAGTATCTCCCCGTTTCCCACTATCTCCTACCTTGGAAACCACCCGTAAACTTTGGTCTATGCATTTGCTGTCCTAGACATCTCATGTAAGTGGGATCATACGGTATCTGTCCTTTTGGGTCTGCCTTATTTCATTCAGCATTGTGTTTTCATGGTTCATGTCATAGCAGATATCAGAACTTCATTTCTCTTTTTGAGTGAATAACATTCCATGGGAGGTATGTACCACATTTTGTTTATCCAGTCACCTGCTGTTGATGGGCACGTGGGTTGTTCCCACCTTTGGCTATCGTGAGTAATGCTGCTATAAACACTGGGATACAAGCGTCTGTTTGCGTCCCTGCTTTCATGCCTTTTAGATATATACTTAGGAGTGGAATTGCTGGGTCATATAGTAATCTCACATCTAACTTTTTGAGGAACCACCCAATTGTTTTACAATTAACATTTTCCTATTTCTTTCTCTGCCTACATATATACACATACATTTTGTGCTGAACCATTTGAAAATGACATGTCACTCCTAAATGTTTCAACACGCATTTTCCTAACTTTCCACAACACCATCATCACACAAGAAAACTGTCAATAATTTCATATCATCTAGTATATGATCAATATGCAAACTTCAATGATTCTGAAAACGTCTTTTCTAGAAGATGTTGTTTAGGTCCAGGGTACACACAATGTACATGTGGCACTTTTGGTGGCTGTGTCTTTAGTCTCTTTCAGTTTAAAACAACTTCCAGTTTTCCAGTTTCAGACACGGACTTTTTGGCAGCATCCAGGCCAGTCACTTTTAGAATGTCCCATATTCTGGCTTTGTCTGATTGTTTCCTCATGTCAATCTTGTTTTTTTTTTTTTCCCTTGAAGAGAGGTTCAAAGCCTTTATTGCTAGGATCACCCATGGCCCACGCATGCATGGACTGGCGACCTCCCCAACTAAGTACTGCAGTTTTTCCTCCAGTAGGGAGCCCTCTGCCATTAGTCCTACCCAGGTAGGTACAGGAAAGACCCATGTAGGGCGATTGTTTATAGGAAGGCCACAAGCTGTGTGCCCCCTGTCACAACGAACCCAGATTCCTCTCGGGTGTGTTATAAACAGAGAAGCCACTCTTGGGGCCCCCTGCTCTGAGCACACCCCAGTGTCAATCATTTTTAGCATGACTACTACACAGGTGATAATGAGTACTCCTTACTGCGTCAGGCAGTACATCAAGTCCAGTGATCTCACCACTGGTGATGCCAGCCCTAATCACGTGGTTAAGGAGGAAACTGCCAGATCTCTCCATTTTAAAGGTATGGTTCTTTTTGGGATTAGTATGTATTTGTGGGGTGATATTCTAAAACCTTGTTTCCCAAAATTATTTCACCTAATGATTTTAGCATCCATTAATGATCCTTGCTTGAATCAATTATTATACTGGAAGTAAAAAGCAATGAGTTTCTAACTATCGTTCTTTTTACAGGCAGTCCCTGGATTACAAGTGAGTTCCATTCCTAAAATCAGTTAGTCAAATGTTTGTCTTAGTATACAGTATATAGTGTACCTTTCTATGCATAAAAAACATTAACAAAACACTTCCCAATACACTAAAATATCTTTAACATAATAATATAGTAATAATAACATTTTGATGTAATAATATAGTACTAATAACATTTTGATGTA
>NW_004443966.1:4757837-4769753 GCF_000243295.1 Trichechus manatus latirostris | reverse complement strand
TATAGTAATAATAACATTTTGATGTAATAATATAGTACTAATAACATTTTGATGTAATAATATAGTAATAATAACATTTTGATGTAATAATATAGCACTAATAACGTTTTGATGTAATAATATAGTAATAATAACATTTTGATGTGTGTCACAAAGTAGCACCTGCTTGTTATTATGAACCATTTTACGTACCTCGAATTTTGAATTGGCTTTACGGGGTTGTTTCGCAAATACGGGTTGGATTTTCGTTTGTAACCCAGGGACTGCCTGTACATTAAATTTGCAGGCATTCTACTAAAAAAAAAAAGGTCTCCCCCATTTATTCATTAAAGACTTGGATTCTTTTTTTCTTTCTTCCTCTTTTATTTTTTAAAATGCATTGACTCATTATTCTTTTTGATGCTCAAATTAAACCAGACTTGGCCAGCAAGAGCCCCTTCAAGCCATTTCCGATGTCCTTTTGCATGACCCCATTTCCGATGTCCTTTTGCATGGCCCCATTAGTCTTTGAGAATTTCTCACTTACCTTGTACATGCCCTGCCGTGGCCCTGCCATCGGCCACTTCTCTAAGGAGCCCTGGTTCCTGGGGGTGACACTGTTCAGTTATCAAGATCTAGACACCAGGTCTGCTCATTGCTACCCGGGTTGTCACTGGGCTTCTAGACACTTTCTTACGAATTTACTGATCATTCCAATTCATACTCACTATAGGAGTTTTTCCTTTGTTTTTAAATTTTTTTAAATATTTTATCTCTTTTATAGTGAAATTTTCATCCTTAATAACCGGAACACATTTATTTGCTTTATCCTACAATATATGTAGTTTCAGAATCACAGTGCCATATCACTATTAACAACAAACCTACTAAGTCAAGTTCAAGTATCCTTATCTTGTTTGTTCCTTCGTTTTGTCTAACTTTATATCCCACTAAGCATGCACAGTCAGAATGCTCTACTCAACCGTTATTTGAAAACAGGAACTCAGACCAATACTTGCACAAAAGGTCAATGTACAAAAGGTCACACACTGTATGATTCCGTTTGTAGAAACATCCGGCTAGGTAAACCCATAGAGACAGAGGGCCGACTGGTGGCTGCCACGAGCAGGCAGGAGGGCAGAATGGGGAGAAACTGCTTAACAGGTAGGAGGTTTCATTTTGAGGTGACGAAAATGTTTTGGGGCTAGATAGAGGTAATGGTTATACGACATTGTGAATATAATGAAAGGTTCGCTTTAAAATGGTTAATTTTTATCTTATGTGAATTTCACCTCAATAAAAACAAAAAAGTTACTTGAATTCTTTCCTCTTATTCTGTTGCCAATTTGACAAGTTACTTTGTTTCTGTTTAATTCCATTTTAAAGTTTACAGAAAACATTTCTACTGTTCGAGGTCAAAACTACATGAAAAGTTACAATGAGAAGTTCTGTTCCCATCCTCAGCCAGGCACATATGTATTCATTTTCATTAATTTCTGGTTTATTTCCCCTTCTTTCTTGCACAAAATTAAACTATCACATACACTTGTGTGGGGAACGTGTATCTACACAGGCCGCACGGGCACAGGCTCCAACCACGGTTAACCTGTCCTGGCAAAACCTTTGTGATGCTCCTGAACCAGGACGAGGGCAAACCTGGAGGAGCTGCCTTGAACCATGGCCCACTCACCTTCCCAGGTCTCCTGGAGGCCGTTAGGAGGTAGTTTCTCATCCTTTCCTGGGTTCTGATGACACTGCCCACCCCACCCCTCAGAAATGAGAATGTAAAACCACTCACTGCCGTCTTGGGTTAGCTCCTTAGCAAGGGGACACCCCACAACTCACGTTACAGTCGTCCGGTCCCCCTTTTTTCTCGGTGTGGTCTCTGGTGCGAGACAGGACTAGGGAGCGGGCACCTTCTCTGCTCTGCAGTGGCTCACTGCCTCCTCACCAGCCGAGTCGGTCAGGCCTCGGCCTTGCCTTGTGTGTTTCGTGACTTACTTGCTCGTTTCACTTAACAAAACGTACCAGCAATCACACCATTTCAGTGCTGAGTGGCCTTCCCCATTCTTTTTACAGCTCCATACTACAGCTGGGTACCATGGTGTACTCAACGAGTCTCATGCAGAAGGACATTTGGATTCTTCCAAGCAGCCTTCTTTTAGGACTTTGGGCAAGAGCTTCAAGGATGGCTTTGTGGAAATGCTAAGTCCTGTCATAGCAAGAGGACCTAAACTACAACCTAATTGACTTCTTCTTAAATCCACCACTTACCCATTTCCCTTGGTCTAGCACCTTCTGAGACAAGCAGGAAGCAGCCGCCGCTACCTTAGAAGGGTGATAATGCACCATGTCGTAGTCAATGAGAGTCAGCTCCATCAAGTATTTGGCTAAAGTGTGCTGTTCAACATCAACCTATGGGAGAACGGCCAGGGGCAGTAAGAATCACAACTGTTACTACCATCTTGCAAAATTCTGGGTGAAGGTCTAGGAAGTCAAATCCACTTAACCGCCTTATTCCTCACAAGAACAGCTCTACTGCACAGCGTATTACAGACACAGAGCGTGAGGTCTTTTCTCTGAGGAAGTGAAGAGACAAGTATTAGGACCTGTCTACGGGATGCTTCCTGTGAGTTCATAAGCTTCCCTTCAATTAAGTACATGCAGGGACAAGACATCAAACCAGCAAAATAAAGTCTTACCACAAAGTTGGAAGCACTTACCTCCCCAGCTTTCGATGCTCGTCTCAAGAAGTGTAGGGGCAAGGGTCGACCCAACTCAAATTTCAATTCTTTCAAAATGAGAGTTTCCATTTCTCGGATTTGGGAACTGGTATAAGCATTGTCTGTGATATAAACGAAGTCTTCAATATTTGGAGAAAACATCTCCTCATACTTGGAAGCCAAAAGCAGAGCCGTAATCCCAACCAGCTGAAGCTTCTTACGAGAGACTGGATGAGTCTAATGGGAGCAAAAAAGATGTCAAAGGCCACATCTAACAAGAGGGGTGGTTCTTTGTGGGGGAGCACAGTGAGAAGGAACCAAGTCCTGGAGAACTGCACATTGCCAGCTCACACCTCTCTTCAGGGCAAGAGACCTGAATATTAATAGTGAGTGCCTCCACCTGTCCAGGCAACTGTCCTTCACTGAGTACCACGTGCCAGGCACAGTGCTAAGACTCTAAGACGTTAGCCCATCAAATGCTCACAAAAACCCTAGGAAGTACATATCTTTATTCTACGAAGAGATTCAAAAGCCAGCCATGATCACTCAGTTATTGGGCAGGGAAGACGAGGCATGGATCCAAGCCTGACAGACAAGCTCCCAGTCACTGCCCATCCCCCATCACCCTGACATGAGTGTCTGTTGTTTGACTGAGGCTTTGCTTTTCTTGCTCCACTCTCATTATTGAAAATCTACCTTAAATATTACTGTGGCACACTGGTTAAGAGCTTGGCTGTTAACCAAAAGGTCAGCAGTTCAAAGCTACCAGCCGCTCCTTGGAAACCCTATGGGGCAGTTCTACTCTGTCCTATAGAGTCACTATGAGTCGGAATCGACTCGACGGCAGTGGGTTTGGTTTGGTTTTTATCATGCCCAATGAGGGTTATATGCTGAAAACCACTGAACTGACAATTATTTGGGGTTTTGCAGTACCTCAGAGTCATTATTTTAAATTATGATATTACTATACTGTTTGGGCAGAATCTGTACTTAACCTGAACCCAGATCATGAATGCTGATCTTCAATAAGTCCTCATCAGCAGGGCTGTTGCTGGGTGGGTCACGCACTGGTGGGTCACGTACCGGTGGGTCATGTGTGGCCATTCTCCAGGCTGGGTAGTGTCTTGCCGTCACAGTTCAGGGGTATTTTGAAGACCACTCTGCCTCTCGGCTCATTTTCTCACATTCCTCTTTACCCCGTGCCTCACAGCCTCACTGCACTACACACACACTTTCTCTCATTTATTTATTTAACTCTGCTCCTCCCTCTTACTTCTATAGCTATCCAGTGCCAGAGCTGGCTGGAACCTTTGAGGCTTTCTAGCCATACTCCTCATTTTCCAGGTGAGAAAACTTAACCCCACAGAGTACCAAACTCTAGAAACTGCAAGCAGGCCTGGAAAGCCAGGGTCCAAAGGCAGTGCATGCTTCAGACTGCCTTGCAGCCCGTCCGATGGTATGCTGCCTTTGTCTGACAAATGGCAGTGGCAAGATGTGGCAGTAACCCCACCACCGCCCGCTGCCCAGGCCTTTCCAGCAGGTGGCATTTACAGAAATACCCAGCATCGTCAGCCTCACTAACGATCAGGCCTGACACGCTTGCACTACCTCCCTTTATGGCACCTGAAGTCCTTGGGCTTCTTACACAGTGGCTTTGGGTCTTTCTCCAGATGAACCCCACCTCAGCTCTCCATCCCCAGAGCAGAAAGGCAGTGTTTGATGAGCCGCTGGCGAGAAGTTCCTCAAGCCCCGCCTACCTGTAAAAAGCGGTCCATGACGGCAATGCACATGTACAGCGTTTCCTGCAGCAGCCTGAACTTGGAGTGGACTTGCACCAGCCAGTCCACCAGGATGGCGCGCATGCGTCCGTTGAGATCACTCCCGTCCAGAAAACGCGGGCTTATGGATTGCAGAACCTGTCGGTGGAGTTAAAAATTTTAAAAGCTGAGCTCATTCTCTTTCCAACTGTGCGGTAAACTCCACATTGCTGGTGCAAGCAAAACACAGGCCCACTCACCTCAAGCTGCCTTAGATACTGATAGATGTCCTTAACGTAGTCACTGCAGAGCTGAGGGTTCTCCCAATCTTCATTATCAATATCCTCGATTTTGCAGAGCAAGGCATCAGAGAAAGCTTGGCACAGATTCTCTTCCTTCATGGAGACGTCCTCAGGTGGGGGAGGCGGGCCCTGTGCCAACACAGTGACACCTGTATGACTACTACCCCCGAAGTAGCCTCACTCACAAATATGTATGGAGGCAGCTGGCTTACAGATCAGGATCCCCTGCATGTTTTAAATATGTTACAGCCAGAACACATTTCAGATAAAAGGTAAAATACTTCAAGATAGAGTAGATGAAGTTTTAAAGAAACAGTCCTGTTTAGAACCCTCTAATTTCACTCTAAGAGCCCTGGGGGGCACAAACGGTTAAGCACTCAACTACTAGTTGAAACACTGGCAGTTCCAAGTCACCCAGAGGCGCCTCCGAAGACAGGCCTGGCAGTCTGCTTCCGAAAGGTCACACCTTGGAAACCCCATGGAGCAGTTCTCCTCGGCACGCATGGGGTCACCATGAGCCGGAATCAACTCAGGGGCAAGTAACAACTTTAAATAGAAACCTGAGTCCTCACCATGGCCTGCAGGCCCTGCGTGGTCTGGTCCCTCCGCCCTCCTCCCCCTCTGAACCACCTCCTACTCACCTCCCCTTCGCTCCTCCACGCCATCCTCCGGGGCTTCCGCCGCCCTCGCGGGGCGGCCGCCTCTGCAGGAACGCTCTTGCCCCCGCACCCACAGGGTCACACCGTCACTACCTTCAAGTCTGGCTTAAATGTTACCTTTCCAGTGAGGTCTATCCCGACTGCTTATTTAAAATCACAAGCTGGCGCCAGTCCCACTGCCCTCCCATACACATGTCTAATCTCTTACTGTACTTTTTCCTGTAGAATATATAACCCTCTAAAATACTATGGAGCCCTGGCGGCGCAGTGGTTAAAGAGCTCGGCTGCTAACGAAAAGTTCGGCAGTTCAAATCCACCAGCTGCTCCTTGGAAACCTTATGGGTCAGTTCTACTCTGTTCTGTCGGATCACTGTGAGTTGGAATCGACTTGATGGCAACGGTTTTTGGTTTTTTTTTTAACTATACTACAGAATTTACTTATGTATTATGTGTACTGTTTATTTTCTATCTGCCTCTGATAGAATGTAAGCTCCTAAATGAACATGTATCGTCCTTGGTTTGCCCACTAAGCTATCTCCAACACCTGTTACTCCCCGACCAGAGCAGGGGCTCAGTAAACACCCAGTGACTGAGAGACACTTAACCCTCTGGGTCCAGAGGTTTCTCAGACAGCTGGTTCTCTTCAGCAGGTGTCTCTTCTGCGGCAGAATGTTTTCTCCTTGTCAACTAATTGATCTAAACCGAGAAACTGGCAGCAAAGAAGCCGAAACGCACACTCCGCTCTATGACTGAAACAGGAGGAGGAAGCCAAGGCTGAGCGAGTATACAACCCAGTATTTTATTTCCTTATGCTTACTGGGTGACTATAAAAGTCACACGAATTAGAAATTCATAAGTCAGTTAAAAAGAGTATTCAGTACTGAAGTATAAATAAAGCATTACTCTTAAAAAGAAGTCCAAGTACTTCTCAAAGGGAATCTAACAGGACTGCTAGGCTGTCAAGAATAGGGACTAAGGTAATCAAATACAAAATCAAAGAGAAGGCTGCACAATAAAACATACAAACAACTTAAATCTACATCAAAGCTCAGGGATCACGGATCCCAATGTTAGGGGAGGATAAAACAAAACAAAATTTAAAAACCAGCAGCTCAAAACACGATCTTCCCCCTGAAATCAGTGGTCTTAAACTGACAGAGGGCCAGGTGAGCACAGGTATGCAGGCCATTTAGTGAACCTGGAGAACTTCGGGGGGCTGGAATCAGCAAGGAAAGCTCTATGGGGAAACTGGAGAGAAACCCTGGACAAGGCGCCCAGAGAGGCTGAGGCGCCCGGAGAGGCTGAGGCCTGGACAAGGGGGAGCAGACTAAAGGAAGCCCTGCCAAGTGCCAGAGGTAGCAAAGCAATACAGGCAGCTGGGAGAAGTGATTTCGTCTGGTGGCAGCATAGCACGTGAGGTGTGAAAAGGTGGGCTGGAAAAGCGAGCAAGAACCTCACTAAAGAGTCTGGACTTTATCCGAAGGTAAAGGGAAACCACTGAAGGAACTTAGAGTGAACAGGATCAGATGGAATGGATTTAGCAAGCGCGAACGAAATCAAATGCGCATGGTAAGAAGCTGACCGAGTTTCAGCTTAAGGATACCTTTTTCAAGGATAAGCATCAGCCCCCTCCCCAGGGAGGCCAGCCCCAGGAAGCCTGGTCTAAGGAGGCAGAGACTATGGGCAGGCCTGTGGAAAAGCTCCTTCCAGCTTCCAGCTGAGAAGCTGATGAGCGTTCCGCTGGAAAGTGAGCCTCAGTGTAGCCGTATCCCAAAGCCTCAGCATGAGACAAGGTCACGCACCCTGGCTCTTAACCTGCAAGTTCATGGAAGCAATTTCTTTTGGACTCTGACATAACTGCCCCGTTAGAAGACTCTAAGGTTCTGCTTGTCTGCTCGGGTAGTTCCCAGACGCTTGGGCCAACCATGCAGTTCCCTGTCCGGTGCCTGCTGCGTGAAGGTTAAAAACTGCACCAGCTGGTTAACCAGTACCAGCCTTTTTTTTTGGTGGTGAAAATATGCGTAATAAAACATGTGCCATCTCAACAATTTCTGTGTCTACAATTCACCGTCATAAACTTTTGAAGGACAAAAGTGGTCCGAAAATGAAAACCTTCAAGCTAGGTTAACAAATGAGCAGTATGGGTTATGGGGGAAAGGAAAAAGCCAGGGCAGAGACAACGAGGGGGTGAGATTTTGCCTGGCTCCGGAGGCTCCTGCTGGGTGAGGAGCTGGGTGGAGCCTGAGGAAAGGCTACTGAAGTTCTTCTAGCACCCCCATCACTGACTGAGCTGGGGCCATTGAGAGGAAGGATCTATAAAGTATTAATATGCAAACATACAGAAAGTGACATGAGCTTTGATAAAACAAGAGTTCCTTCATGTACTAAATTTATGATAGATTAACAATGTCAATTAAGTGCAACAGGAAGGGACAGAAAGAAAAACTGGATTCCATGACAATTCATTATTTGTAATAAGTGTGTACACATGGACATATTGTTTAGTTGCCATGGAGTTGGTGCCGACTCATGGTGACCCCAAGTACAACAGAACAAAGATAGACAGACAGATACAGAGGCACACACAAATCTAGAAAGGTCCCAGTGGTCACAGGATGAGCTTTAGGGAATGGAGGGGAAGGGAATTAGGGAGGAGAAGGGCAGTAAAACGAACAGACACATTGTTCTGTGCACTCTGCACTTCTGTATAGCTCTGTGTTATGACTGTATTTCTTATGTAATTAAAAATAAAAATCACTTTTATTTTAATGAGAAGAGTTGTGTTTCTCTTTTATATACAGTTTTTGCATGAGGGAAAGTTAGGCCATAGAACATTCTTGTACTTGAATAATGACTATCATCGAATTTGGTGTTTAAATCAAATCTATAAACCTCAAAATTCATCAGGACTTCGGCAGCTACTCCCCAGCACATCTCTAGGCTCATGTCTATCTCTGTAAGGGCGTGTTATAACTCATTCTTTTACTCCTTCAGTCCATGACTGGGAGCTATCTGAAGGCGGAGTGGGTGGTTTACTCAGCTTGTTTTCCCAGAGCCCAGCAAACAAGTGGTCAATGAAAAGCCTCTTCTTCCTTTCCAAACACTCATTCATGAGTCAGCAAAAACTTGTTTTCTTCAATAAGTGCAGGAAATCAGCTGCTGGGAATCACCGTAAATGGCTGGGACTCCTTCAGGGTCTCAGCCAGGGCCATTGGTGATGCAGTTTCTTCGTCCTCTACGAAGAAAGGGTAGTTAGAAGCCTGGGAACACCTGCTTTCATGGATACGCAGCTCATGTCACAAGCTTTCCAGAGCTTAATGTTGTTGCAAACTGCTGTGCTCAACGGGCATTTCCACTCGGCTGTGAAGGAGCAGTGACGACCGCAGATAGCTGTTGGTGGTGCCGTTGAGTCGGTTTTGACTCATGGTGACCCCGTGTGACAGCGCAGAACAGCCCCACAGAGCTTTCTGGGCTGTAATCTTTACGGAAGCTGACTGCAGGGTCTTTCTCCGGCAAAGCAGCTGGGTGAGTTGCTACTGCCAACCTTCAGGTTAGCAGCTGAGCTCTTACTCCTTGCTTTCTGCAAACAGAACAGGTGACAATACAAAAGCCAGCGGGCTCACCTCAGCGACCAGCAGAAAGGCAAGCAGAGGGGCCCACCTGCCAGGAGGGGGTGCTACCTAAGTCTCTTCTGTACTGTGTTCCTCAGGGAGAAGTGTATTTGAATTGAAAATAATTGTTGTTCCTTAACCCGTGTTGTCTTCTACAACTTAGAGTATCCAGTGAAGTGATTTTCATAAGAACTGAGTTAAAAAAAAAAAAAAAAAAGACAGTGGCCATCGACTAGACTCTTGCTCATAGTAACCCTACAGGACAGAGTAGAACTACCCTGTACGGTTTCCAAGGCTGTAATCTTTACAGAAGCAGACTGCCACATCTTTATCCCACAGAGCAGCTGGTGGGTTTCAACCGCAGACCTTTTAGTTAGCAGCTGAGTGCTTAACACTTGTACCACCAGGGCTGAGTTACGCGTCATAATTCTTTCCCTGAAACATTGTGGCCTCAGTCATGAGTCAAACATGAGGTTGGATCTGTTTTGTCAGGAAGCTAGAGAAAGAGGACTTGGACAAGGAGACGCGGAGCAGAGGGAGAGAGAGGAGTAGGCCGGGGAGACACGGAGTAGAGGGAGGGAGAGGGGCACACCCTGTTTTTCAGTAATTTATTCCTTAAATGGTTTCTTAAATATACAAGTGCTTACGGGCCTCGCTCTGACACCCCAAGCAACCTATCTAGATTATTCCTTCTAAATACATAGGGTGATGTCCCTGAAAGGGGTGTTGTTCTTAGCACCCGTGTACCTCAGACCCAGGGAGACTCACCTGGGGAGGCCGGGTTAGTTGAGACTCTCATGGACTCCTGTGTGGGCGTCTGCTCGCCTCCTCCTTCCCACCCCTTCTGTGGCTGCTCTACGTGGCTTTCGTTTCTCCCCCTCCCAAAACTTGTCCCTGGTTCCTCACTGCCTGTCTCAGCTATCTCGTGCTGCTGTAACAGAAATACCACAGGAGGGTAGCTTTAACCAACAGAAATCTATTTTCTCACAGTTCAGGAGGCTAGAAGTCCGAATTCAGGGTGCTGGCTCTAGGGGAAGGCTTTCTCTCTCTGCTGGCTCTGGGGGAAGGTCCCTGTCTCTCTTTTCCTTGGCATCTTGGTGATCTTCATGAGGTGTGGCATCTATCTTCCCCCATATCCTTTGCTTTTCCACCCTAATCTGCTCTTTATATATCTCAAAGGTGATGACTGGCTTGAAACACACCCTACACTGTTATGCCCTATTAACATAACAAAGAAAACCCGGCCCCAAATGGGATGATAGCCACAGATTAGGGTTAGGGTTTACAACAGGTATTTTTGGAGGACATAATTCAATCCACAACACTGCCTAACAGGATAAAATCCAAATTCCAAGGCCCTCAAGTCCAACTGTAATCTTCTTGCCAACTTTATCTTCTGCTTCCTCACACAGACCTTCTGACCCAAATCAGACCTGCCGCCTCCTTGCCCAAAGGACATAATACAGGCCTATTTCCACTTTGGTGCCTTTATTCTCATTGCTGCTTTGTTCCCCCCAAAAAGACACCCTTTCCTATCAGCTTCTCCCTATCCTTAAAATCCCACTTATACCGTGACACTCCCTGACCACTCTGTCCCCCTGTGCTCTCTCCCTCCTGTAGGTACACTTTCCATAGGACAGCGCTTACGTCTGCCCAGTTGTTTGACATTCATCCACATGCTGCCAAGAGGCATCGAGCATCATTCTCTAGGATCACTAATTCAATTTCCAGGTATACATGCCCCTTCTAGGAAAGTCTCCTGAGGGCAAGATATCTCTTACTCAGCCTAGACATCACTGGATACATATAGTAAGTGCTCAGTATATTTACTTCCTAAATATATCCCAATGTTTCCTATTGGAAATTTTCAAACATACTAATATATGTATATTTTTGAGCTGGAAAGAGTGAAGTAGCTGTTGTTGTACTCTCAGGCACCTGCACCACTGCATGTCTCATAGGAACTGCAGAGGCTTTTCTGACTGAGTGCATGCATGAGCTTGAACATGGTGGAAGGGGAGGTAACCAGTCAGAGACTGCAATGTATCAGCACAGAACTCTGGCATTACCTTGTTCTTACGTGAGTTTGGGTCTCAGACTTGTGAGCTTCCAAAGTCTTTGCAGGCAAGTTCATCCTTAGAGTGGATTATTTTAATAAAGCCCACCAAACTGCACTCTGAGACACTAAATTTACTTGGATATGAAGGTAATTAACTTTGCTACTCAAGATTATAACATTAAATTAAGGTGCCACCACTAAAATGTACACGCATCCATTTCCTACACTTTTGCTTCAAAGTAGAGTGTTCTTCAAAAGTTACAGTAGGGGGACCTCATACCATCAAGAAAGCAGTGCCAGGAGCAGAGCGTGTCCTTTGGACAGGGGTCCCTGCGCCAAGAAGCTCCTAGTCCAGGGGAACACTGAAGAGAAGGCTGACAGAGTGGAAAAGCCTTCCCCTGGAGCTGACACCCTGAAATTGGACTTTTAGCCTACTTTGACCTCAATGGCGCTGTGAGTAGGGTCTGAAGCTACGAATCCAGTCAACTTCGAAGAGACCTGGACTGCGGAGCAGAAGCCGGCAAAGAAATGTCCTGTCTTCTGGACCCATGTGTTCCCACTCCATGTCCCTTCGACACTGACGGGTTTTGTCATCTGCAGATGAGTTTTTACTTTGCTGATTTGCTGAAAAAGTTTGACCAAAATATCTCAACAAAAGATGGACTATGTTGGACTTGCTAAAAGGACTGTGACTGGACTGAATAAAATTTCCAGAACTCCTATGCAGAAGCTGATGGGTTCACAGACTGCGGCTGATCCAGAATCACGTGGAACAGAAATTAACTACATAAGACTGAGTAAACTAAAGGAAACTATGGTTTTTTTT